>NC_046365.1:20797553-21117359 GCF_011125445.2 Fundulus heteroclitus | reverse complement strand
CAGGTATAGACCAGGTTAAGCAGTTTGCCACAGTGTCTACATAGATGGGCCAAACATGATTTCAGTGTTGGCATGGCAAGGCTTGCCAGAGAAAATGCCTGCAGCTTCTCTCCTGCTGAGCTCCTTTGAATCTGCCAAAACTGATGGATCTATGTGAATAAAAGAATATGACAGCAAATTAAGTTAGAACAAACAAAGAAAATAAATAATAAACTAGTGAGTGATAGAAAAAAAAAAAAAAAAAAAAAAATATATATATATATATATATATATATATATATATATATATATATAAAAAAAAGAGAGAGAGAGAGAGAGAGAAAACACAATCTGATATGAAGATCACGTTATTGACTCACATGGTAAATCTGACAAAGGTTTTACGCCAGATTTCTGATACAACCTTCTGCATTTATCCGGCCTTGGGATTGTCTAAAAATAGGACACAGGATACTGTGCCCCCTTTATTAGCTTGATAATCTAAAATAACAGAAAAATTTGTGTAAGGTGGCAAATGTCTTTTTTCACATTGCCACAATGCAACTGAAAATATATTTTCTGGAACAGGAGTAAGATTTTAATGTGGTTATTTTAGGTTTGAAATTTGCTGTTCATTAATGAAAAATAATTATTAGCAGTTCATACATTGATCTTTGTTCTATGGTGGCACTAGTCAAAGCTTTTCGAAAGCATGTGTAATCATTTTGGGTTCCAAATAAACATTTTACCAAATTAAGATGATTTTTAAGCAACTGGCACATCTGTCAGATTTATTGTAATCTTTTCTGTCAACCCAAGTTGAGAGATTTGATGACAGTCATGAAAAGCGCATTTTCACCTTGATTTAATCAATACAGGACTCCTTGTGATCAAGAATGTCTTTTTACCCCAATGCAACATGAGTACATGACATGTATACAGCCCAGTTTGCACTTTCCTTGGGAGAGGTAAGTTTTGGCAATTAGCAATTTAACAATACAGTTTTCCTTTTACAAGTATATATCTAAATTCTGTAATACTATGTAACCAGTTTGTACCCCAGGGTATTGACATTTTTTATTATTTTGCAGTAAGCAGTAGTGTTGAAGTACTAACTAGAATTTGGTTTCTATTTACTAATGTAAATGGTTTTAAATATACCCAAATTAACATGTACTGCACTAAATCACATTAGTTAAAAATAGATTTGGAGCAAATTGTAGAAACTTCAGACATTGCTTAAGCTCAAAATCAAAAAGCAAAGCAGAACAAATAAATATTTGAAATAAATCACTTTGCTTTTTCTTCCTGTTGCTAAAATGAAACCTGAAAAAAGCTGCACTGGGCCACAGGTGGTAAAATGCTTCAGGTAAGAATAGAAATACTGCAAATTGTTCCCAATTGACACTTCTCTATTCCACATCTTTTAGGGGTATTTGAGTCTCCATGGCTACAGGGGAGAGGGGAGAATCAGAATAATTCAGTCCACTTTCAGATCGCCTATCATGCTGGCACTTTTAATAAACCAGCTGGTTCCATGTGCGCAATCAAACTTGGATGTGTGCCTTGCCCTCACTCACAACAAGTCCAAGTCAGTAAGGTATCTTATAGTGCTCCTGAGCGCCCTGCTAAATAAATACATGTATGAGGATAGAGGCGAGCGAGTAGTCTGGTGTGAGAAGTGTGAGCAATCTGTTGTAATCTTTCTCTTTGAAGTTTCTTGATTAGAAAGTGCTGCCTTTTAGAGTACATTGCCCCTCATCTGGCTATGTAGGGTCTTTCATTGAGCTGCTTTTAGCTCTCAGTCTGACACACTGGAGCACACTTAGGGAAGAATTTAAAAAACAAAAGGCTGAGAAAGAAAAAAATCCTGTCTTTCTACTGTGTTGAATCCTCCACATGGGAACCCATATGTATTTTTCCCTTTCTTTATTTCTGTACCTATCAGCTCCCTCATACTCTACAAAAAGCAACCAATGTACACTTTAATGACATAGTACTACACGATTGCCTTGGAGATTCTCTTTGACCAATCAACATGTGTTGTTTGTTCTCTGAGCTCAAAAAGTAGACAACTGTGTTTCTTCTGTTGTTGTTTTTATACCTCCTTTGGCGGTCAACACTATGTTCTTCCAAACTTTTACTGTTCTGTTGCACTGTTCTACACTTTTTAATTGGGAAACAAGCTCCAAGACCAGATGACAAGACTACAGCATTTTCATCTAATTGGTTGTGCTCTCAGATGTGAACTACCATGCAGTAAGAAACTGTTTACCATGTGTGAAAGTGTGTTGTAATTTAGCGACATATTAATCTGGTTTGTGGCAGATTAGATGACTACTTTGATTACATTAATGTACATGAACAATCAGTATCAAATCTGAAAACTGAGTTCTGAAAGAGAAATTTTTCACATATCTCAAGAATTTACGTGTCCTATTAAATACAAAAAAGCAAAGTGATTCTGAATGTTTGTCAAATCTAGAATTTATTTATTCAATTCAATAGTATAATTTATTAAAGATTATATTTAAATGTTATCAAAGCTGATTAAAGGTTTAGCGTTACTAAAAGGTTTCCTTGGCTTTATTCTGCAGTTTAAAGAAAGGTCACACGTCTAATTTTGAATTCTAATAACTAATATTTAATTTAGGGGAAAAGTGTTAGAGAAGGAAAGAAGGATATCAGAGAAAACTCCAAGGTAGTACAGCCTTTGGGTGGGCCAGTTTTTCACATCAGAAGTACCTTAACAAAAGAAACAGAAAGCAGATGTCTTCCTTGGAAGTCCAGAAAGACTGTTGGTTGTTGAACAGAAGCCAAACTGGACTTCAGTCTATGGCTGCGTTTACACTGCAGATCTTGATGCTCAATTTTGATTTTTTTTGCTGAATTTGATTTTTTCAATTTTACGTGGCCGTTCATACTGCTATTAAATGCAGCGGTCATCAAACTTCTGTCTGAACGGTTCAAGACTGCAAAGTGACCTGCATGCATAACCGAAGGAGACGTCACATTACAGCACACTGTACGGAAATATTGGTGAATGTAATTATTTCTAGAAGTGTTCAATAAAGTAAAAAAAAAATAAACTAAAAGTGCTACCGGCCGGTGTTTCTCATTATTATTTTTATTATTATTAGAAAGCTGTTGAGCAATGGGAGACAACAATATTAAGCAAGAAAAAGTAAGGTAAAAATAAAGTAGCACAGCTATTAACAATGGTCTTCTATGGAGCGCTAACTGCTGCTACTGTGTGTGGATGTGTAGTTAAAGAAAGGAGAGTGACATCAAAGACAGTCATGCAATAAGACCATTCATACTGCGAACAATATCCGATACCTATCCAAATTAGTACTACATATGGAAGTGGGACACATCGGATTTTCTTGGGTGAAAAGATCAGAATTGGGCCATTTACATGCATGCCAGTTGCATACAGGCATAAAGATATAATTTGGTTCGCATTTCCCTGCAGTTTGAACATAGTCTCTGTGGCTTCAAATTTCCTATTAGCTCAGCTGTATCTCAGTACAATTGCTGGTTCAGTTTGTTGTAGATCTTTTGTGGCTCCTCACTTTGGATCAGGCCACAATGGTAGTGGATTCAAAAAAACAAACACTCCTAAGTGATGATGTGGCCAGTTCCCACTTTGATCTGTCCTTACCCCAATTTCATATCACATTGCCTTTTCAGCACTTCCAAGCAGGACTGGAGTGGAACCAAAAAATGGATGGGCCTGATATTTTTTGTTCATGGCCGCCCACTATTATGCAATAATATGGCCACTCGGACTATGACTCCCATCACACAACACGCCCGGGCCGCAACTTTGACTCCTCTCAAAGGTATAACCCAAACTGTGGCTGGCAATTTGGCCTCTTCCCACAGTTTCACTGTAATGGAGAGGAACTCTACCATCTCAGCTCAGAACCCTGCATTTAAATACATAGTGGAGCCAGTGATCAATGTTTTGCTGAACAAAGCCGCACATCACCTTTACTCTTTTGTTGTAGGATTGACAAAGGAGGTCCGACTCTAACTTGATTAAATTGAAGCGCACAACTCCAAGGAGGAGACTACGGAGTTCTTCCCCCTTTCAATCAACAGACGAGGCGATCTCTTTCCTGCTTTGGTCAAGCAGATCACAAGTACCGCTACCATGATGCCACTCCACACAGACTGGACGAGCTCCACCGCTGCTGAAGCCGGTGAGACATGGCAAGGAGCTGCCAACCTCCCGCCAAGCCGCATTATGTTCCTGAACAAATCTTCCAACTGGAAGCACCACAAGAGAAGAAACCCTTTAATTTCTTATAGATATAGAAGTCAATACTTGCCTGGGCAGAGGTCATTAGAGGTAGGTTTTAATGCCAATGTTTTACTCCAGAAGGAGATTGTTGAGCAGCCTGTTAAATATTTACATGGTGTGACTGAATTCAGATAAGTTATTTATTGTGTTTATTTTGGTTTCTGTGAACGATGGCTAACACTATTATTCTGAACGTTATCATTAAGCTCACTGTGCATTGTTTTATTTTCTTCATTTATGTTGTGTTGTTTGATTCAGTAGTGTGTTCAAGTAGTATTAGTATTAAATAGAATAATTGCTTAATTGCTGTAAGAGGGAATTATTGGTTTAACTATTTTAACTATGGTCCTCTATGGTTAAGTGATCAATTTGTCTCTAAGAGTTGCTTTTTGAGTTACAACAAGAACATATATATATATATATATATATATATATATATATATATATATATATATATAATAAAAATTTTCCTTTGTTTGTGGGTAATGATTAGTGATTCGAGTTGCAATGATAAATTAAGGTTATTACCTATTGCTGGTAGCTGACCTAACTCAGTTTTACAACTGGTTAAACACCTATCTTTTATGGTAAACAAGGTCCATAATTGCCGTCCGTCCGTCCGTCCGTCCGTCCGTTGTCTTCCGCTTATCCGGGGTCGGGTCGCGGGGGTAGCAGCTTCAGTAGGGAGGCCCAGACGTCCCTCTCCCCAGCCACTTGGGCCAGCTCCTCAGGAGGAACCCCAAGGCGTTCCCAGGCCAGCCGGGAGACATAGTCCCTCCAGCGTGTCCTGGGTCTTCCCCTGGGCCTCCTCCCGGTGGGACGTGCCCGGAACACCTCTCCAGGGAGGCGTCCAGGAGGCATCCTGACCAGATGCCCGAGCCACCTCAACTGGCTCCTCTCGACGTGGAGGAGCAGCGGCTCTACTCTGAGTCCTCCCCGGATGACTGAGCTCCTCACCCTATCTCTAAGGGAGAGCCCAGACACACTACGGAGAAAACTCATTTCAGCCGCTTGTATCCGGGATCTCGTTCTTTCGGTCACGACCCAAAGCTCGTGACCATAGATGAGGGTAGGAACGTAGATCGACCGGTAAATCGAGAGCTTCGCCTTTTGGCTCAGCTCTCTCTTCACCACAACGGATCGGTACAGCTCGGTTTAAAGCTGGCTCTTGGGACGTCCATAATTGCTAATTGATAATAATAGGCTAATTGGTAAATATAATCATTAAACGCTGGTAGCCCATATTGATTGACAGCCGATACAGCTCTCATTGACGATGACTGCAGCTCTGCATTCCTTGTTTCAGAAAAGCACATGTGGATTAATTTTTTGGCTTTTACCAATCTGATCTAGTCAAATGTGGGACAATGTTTCAGCTTGTGGGACAGCAGGACGACAGTGAGAAATAGGGGACAAATTGTGACACCTCGTCACCCTAATTCAGACTAACCTGACTCTCGGGTGCGAATATGGAATGTGGTTTCCTACCAGGGGTTAGCTACACCTCGGACAACACAACACCTTTTTACAATCCATGAATCAGCAACAAAATCAGTTCATGCAAATTTTTATTCACCTTAGTAACTGTGGGGGGTCCAGAGTCTGTGTCTCTCTGTCTCTCTCTCTCTCTCTCTCTCTCTCTCTCTCTCTCTCTCTCTCTCTCTATCTATCTATCTATCTATCTATCTATCTATCTATCTATCTATCTATCTATCTATCTATCTATCTATCTATCTATCTATCTATATATATATATATATATATATATATAACAACCGCCATACACAGAACTCACAGGACGCTGCCCTTGAATTACCCTGTATATTCCTACAGAGCACTTCAATCTCAGACTGCAGGTCTACTGGTTGTTTTGGTCCATGCGGCAGACATCCTGTCTACTTTTAAGACTTGGCTTAAAACTTTCCTTTTTGACAAAGCTTATAGTTAGAGTGGCTTAGCTTATGCTGAGCAATCGCTATAGTTGTGCTGCTATAGGCTTAGGCTGCTGGAGGACATGAGGGTCTATTTTTCTCACTCTGCTGAGTTCTTCTAACCTGACCCTAGCCAAATGAATTTCACTCCGCCTAGCTCCACTCATCCATCTGGAACTGATCCATAGGAATGGCGTTTTAGAAGGCTGGGCCTTATCAAAAATCCTTGCATATGATTGGATAAGCCACTTGTCTGTCATCTTTATCGACGTGCTATTTCAACCACTCACACCGAAGCTAACTGTGGCGATGCAGGAAAAAACAAAACAGAACAGCCGACATCTTGTATATAGCAACAGTGGAATCAGCGCAATGTCGGTAAATGATCAATGTCGTCTGTGCCATGAAAATGTGCGGATAAAAGGCAACCTTGTGCACAGCAGACTTATTTTTAACAAAGAACCCAACCAAAAAAGTATAGACGAACGACTTACAGAACTCGGTTTAACATTGTTACAAGATCATGTCAGATATGCAACCGGTGCTTTCGCTTGATCGGCAGACTCGAAGATAGTCTGGCAAATCTTAGAGGATGGCAAAAAGCAGAAGAGGAACCCGCTTTCTGAACAATCAACTTCATCAGAAACATCAGTGAGTGCAAAGACGCCTGTCGCACATAAACAGGACAGGGAACCGACACCGTCGAAATTGCGTCCCCAACCCCGAACCCACTGCTCCCCCAGCTACTAAATTGTCAAGGCCAACAACTGAGACCAGAGCTCGACAAAGTGTCATTGAGATAAGTACAAATTGTGAAACAAAAGACAGGCAATAGCTAATGATGTAAACCAGTGTAATGCAAGCACCTTAACTACCAGAGGAGCCATTTGGTAGATCAGGCTCTTGCCAAATCCGGTTGGGAGAAGGGCGAAAACATCGTTTATGGAAGAGGTCCCAGATGGATGAGAGTGAAGCTAGGCGGAGCTAAGCAGAACAAAATTCATCTGGCTCGTCAGGTTAAAGTTCTCCTACTGTTCTCCAATTTGCATTGCTTGTTGTTATTTCATCTTTTACCTTTTTGTTCTGTCATTTTTTTCTCCATAGTAGGTACACCTGGTCTGGCGTTCTGTTAGCAGTGACATCATTCGGGGAAGACAGATCATCCGCTATTACCATATAACATAGAAAAGATTCCTGAATGAATGTATGCTTCTGTGATTATTTTCGTCTGTCTTCTCTAACCCCCAGTTGGTTGAGGCAGATGACCGTTCACACTGAGTCTGGTTCTGCTGGAGGTTTTCCTTCCCGTTAAAGGGGAGTTTTCCTCTCCACTGTTGCTTCATGCTTGCTCAGTATGAGGGATTGCTGCAAAGCCATGGACATTGCAGACGACTGTCCATGTGGCTCTACGCTCTTTCAGGAGGAGTGAATGTTGCTCTTCAAGACTTGATGCAATCTACTAGGTGTCCTTAGATTGGAAACATTTTAACCAATCTGTATAATCTGATTGAATTTGACTTTAGAGGTGCCTTGAGATGATATGTTTCATGAATTGGTGCTATATAAATAAAATTGAATTGAATTGTAGTTTAGAAAAAACTCATCCAGGCTGAAACTGTTTTCCCAATTATGTGTAGGTTTTCAACACATAATCATTCCATCATTTAAAAAGAACCAGGCTTACATTTCAGAGTTTAACCAATCGGTCACTATGTAAGGCTAACTCATTATGTACTTATTAATAAGGTTTTTCCAAATTTCAATCTTCCACATACGATTTTTTTACGTCAGAGATACTTTGACACATACTAGACATTTTTAAAGACTCACTAATGCCATCATTATTGGTTGTTGGGTTAATCTAAAATGTCCATCAATTATATTTTCAAGGTATAGGAATCAAAGAGTTAAATGTGTGCAGAATTACAGATTGAAGTTGTTCTTGATCAATATACATCATACTGTGAAAATGTGAGAGAAAATTTTGTAGAAACAAGTATGTTCCTGTTAACACATGACCTCCAAGAAAAGTACATTTATTTTACTCACTTTTAGGTACTCACAGTTTTAATTAGTGTCTATAAAATAGTGGCCAGATTTGAACTGTATTGCATAATTAGACTGTATCATACACTTCAGCAAATACTAAAAGAAGTCATCAGCCTTAAAGTTATCAGTTGTTTTGGTCTGTTGAATAAGTTTTTGTTTTGTGCCCTGAAGATGAGTCTCTGTGAGTCCCGCACCTCATATTTCACCAAATATTCCTCTTTGATCTCATTTTGATGTTGCACCCCCTGTGCTCCTGGCTTACCCACCATATGCAAATACAGATCTATGGGGAAAGTCTTCAAACAGAGTCTATCCTGTTTGTGCCTGCTTACCTATTGTGACACATGAAATGAACTCCTTTATCTGCACTGCATTAATGTACAAACTCAGTGCTGCACTTAGAGAAGTTTTCTCATTAATTGGTCTTCATAACAAAATTGTTCAGCCTAAGAGTTAAAATCCGGTAACTCTAAAAACAAGCTATAAAAAAAATGTATTGCACAATATAATACTGTGGAGTTTGATGTGTGAGATAAACTTAGCTGTTTAACAAAAAATAAAAACAATAATAGAAAACATCTTTGCAAATCAAGCAATGCTTTCAGAGTGTCAGGCAGTTTTGGCCATTACCGATTTGATGATGCTTATCAGAATCAGAAATACTTTAATAATCCCAGAGGGAAATTACAGTTCCAGTACAACCATTCATCACATACATCACAAACATTTCGGTGGAACGATTGACTGAGGCCTTGCTGCCGAGGACCCCGCCTGACGCGGTTTCCATAGGGCGTTGCCTTTAACTCTGTGGAAAGATAGGAGCCACATTTGGGGAGGGAGAGGAAAAAAATACACATTTCACACTTTATCCTATTCCAGGATACAGTTTTGAGATATCAAAAAACCTTGCATGAGAAAAGCACATATGACGACACAACATTTAAGCAGCGTGTTAACCTTGGAGACTAGTCGCATGAAGTTCATATGTTGTTGTGGGCATCAGTTATAATAATAACTTGCGTTCCAGCGTATCTAGCTTTGACTCTGCTCCTCCAACGTACAGCTCTGTTCGTTCACCACCTTAGTGATCGCGCCAAATGGTTGATCATCATCATCAGAATAATTCAGTGAGTCCTGGTTCACTGCAGATCTAAGTTAAAGTACCAAAAGTTCATCTTAAAGAAAGTGGAATGAGGTTAAATTAGTTTAACTAATTCAGAACAACGTTTGGTATGTTTCAACCCATTCACAATGCAAATCCTAAGTTAAGCAAACATTATTGGATAAAATAACATTTTAAAGAATGATTTTCTCAGTAAAAATCAGTAAACTTTAGAACGCTTGATTTAAAGCAATTATACTTCTGGGAAGCTAGGAGTCGCTGTAGGAATTGATTGCTAAAATTGGCTAATCCTAAAGTTAGACAAAAACACCATTAAATCAACATTAATGTTCCATATTAAAGCGGTAATAACGCTCGTAGCAGTATCAAATGATGGTGGAGCAAAAGGAAACAAACCTTATGTTTGAAAGGAAACAGTAGTCGCGTATCCGGGAAGAGTGAATGTTACCGGAAGCTAACAGCATTAGGCTAGCAGACATTCGGTGCCAATTTTAAAAAGCTTCTGCTTTATTTTGGTTGTAATGAGCGGACCGGATAACACAAACATCAATATCCCATCAATGTATAAAACCCTTGTGGAGATATTGTTTGTTCTAACCGTAAAAACACTCTCGAATTACATCAGTGTGGCATGGTTTCAAAATGCTAATGGAAGCTATGTCGGTTAGCTCCACATATTTAAAAACACCATGAAAACGCATTGAGTAAACCTTCTAAATAAACCATTTAACTTTCCCTGCTTATTTCTCTGTCAAACCTGGCGGTGCCTCTGTGTCACTTTGTTCAGTTTGGGGCATCCAGTTGGAAGCAATTGAAGTACTCCAAGGAAAGGAGGCTGCTCTGCGCCGTCTCGAGTCAACCTTTCTGCAACAGCTGAGAAAAATAAACAAAGCTGGTTTCGGCATAGGTGGATTCTGATACTTCAGCGTCTGGTTATGCAGAAGTTAGACTGCAGACTTAGCTTTGATCCAGCCTGCAGTTCTTCAAGCCCAGCTAGGTCCTCTGGAAGAAGAGAAGTCCCCCCTTTGTCGCTCCACGCAGGAGCAACGGGACTGAGGACGTTTGTCTGTGGGAGCAAACCCTTATAGCAACGTCACCCTGCTGAGGGGGGCAGTTCTTGGTGCCTGAAAAAGGCTGAAATTCCTATGCTTACAACCAATTCTGATTTTTCCTCATGGCTTGATGGCACAACAGCGGCAGTAAGAGAGCAGACATCAGACAAATGCAAAGAAGTTTCATCCATATCTTCCTACTCATGCTCACACTCATGCAGACTCTGGAGAAACAGGAGGACAATGTGCAGCTGATGCCTTAGCCCTTTTTACACCACCTCCAACCCCATTTCTCACTGCCGGGCTCTAATCTATTCTACTTCTGTTGGTGTATATAAAGCACAGCTTATTTCTGCCTGAGCAACGCTAGGACCTCAGTTGTGTGTGTGTGTGTGTGTGTGTGTGTGTGAGGGGGGGGGGGGGTGACAGAAGAGTAGGGGAGACGTGACTGATCTTTAGAGCTTTATGAGTATAATTTTTCCTATGTCATGGCTGGGATGATCAGGGACGGTTTTGAAGTACAGCATTGTGAACTTTTGACCATAGCAAAATTATTTTTATATAGGTTAAAGGCTTTACGCGCTGAGCTGTTCTCCTCTTCTCTGCCACAGAAAGCGAGCCTGCTCCTCGTGCGCACACACACCAACGCAGTGGCTAAACTGTTCAGAATTTTCTCAAAACTCCAAAAACATTCAGCTAAGATTTTCACATTTGATACACACTATATTGGCAAAAGCATTTGCTCACCCATCCACATTATTGGAACCAGGTGTTCCAATCACTTCCATGGGCACACGTGTATATAAAATCAAGCACCGAGGCATACAGACTGTTTTTACAAACATTTGTGAAAGAATGGGTCTCTCTCAGGAGCTCAGTGAATTCCAGCATGGAACTGTGATAGGATGCCACCTGTGCAACAAATCCAGTCATAAAATTTCCTCGGGCCTAAATATTCTACAGTCAACTGTCCGCTGTATCATAAGAAAGTAGTAGGCAACGTAACCTGAAGGAGCTGGGTCAGCAGATGCTGAAGCGTATAGTGCGAAGACGTCGCAACTTTCTGCAGAGTCAATCACTACACACCTCCAAACTTAATGTGGCCTTTAGATTAGCTCAAGAACAGTGTGCAGAGAGCTTCATGGAATGGGTTTCCACGGTCGAGCAGCTGCATCCAAGCCATGCATCACCAAGTGCAATGCAAATAATCGGATGCAATGGTGTGACGCAAGCGTTCTCCGGAGTGACTAATCGTGCTTCTCCATCTGGAAATTGATGGACGAGTCAGGGCTTGAAGTCAGAGCAATACTTGTCTGACTGGATTGTGCCAAGTGTATGTCATGGTTTAAGTTTTGTCTGGCTTCTTTGTTATTTTGTAGTTCACTTAGCTCTCCCTCGCTCAGCTTTTATCACACTTCTGGACACTAATTAGTTTTCATTCCCTTCACCTGTCAGGCTGCAATTACCCCTGATCTGTTGCCACCTGTGTTCACCTCTTTATAAGACTCACCTCATTCTGTTCTCGTCGCCGGTCCATAGCGTTCACTCCCACTCAGTCTCTGCCAGAATCCTTGTCAGCTCAGTTTTTTGTTACAGTCAGCCTGAAGACTTTCCGTCAGCTTTGTTTTGTTCCAGTCTCAGCCTAGATCCAGCTCATCTCTGTTCCCACTCCTGTTCTCATCTCCTGGTGAGCTGTTCTGGCCTCCAGTCCATGGCTCAGAAGTTCTGGTCTCAAGTCCACGGCTCAGATGTTCTGGTCTCCAGTCCACGGCTCAGATGTTCTGGTCTCCGGTCCATGGCTCAGAAGTTCTGGTCTCAAGTCTACGGCTCAGATGTTCTGCTCTCAAGTCCATGGCTCAGGTGTTCTGGTCTCCAGTCCACGGCTCAGATGTTCTGCTCTCATGTCCACGGCTCTGATGTTCTGGTCTCCAGCCCCTCAGCTCAGATGCTCCGTTCTGGTCTCAAGTCTTCGGCTCCAGAGTTCCTCCCGGTCAGTGTCTCCACATGCCTCCTGCCGGCCAGCTTCTGCACCCTACACCTCCGTCTGTTGAAAGACTCTGGGTTCATCATCATCCATCTTCCACACCCTGTTCAATAAACTCTCTTCTACGAACTAGCTCTGTGTGTGCGTGCTGTGTCCGGGTTCATCCTAGAAAAATATCATGACAGTGTAAAGTTTGGTGGGGGGGGAATTATGGTGTGGGGTTGTTTTTCAGGAGCTGGGCTTGGCCCCTCAGTTCCAGTGAAAGGAACTCTGAATGCTTCAGCAATGATTACCCAACAACTGCAGTACTTTTACACACTGTCAGTGCACACAGTGTCTGTGTTGTCGCTGCATAGTGTGAGTTCTCGGATTCTTTTTTCCTCTCTGTGTGTGTCAAATTACATCAGTATCATTAAATGTTTATTACTGGTATATCTTTCCTAAATCAGTCTAAGGGTAAATTATCTTGCCAGGGAGCCCAATGTGCGCACTACACAAAGGAGTGAAAGGAATGTACAATGATTTATTTACTCTCAGAATCTCAATATCAGTTTCAGTGTATTTTCTATATGATTACATCAGATCTAGTTACTAAATAATTCAATTACTATTAGTAATCAGTTAAATATTAAGATTTTTTTAAAACAAAACCAAACTACTTAAGTATATTCTAAGAGGAAATTGAGAATGATCAGATTATATTTAGCTGATTTAAAGATTTGACATTGTCAGTATTACGGATAGATTGACATTGAAATGTCCGGAGAAAATTTGATGTCTGATATTTTTTCGTACATTTTAATGTTTAATGTTGTATTTCATGCTTTATTCTTGTGTGTATTCCTCTTTCTTTCTTTTTTTTTTTACAAAGTGCAATGTTTTTTAAATGTGTATTAAATGTTTTCATGCTGTTCAAAAAGCTTGTGGAGTGAAGTATTTTAATCTTAAAGTATCTCTTTTGTTTCATTTGTTGTCAAAATAATCACTATTAATAAAAACAAAAATTATAGCTGCAACACTACATTGTTTCTGAGGATACAGTGATAATGGCTTTCATTAAAAAGAAACCCCAACCTAAGCCTAAATAATCACAATTTTAGGTTGTATTTTAGATATCTGTTTTTTATAATACATAAAAGAGATAAAGCAACACTACCATGGTAGAATCACTCAACTTTATTGGGAAGATTCAGAATGTAACATGCTGCAATTAGGGCTGAATCTTTTCACATTGTTCTCCATGTACTTCATCAGAGCATCCCACATGTCCCTGCACTGAGGATCAAGCTAGTAAAAAGACATTTCAGTGAGAAACTAAAAACAATTTTTCCACAAATTACCCTTCTTCAATGGGCAGGAGTCTGAACGCCATTATCAACTATCTATTACCAACAGCACACGGAGGAGTTCCCCTTCTCCATGTGTTGTGATGACGCCTGCTTAACTAAGGATTTGAATCTCTTCTACTGCTTTTTCGATTGTCAGACTTTAATTCCTCACTCGCACACCAAGGCCCACCCCCCCCCCCCCCAAATTCACCACTGGTACCTCTTCAAACTCCTCTTCACTGTTGCTTGCACCTAAGGTCAAATAGGATGATATCAACAGGGCCTTCAAGCATCTGAGTGGGCAGAAGGGACCTGAAACCAGGCTGATTTGATAAATACCAAAACCAGGAACAGTGTAAACCGTGACAGGATGAGCCGTGAGGTGCGCCTTTAAAATGATGATATTCTCCTGGCCATTTCTTTGTAATACAGGATGAACCCGGTTGATTTTTTTCTTTTGTAGAGTAGACATGAAAGCAAGATTTCAGTCAATTCTACAAAAATCTTCTGACTCTTCATCATTGTTGGTCACGGACTGCTTTGAAAACATCAAAAGCCCTCCAGTTCCTTAACCAATACAGTTTTTGGGAAACATGCGATCCATGAGCATGATTTGAAACGGTGCTGTTGCTGTTTTGTCCTGTGTGTTGGGTCTTCTCCGCAGTAACGATGAAAGCTGTTCGTCATTGTCGTTTGTCGATCCCTGTGTGTAGAGCTCATTAAATGTTTAAGATTATCAAACAAATTTTAATGACTGACAAAAACAGTGTGTGTAACTATTGATGAATTTCTCAACAGATTATTTAATTTATTGAGAGGAACAAAATATCCAAAGTTATGAAAAAAGTAGTCAGTCTCCAAATACAAAAGAGACTAATGAAGACGGCATAAAATGCATTAAAATGTAAGTTTCTTTGTACTCTTTTCCTTTTGCTTTTTCTTTTTATCCATATCCAACACCCCTACTTCCCCTCTTCCTTTCAGCACTACTTTCTGTAGCTCGAAAATCTTACTTGCTATCTTGCACCTCAAATGGTGCAAATACAGACTCATAGTTCATTTCATCTTCTCTGCTTTCCAACAGAACAGACAGTTATGTGCCCTCATAACACACAGTCAGAGAAGCCCATTTATGTGTAACTTCAGCTGACACATGAGCGCACACAGACCTTTCCATGACTATGTGAGAAATATTTTGCTCTCAAAATGCCCAGTTATGAGCTGTATAGTCACACAGCATGGTGCCCATACCCGCCTGGCCTCATGCACGCACACACACACACACACACACACACACACACACACACACACACACACACACACACACACACACACAGATGAGTAATTTATATGAGCAGCCAAGTGGTCTACAGAGTGGTACTTCACCTCCTATAAAGATGCCATAAACCCTCTCTGCCTCTGAGAGCTGACTGATTGGTGTTATAACAAGACAGGTAAGTGTGTGAATGTGGTGACTTACTTGTTTGTCCGTTCACAAACTCTAAGAACAACAATAACCATAACTATCAACCTATGTTGACAGGTATAATTCTAAAATCAAAATTTCAGCTCTGATAAGCAACATCCTCCAGTTCATTCTGGGGGAGGCCAAGGCATTCCCATATAGTCCCTCAAGTAAGTTATGTGTCTGCCCTGGGGTGTCCTCCCAGTGGGATGTTCCCAGAAAACCTCCAAAGGGATGAGCCCATGGCACACCCAGATAAAATGTCTTAACCACCTCAAATTACTCATTATACTATCTCTTGTGCTAAACACAGCCACTTTCCAAAGGAAGCTCATTTCGACTGCTTGTATCCGGGATCTCATTCTTTTGGTCATGGTCCATACCTGAAGGTTGTGATGGGACCACGGAAAAAAACGTATCTACGTTTTGCTGAAAAAACAGGTGTTTGCTGATGTTTGGGACTTTCAACTTGACAGTCATTGGTTGAATATCAGCTCTACCTCATAGTTGGCTACTACTAGTATTATTTCAACCCGAAATTTACTGCATAGAAGCCATAAGTTTGTTTCAGTGCTTGTTAATGCATTGGCATTCCCCAGCAAAATGAATGGACTTTTAATACTGAAAGCTAACTCAGCTAACAGAGACTGGAGTAGTTTCCGGCGTGGAAGCTTGGGAAGTCAAGTCCCGTGCAGAGAGCGAAACTGATGGTCTACGGAGCTGAGCCAGAACACTGCATCTTCACTGGACCTTCCTGCTGACTACTGCCTTCCTGGGGACCAAAGACGGGTGAAGTGCGAACAACATCCTGAATCCATCTTCCCTTATCAGCCGAGACCGTAGGACAGGTGAATTATCTGGAGGTTTGGAACTTCAGAGTGAGGGACCTCATCCCACCTTTCCAACATCACCTCAGGCCTGCAACGGGGGGTATTTTGTTTTATTTTAAACTATATGCCGGCTTAGGTGTAAATTAGGGAGTGTGGGCCCACATATTGAGTTTAAGTTGGACAATTTAATCTAAAACTTTATTACAGAGTGGAATTTGAATTCATATTTTTTTAAACAGTTGAATTGTATTGTTTCTGTTTTCTTTTGTTCAATATAAGTTAAAAAAACGTATAAACTGTTGTGTGTTGTTTGATTACTTTCAATAAGTTAAAACATTGGATAATAAATAAGCATAAGTAAGGCTGGGTTATAACATTGATTTTGATTGCCTTATGTTGTATTTATATGAACTCAGAGGTTGGACAAACTCAAGTCAAAATAGAAGTTTAGAGTAAATTGATTTTAGGGGTTTTTACGAACTCAGGGGCCCTTACCTACTTCAGTGCGGTATAGGTGGGCTACATACGCAAAGCGTAATTTTGTCAGAAGCTGACATTACACATGGCTTAAAAAAAAACAGAAGTAGAGGTTGTAAATAAACCATCAAATTACTTTGAATATGGACCGCAAGTCTGAGAAAAATGGAAAAAGTTTTTTAAGAATGTGTTGCTATTTGGCAAGTTGTTACTGTTCTTGTCATGTCAACTAGTATTGTTGATGTTATATGCTCTCCGGAGATGTAGAGAAAGAGACACAATTCTATTTGTTATGGGAATATCCAGGAAGACACTGACACCAGAAACAGCTGATTAGTCATTTTAGGTCAATTTTCACTGCATCAGAACTTATTTAGCAAATGTGTTTCCATCTCTTGTTTAGCACATTAACTATTTTTTGTCTTTTTTTCATTTACATCTATAACTGTGTTGCTTGTTTATATGGTCACTTTTAATTAAATTGGTTGTTGTGCAATTGTACCTGTTTGATTATGAATATTAATCATTCTAATTGGCAATTTGTAATATATCATCAAAGGATAGCTATAATGAAAATTGTTTCAAATAGTTGTGATGAAGGGCTATGAGCTTTTAATTATTAGCACTAACAATTGGCATTTTAATTAACAGTTAACTGTATTTAGCCTGGAAGAGGGGTATCTAACCGGTTAGACTTGTCCAGCAAATGTATCACTTTTCATGTAAACAGCATTGAAGGAGTTTTGGCTAATAGCTTTGAGTTAGGTAAAGGGCCAGTATACACAACAGGCCTGAAGCTAAGATGGCTGAACGCTTCGGCAAAGCTAGCCGCTAGCAGTGTTCATGCAACACTTAGCTTCTAAACCGTTCTAACAAGAGCCCCTGGCAATCAACAGCCCCTTTCCCATTGCCACTCCAACACCTGGGGCCTTTGTGATTCCTGGACATATTATAATTTTCAATGATAAGTTCTTTGATAGTTTTAAAATTGTCTTGGTATTTGTTTCTTGCATTATTAGGTTTTAAAAAGTAGCCATAACCTAATTTAAACAACACCCTTGTGACTTATTCTTTTCCAAGTCACTAAAATTGAACCAGACACTGTGCTTCAATTTAAACTGTTTATTAAAATGATAAACAAAAACCTTGGTTTAGGCAGGCAAAAGCGACCACTGGAGTCTGGCAATGCTGAGAGAGCTGAGGCTAAAGACAGGTCAGTGAATTGGGCTTGGGTGAGGTCGGCAGAAGAAAGCTAACAAGTCTAAATGGGCTAAGTAATTATTGTAGTTTGGGAAACAATCCAGGTCGTTTCAAGAGAACAGAAGCTACTCATCTACTCACGACAAAGGCTTTCAAATTATCTGGCAACAACCAGCTGTGAGGACCCGGTGTATAAAGGCTGGTCAGCAGGTGAATGAAATGAGGTAAACGAGCTGCCACAGGTGCAGCTGTTCATGCCACTCAGCAGAGACAGCAAACAAGGCACAATGAACGGGCCAAAGAAATTACGGAAGATAGGAAAACCGGACAGCAGGGCAAAATCATGACACTCAGAAGTGGGGCTGTGAACAGATAGAGATATATTCCTCAACACCATCTTAAATAGATTGCCTCATCTGTACAGGGTCAAACCGACAGATTTAGGAATCTCAGAGAGCTGGTTTGAGTTACCATCTCATAGTTAGGAAGCTAGAGGGGAGGAGCTTAACTAATATGACAACTTCATTTATTTATACCTGCTGTGGGGAAGCTGGTGCCTAAATCAGTCTTTGTGCGGTGATTGTTGCTTAATGGGAAGAATAGATCTCTTGCAATCTGAAAGTAATTGCCTGCCGATCTGCATATCGATTTAGGAATGTGTATAAATGTGAGTACAATTGGAAGAATGTGGCTCTAGTGTAAAGTGGTGTGAGTAGTCAGTATCAGTAGAAAAGCTCTACATAAATCAAATCCATTTAGCTTTCATTGGGCAACAGGGTTAGGGTTGCTATACATCCTGGACAAGTTGCCAGTCCTTTACAGAGTGTCAAGGACTACATCTAAAAGATACTGCAACAACCAAGCAACTTAAGTCAACACAAAAGCAACTTAAGTCAACACAATTGTCACAAATGCCATAAACATCTAGTCCCAATGCAAACAAATATGTGCTTATTCTGTTTTTGTTTTTTTGTCTGGTACTAAGTTCAGTCATTCATTGCATGTTTTTACTGTGTTATTTTTGCTATGTTTCTATGCTGGTTTGACTCAGTATTGTTAAATGCCACATACATTGGATATGTATCTCTGTTCTGGGTTCAAGTAAGTAACTTTAAGTTTCAGTCATCAATGTATTGGATTCACTGTGCCTGAATTTTGGTCCACCATTTATTCTGATTTATAGAAAGGACAGAAGCTCATTTCAAAACAGTCTTTTCTAAAATCTTGGCCAGAACAGGTGGTTAGATATTGGTCAATAGTCAGAGAATTTTATCCAAGGTTTTTCTTTTTGATACTGGGCTGCACAATCACGTATTTGAATGCAGCTGGTAAAAAAAAGCTACACAAAAAAAATTATGTGATTAGAGTTGAACGCAAGGCCCAACGAAGTAAATGGTTTCCTTAGAAACACAAGAAAGGAGAGTATATATTGTTAGGAATTAGAAGGTCTTAAATAATGGACTACTTCCTTTAAAAAAAGAAAAAGGTCATGAGTTCAAACTGCTCTACAAAAGCAAAACATTTTAGAGGTAAATACTCATCCGAATCAGACTTTGTCTTTTAATTTTTTTTTAAAGGACCACAAAGCACACAAGAACCCCCATCCTTCAGTGAAGCAGTAAAGACTATTGCATCTAAGAGCACAGGTGCCATTATTCAGCCAAGGCTGATGATGAATGATTTAAAGGGGACACATCCTGCTTTTCAGTTCTTCCTTTTAACATTGAAATCATTCATTTGTGATCTATATAAATTGGAACTGCAATGTTTCAGAAACAGGCGGGGTGAAAAATCCTCCACTTCAAAAGACCAGTCTGGTGAAACCACTAGTATTTCCCAGGTTACTCCATGATTTGATATCCGAGTGCACAACAACATTTATTTAAGTACTAGAAAGGTGGGTTTTGCATTATATTGGGGCAACAGAATCAGGGAAGGCAGAACATGTTGAATTAAAAAAGATAGTTTCAGCACAAATTTTGGCTTTAAACAAAGAGCTAATATAGTAAAAGCGAAGGAATGGAGACCAGCAGTGAAAAGGTTTATCATGCATACTTCAAATAGGTCTTTCTCTTTTTAATCCACGTATTTGACATTCCAACGTTTACCAGGGAAATGTTTTAACTGGTGTCCCCAAAATTCCAAAAACAGCTAAAAAAATATACCCAAATGAAATTAGATGCTGCTCTTGAACCCTTTGGATTAGAGGCAAAAGCTTGGTGTCGCTACAGGCTGATGCAAGCAGATTCTAGCCGTAAATTGAGGCAGCCAAAAGAGACAGCTGGAGCTTGATTGTCGGGTTTGTACTTCTGACAAACTGCACAGTTCTTTACATGAGTCCAAACATCCTTACGGACTGTCGGCCACCAGGCTACCTCCAACAGCCAGAGGAGTGTCTTTAGCCTGCCCAGATGTCCACTCAATGGACGATCGTGTAAGTACTGAAGAAATTTAGGAACCAAAGACTTTGGAACCAGATCTCATACCAATATTAAAACAACGTTATTTCTCATCAAACAGGAACCTGTCGCGTGCAGCTCCATTTTGTTATTTTGAGCATCTCCTAAAAAAATTTAAGCTTTTATTATGAGACATAGATATTAAAATGTGAGTAAACACCTAGCTGGTTATATGATTGAAATTTTTCAAAACCTACTCTCTTTTTGAAAACCAATACACAGAAAAAACACAAATGAAATAACTGGGATTATCAATTTCCCCAAATATAGCTTTAAATTGTAACGATTTATTCTCGTAAATTTTATATTGTTATTGTCTGAGCTGGTGAGCTGGATACATCGCTACAGCCCTAAAGATATCCAATATGTCTTGATGACTACCAGAACAGCACCGCCCCCACACACACTAGTCTTTTGAATCACTTCCTACAAAAGTCATTGAACTCAGGATTGGAACACACACACACACACACACACACACACACACACATATATATATATATATATATATATATATATATATATATATATATATATATATATATATATATATATATATATATATATAAATATTTATTTATTTTTTAATAGAAAACTATTTGGGAAAAATATTAATATATAAATGTTTAAAAAAAATGTTTTTTTAAATGTAACAAATATAAACTAAAACTAATTTAAAAATAAAAAGGATGTTTCACTAAGTTATTGAATATTTTTTGGTAAAACAACACTGTCTTTTTTTTTTTTTTTTAAACAAGGTTGTCTTGCAGATTGATCTTTGTGGCTCTCACAATATACACAAAAAACCGGAACTGATCCATCCTTACAGTAAAAACATGTCCACAGTCCAATGATTTTATATGTAGATTGAAATCTGGCTAACAGGGTTGCTTCTAGCCAACATTCTTTGTTGTACTGTATGCCCAGGATGATACAAAGCAAAAAAGACCAACAAAAAAAAATACCCGTCAACCTCTGTCAACAGCACAAAATTATATTAAATTACATTTTCTTGAGACATCAGGGTTTAATTGATCTATATAAGTTTATCTGTATTGGAATAGGCTTGGGAGTGATATTATTTAATGTGCTTTTGAGACGGGTTTTCTCTTGACAGTTACTAGAAGAAATCGATCTGGTATATGAATCTTTGGAAGATTTGTGCTTGATTGAATTTTTCAAGTATTATCCACATAGAGTAAAAATCCGCTCACTGGGTTAAGAATGGCTGCAGGTCTCAATAAAAGGTTAATAGCTGAGGGAAGGCTTTTGACACAGACAAATAAAACTTCCATTTGACCCACTGTCTTGTTTCTGGGCTTTAGGACACAAAGCAATGCAAGAATTAATAAGAGTTCTACTTTCTTGCTACTCTTCACTTGCTACTCCCTCCAAGCAAGTATTTGTTGAGCTTTAAGCTCCACCAACACGTGAAGAATATTGTGTGATGCTGTGACCAAAACTCAGTGTCTGTGTTCAGACTGTTAACTTTGTCGTTTTGCTTTTTACCCAAAAACAGCTATAATGCGCTCCAGTTCTCCCATTTCCTCTTTGGGACAACACGGGCACAGTGTCTACAGTAGGAGGCAATTGGTGTGCAGATCTAATATGTCTTTGCATTTTTATTCATTATATATAACTCTTTGACTTAGATGCATCCTCTCTCTTCAAGAACAAGAGAAACATCTTTGAGAGCTTGATTAGTTCCTTTCAAAATGATTCATTGTATATGTTTTGTGTCTGTTGGTAGCTTTTAAGCACACATAATCACTTTTTTTTCTCCCCACTAAGGAGTCATTTTCCTTCTCTTTAATATAACCAGTTACTTTAATATTGATGTCAACATAATTCTTGTTTAATACTGCCCCTATACTAATGGCAGCATGAACATAAAAAACAAAATATTTATGGCTAGTTTTGACTCAGATATTTAGCTTGGATTTCCTGGCAGCCTTTTTTGTGCAACAGAAAAAACCCTCTTACACACACACTTTTACTATTCATTATCCGACCGCAAATGGAACAGCATTCCCTCTGGTTCATATTCTCCCTGCTATGCTCACTTTTTAAATTGGTACACTCACTCTTACCACCTCCTACTCTCTCGCTTCCACACACCCGCAGAAACACTCGCACAGGAACACAATTTCAACGGCCCACAGCAGTTGCGGTGCTCCCCCAGTGAGGACAGCTCCATCCATTGTGAGTGAATAATGTCCAAGGTCAGCGTGTACGCGGAGGGTGATCATAAAAACCATACTGCCGCTAACCACAGGCGAATAGCTGAATTAGACAGATGCTGTTTGAGATAGAGAGAGAGAGAAGACAACATTGGATGAGTGTGTAGCAGGCCATGGGAAAAACAGAAGAGGAATGGAAACAGATGGAGAAGTTCTAGAAGGAATAGGACGGAGAAAAAGCAGGCAAGAACCGAAAAACATCAGGATGGCAGAGATGGAAGAGTGCCAAACATATCACAACTGGTTTTAGTTTTAATGTTTAATTTCATGTTGTGGGAGTTTATTGGTCTTACAGGCCACATCTAGAGTCTCCAGATAGGAGAGCAATTTGGGACTTCTGCTTCAAACTGTTGACATATTTGAGATATAAACATTTCTTCTTTAATTCAGGTTTCAATTCTGTCTAATCCAGGAAAACGTTCATCAGCAGGATCTGACACCAAGAATACCATGCTGAGGATGGCAAACAACAACTTTGCTTACATTTAAAACATTTAAATGAATTGCCTGCATGAGAGTGGTGACACAGAGTTCACCTTTATGCCGAAACAAACCTGCAGTTTGTTTCCCACTGCAGGTCTTAAGCTCAATTCAGTTTTTTTTTTTTTTATCAGATTTGTTTGCGAGGTTGTTCAAATTGCTTTTAAAATGTTGCTTATATCTGACTGTGGCTCCAAAGGAATGATAACAATGACTTTCTGCCCTGTAAGTTTCTGCCCAGCAAACATGGAGGAAATGGGGTGCATGGTTAAAAATGTCCAATGGAAGCCATTTATTGTGTCAGTGGGTGCTGGGGGCACAAATAAAAAAGACTGGAAAACGCTGGCATTTTACAAAGCTTTGGCTCTGCACAAAGGTTTATTTGGATGCAAGGAGGCAGCCAGTAGTGGTGGGGCAGGGATTTGAACAACTTCACAAAGAATGAGTTCTTTTTTTATGTGTCTCCTGTCTGACAATGTAGCAATAATAATTGTTGTCTTAATGCCCAAAAGAGCCCAAAAGAGTTTACTTTCATAAGTGGAGCATTACTGCTTTCGTCATAGTGCTCCGCTTGATTTATATATGCAAGAAGCTTTATTTGATTTTATGCTGGGACTATTTCATGTTCAATGGAGACAGAAACAGAATGGTAAAGAGGAAAAGAAGGAGAGAACAGATGAGACAAAAATACCAAAAGGAAGAAAAGGTGAAAGAAAAGAAGTGAGCAAAGAGAGAGAGCAATGTAGCATCCTCTGAGTCTGCTTCTACACCTGCAAAGAGAGATATAAAAAGAACAGTAAAACCAACCAATAAAGTATTACAGGTACAAACAACCAAAGCCTTGATACCATCACTGAAGTATCTACAGTATTATTTATTATGAAATGTATAAAGTGATAGCTAAATATAATAATAGGAGTTTTCTGTATAGAAGTGAATCTGTAGGTTCGTGAATCCAAGCACCTGTTAGTATCTGTGAGAGTGCGCTTACTTACTTTTACTCACTGGCCTTAAACCCAACTGAGATTTTATTTTACTTAATTTCTACTAGGATGCTTTTTGTCTGTATTTGAATTGTTTTATTGTGTTTTGTAGCATGTTTCTTAAGTTATTATTGTGTGCTTAGTTTTTCCATTTTATACCTTGGTATCATTTTATTGTTTTTAATGTTCAGCACTTTGTGTCAGCTGTGGCTGGTGGTAAAGCGCTTTATAAATAAAGTTGTTGATGGTGATGATGATCTGTGGCATGTTCAAATCTTGGGATATTATTTCATATCCAAATTCTGCTTAAGACCTCTACACAATGTTTTCCTTGAGCTGTCTGCTGTGTTTCTAGGTCTTCTTGACGTTGTTTGTAAAATAATCTTCGTAAAAGATCTCTGCTGGACTTATACTGAGATGAAATTACACATAAGATGACTGTTTACGAATTTGCTCACTTTTCAAGACAATTCATTTTATTAGGTTGATTTTAAGGGTAAAAATTAAAAGGGACAGTTTTCATGAACACCACTCTTTGTTTTCTTCCACCTTACAATTGGGAGCTAATCTATAATTGTCGATCACAAACAATCCCAATTAAACAAATTACGTTTGTGGGTATAAAATGAAAATGGTGGAAAATGTGGAAAGGTTTAATAGGTGTTAATACTATTGCACAGTGATGTAGCTCTTTGATCTTACCGTATGATGTGAATGACAAAAGGACTCCAAAATAGGTATTTAATTTGTACATGAGTATCACAAATCTATGATCTGAAAAGAGCTTCTGAGAAAAGGTAAGACGTGTATGCTCATTATATAATTGAGCTTATTCAGTAAATTGCGTGAAAACAAGTGACTGTGACAAGAGAAGCCCTAGCTGAGACAACAAAGAGAAAAACAGCCTTTGTCTTCTTCAAGTTCACACCGCCAATCCTTATGGAGCGATAATTAACACTGAAAAGCAAAATTAACAAATTCTTTGAAGCAGTTTTTATGTTTTTTTTGTTTCATTCCAACTAATTAATGTGTTTAATTTTTGTAAATCATATAAAAAATATCTTAGGATAAAATCTTCATCATTGTCATGTCACAAATTAACACAATGTAATTTTAAAAATAAAATAAAATATATCTCTGACTGTTTTACCATGTTGGGGTGGATACTTTCCATTTTATCTTCTAGCTCCATATCGTGATTTAGGGTTTTGTTTGTGTTTTTGGACGGATTAATCCTTGCCATTTCCGTGACCATCTCAGTCACCACCCACTCTCCATAATCAGCGTCACCTGCTGCTGCTTATTAACACCAAGTCGGTCCACCTGTGCGTCTACTTATACCTGCCTCATACTGCCACTCCCTGCCAGAACGTCTCATCTCTCTGCCTTCATGAGTCTACTCCAGAGTTTGTGTAGCTCAGACAACCAATCCTGTGTTTCTTCGCTCGCCCTGCCTTCACCCACTGATCTCTATTTATTCACTGGATTGCACATTGGCCGTATATAATACACATCGCTGTGAAGCCACCAGCCGCCATATTGGTATTCCCTATTTTCCTCCCGTAACTAGGGAATATGTGCACTACAGCACTGAACAACGAGGATTTTGTCATGTTCAGGGGGGAGGGGGGCTTAAGAATTTTAAAATGTCAAATGCAATGTACTTTTATGTTATGGACTAAAACTGTCAAGTACTGAGAAAATCATGTGCTGAAATATTTTGCATGTTATTTATTTATTTTTATTTATTTATTTATATATATATACACAATATAAATAACTTGTAAAATATTTCAGCACATAATTTCCTAGTAGTTGATAGTGTTAATACATCCACTGACTGTAGAATTACCTGTGAAACGTTTTCACACAGCCAGAAAACTGCTTGTTGTTGCAACCAAATCCTATGGGGTTCTGTGAGAGTAGGGAGTAGCAAGATGGCGGCCAGTGACTTCAGCTTTTCGGGCAAATCAGCAATCCAGTGAATAAATGGAGATCAGTGCCTTCACCAGATCAACATTCTAATGCCTGTGCACTCTGGCCGCTTCACTGTGTGTTCCTGTGTGGATCTAGTGCTGGCTCTGCCCTCTCTGGAAATTCATTGGCTTTTCCTGCTTAGTCATCACCTGGTCAACCTGCCTCAGTTCCAGTCAGTTGGTCTCAGGTCATTCCTGCCATCACCAACCTGTCCAGATTAATAAATGTTAACCGACTTGAACATTGGGTTCCCAGATCTATTCATAACAATCTTTCCAACTCTAAGGTGTTTTATTACATTTCTTTTGCTTTAGTTAATTTATTAATTTCACAACAATATTAGAGTACTCACCAGGCAAGAGGAGTGGGGTTCAGTACTAATACAATCATAAAAATGCAATTCTAACTAAAAATTGTATCCGTTACTGAAAGAATCAGATTAATGATCACGGCAAAAATAACCAGCTATCAAAAAACATTTAAAAACTGATTAAAAAAATAGCTTAGGTGTTACGAGGTTTAAATCAATATGAAACACCAATCATCAGAACAACAAGGAAAACTTTCAGCATTTCTGTGGCTGGGGATGAAGCTTTAGAACAGTCTGGATGTGGAGCTCAAGCCATGTCCAAACATTAAACAGTTTGAATAATTGCATAAAATAGAAATAAAAAATTTATGACATACCTAAAACATTATGGGTATGATTATTATTGGTGTTGCTGCTGCATTTTATTGGCGGTATCACTGATGCTTATATGTAAATATTATGTATCATATTATTTCAAATATGTAAATGGTATTCGAGGAAGATATAAAATTTGTTGCACATTATTAGGATCTTTCTCCATGTAATCAGAAATAGATCAGGGTGAAACTGTGTCTTGTAAAGGGTTGAGTCACAATAAATTTATATTTCTCCACATCCCTTGAATATGTACACGTCTTTTTAAATACATAATTTTTTTCTTATGTTCTTTTCAAATTGTTCTTCTACTTCTTGAACGCTGTATATCTTGGTGTATATTCAAAATAAATAACTATTATAATAATAATAATAAGAAGAAGAAGAAAGCACTTAGTAAAATGTAAGTGCTGACCATCGTTCTGCCCTTACTATTAAATCTAACAATAAGATTGCAAGTAAAATGAGATTATGTACAAAATAAATTAAGGAGGTGTTGTTTCATTCTTTTAGTAGCATTCAGCTTTACGCAGAAATATCTTGATAAATAAACTGAGGAAGACGTTTTTGGGAGAAATATATATCTTTCTTAAATTACTATATGTAATCTGTTCGATATCTGAATGTTTCTATTGCAGCCTAAGTGTCAAAATGTCAAACAGTTCCTTTCAAACTTCCTCTTCAACAACTGTGCAAACCTCTATGAATATACATAATTTGTTGCAATTACTGTAGTCTTTTCAAGCTGGTAATGAAAACAGTATGTCCTTGCACATAATTTTTTTTACATTTTTTGTGCTTCTACAAAATTTTACATAGAGACTGAGACAACATATCAGACTTGTGATTTACTGCTAAGCCATGTTTAAAATACCAAATATCTGTGAGAAACCACAGAGCCAGCAAGACATAAATTTAGTGAATAATTTTGATAAAGCACAGTTGGGATTCAGTACAGAGGTGTTGTCAGCATCACCCTTAAAGTACATACATTACATGCTGTTATAAATGTCAATACTCCCCTGCACCTTTAATTTATTTGTACTCAATTTGAGGACTGAAGCGTTGAAATGTGTTAGCTGAACATCATGGTGATGCATCTGTCTTTTTGGAGGAACAGTTGAGGCTAAATTTAGGGTTTTTAGATTGCAAAAGTATTTCTTGCCCCCCTCTATCACATAACTTTAGACAAAGGCTCAGTTGTAGTATGAGAGGAATATAAATAAATTACAAGATCTCACAAAACTGCCACATAGAAAATATCTCCAGCTGTTTTAGTCACAGCTGGAGAAAAAGGAAGAGGTGCCAAAAGGTTCCAGAGTCAATTGGTGAGCTGAGAATCTAAAAGTTTATCAGGAACCTGAAAAACTTACACTTCTGAAAATTATTAGCCTACTGTGTTCTGTCAACTTCTATTTGATAGCATCAGAAGAACAAAATAGTGAGCTAAATATCTATGCATACTTACATGACAATCACACATCATGCATTTGTCAGGTTGTTAATGGTAATCGGTTATGGATGTACAGATTAATATCAATATTTTTAATATATATTTCTTCATAGAAACAGAGAAAGCAATAACATGTAAAAATATCAAACAGTGACAGGAAGAACAGAAATAATTTATTATATATATATATATATATATATATATATATATATATATATATATAAATCAATAATATCAAGCCATAGTACCTTAATGAAAAGTGCCCTGTAATAATGATGAGGTCTCCAAACAGCTAATGTCAACAGGCCACCCAGGAGAGCATCAATATATTGGCTTGTGGGAAGATCTATAAATATTGAAAGTGACCTTGCCAATAAACAAGATATGAAAAAGAAAGCAAGAGGCAATGATGAAAACTTTTGGACATTATTCAAAATGGGTTTACTTCTTATATATGTGCATCTCTTTTGCATGTTATTGGTACACAGTAAGCCACTGTAACAAATGTTAAAACTGAAATGGTGGTTTTTGCTGTTGAAAGTCTTTTTGTTGTTGGTGTTGAAAATAATTTATTCATTTGTTTACCTATTTAGTTCACTTATAAGTTAACAAGGTAGTTTTTCTTCTTTTTCTTTTTGTGGGGTGTGTGCAGGGGTTGGGTCGTCCTTCATACTTTACCCCAGAAGGAGTTGGTTATGGTGGATGTGTGTTTGTGTGGCCTGCTTCCTCTCAGCTCCCTGTGCACCTACATAATTGGTGCATCTTGGTAATGCAGTTTAATGGCTTCACAGGAACACTCTGAAATGCTGATGAACATCTGTTTGGCAAAAAACTAAGCAGCCCCACTCACGAGCACACAGCCCTCTTTTCTTCTTTCTCAACAAAAATGCACACTTTCTGCAGTCTGCTGTCCATTCTTCAGAAAAAAAAAACCTGTGTGAAGAATATAAACATCATGCACCTGGAAGGAATAAGCCTGTTTATCCTCTATGACTGCAATTACAGTTATGTCTCTGCGATAGAAGATACAGAAGCAGTCATTTCCATTTTAGACCATCTTGCAACTTAAAACATAACCAAAACCAAACAGATGTTTTTGGTGGTTTTTTTTTTTTCTTTTAAGAAAACAAACTTACATAGAAATTACAGTTATGTGTGGCCATTTTCAGAAAAGAAAAGTTTGGATAGCAATCGTAATCAAGCAAGAAAAATACAAAATTCTATAAATAAGGTCATCGCCATTTGGAAAAAAAAAAAAAAAAAAAAAAAGACTGTCTCGTTGGGTGTCTTGTGAATTTTTTGTCAATCTACAAATGAGCTCTGCCCGTCTTTAGGAATGAAGGAGGTAGAAAGAACTTCAGTGAATATAAGAGTTGAGTTTGACTTCATTTTTTATTGTGTTAAGTGACACATCTGCATTTGTTTTCTCCCAAGCTCCCCAGTGATTTTTGACTTGTTTGTCTAAAATTAAGCACTGATTCAGTAAAGCAAAATAAATCGGAGGTGTGACTGGTTTTTACAAGTCAGTTTAATTAATGCATATAGTACCTATCACACAAATTGATTTTATTAGGATCTTATGTGATAAACCAACACAACGTGGTACATAATTGTGAAGGGGAAAGAAAACGATCCAAAGTTGTTCATTTTAACTTCTTTTTTTACAAATAAGGTGTACGTTTCTCAAAGCTTTGCTCGTCCAGATACTCAAATTTATTTCCATTTCCCTTTGCAAAATAGTTCATGCAGCTTGGACTCAGATCATCCATGAAAGTCCCTTTTCAAGATTCACAGATTCACAATCCAATTTAGGCCGGCACTTTGAGTGGGCTATTCTTACACATGAATATGCTTTAATGTAAACCATTCCAGTTTAACGCTGGTTGTATGTCTAGTTTGTTCTCATGTTGGCAGGTGAAGCTTCACGCAGGTCTCAAGTCTTTTGCAGCCTCTAACAGGATTTCTCTGTATTTAATCCCATTCAATTTCTCATGAACTGTGATTGACTTCAGAATCCCTGCTATAGAAAAGCATCCACACAGCATGATGTGACCACTACCATGTTACACATTGGGGATGCTGTGTTCAAGGTGAAGTGGAATCTTAGTTTTCCCCCCACAAACAAAGTGTTTTGCATGTAGGTAAAAAAGTTAATTGTTCCCAATATGGATTGTGGCAAGTTGCAAACTGGGACTTTTCGGGAAATTCTTTCAACTATGTGTGTTCTTCTTGCAACTTTTGGAAATGTGAAAAAGTTCACATGGTATACTTTTGCAGGGCTGTATTAAAAATGTCAATAAAGTAGGCTGACTTCTGAATCCACTCTGACACTCAATCATTAAACTGTGTTGTGTGCTGTAAGCAGATTGCTTACATCCCAGGATGCCTTTCTGCATTCTGATTCTCAGATATTTATTGATGTAATGACCCGATCTGTCAGATTCCTTTTCAGAGAAGATTAAATGCCAAATTAATGCACTTTTTGATGTGCATGACAATCCACGTGTGGGCCTGCATACATTTCAGGCCTTGCTGTGTTCAAACTCATGTAAATGTAAACTAGTAACCTTCCTGTCACTGTTTTTTTTTTCCTTTTTGCCCTGAAGAACCACAGTCAGCCACCTTAAGATAAATAGCTTTAACACGCAAAATTCACAACAGGTCAGAGAGAACATGGACTACTATTTACATGACAATAGGTGGCATTGAATGTGGGTGTCCCAGTGAGTGCTCAACAATTTGCTGCTACCATCAAGGTCATGGAAGATCATAGTGAGCTCTGGGGAGGGTGCAGGTATGTGAATTCTTCCCTGTGTGTGCCAGCTGGCGGGGTCCCAACCTCCAATCAGTGTCGCCCCCCCACCCCCCTCCTGGAGACAGATCCACTCCCTCGTTAAGAGGTTTACACAGAGAATTCGACTGCTCTCTCTCTCACTCTCTACCACCTCATCCTCTTCCTGCCTTGTCTCCATCATTCACAGTTCTTGCCCTTCTGTCAACTTCTCAAATGTCACGGCAAAAAAAAAAAAAAAAAAAATTGAGCGCGTGAATAGTGTGTGCGCAACAGTCTTCCACGTGTCCCGATCAGATGATATCACGTCGAAAACCCGTCAGCCTGAACTCCAGGACCCCGAGGCGCCTCCTCAGACGATCCAAAAAACCTACATTTACTGTGACACCCCAAGACTGACGTTCATTTATTTCTAACTCTCACACTGCGGGGTGGACAGATAAAGGGACGGTGGGGGTGCAGTGATGAAGGAGAAGAGGGATGACAAGATGGGGGGAACCATGTGAAGACGGCAGCTTAAACAAGTTTCCTAATTGGGCACGAGAGGCCTCGCGAGTTTGGCTTTGGAACACTTCAGAACCTTTTTTTTTTTTAAACAACAACGTGTTGAGGAAAAGCACTGCAGATAATTACACATGATTAAAAAAAAACTTGCAGGACGATGAGTGAATGTGGTAAAGAATCAGTAAGATGAAGTCATGAACTTGGATGGGATAAAATCAGTTTTGAAAACAACAAGCGCACACACACACACACACACACACACACACACACACACACACACACACACAGGAGGCTTTGTGTCCTCCAATGACACGTGTACATGTGTAAGCTTTCTAACACACACACACACACACACACACACACACCCACACACACACACACACACACACTTAATATAATAGGATACTCTCAGATCTCAAAGCAGCTGCATTATTTAACAGCAGGACTAGGATAGCCTGCAGTGTGTGTGATTGTGTGCGTGTATAAGAGAGAGACTCTCCTCTTCCGGCTATAAATATACCTGCATCTGAGAATCCCCCCGTTCTCTTACTGTTTTCCAATATCTCTCCTTTCTTCCCTCTGTCACTTCTCATCTACACTAGGGCTCCTGTACACTACAGCAATTTAGGAGCATTTGAAATCTCTTCCGATTCAAATGTTATCTGACAAGAGCGGCAGACTTCAGTATAAGTCTTGGATCTGAGTTGCTCTTTCAGCTGAAGGCCTGGAATCAAGGGAAATGTACTTCGCTACCCGGGGGGTGTGATTTCACCTGTTTTTCAAGAAATCTATTGTCTCCATTTTACAGGCAGCAAAAGCTTTTGCTATGAGCTGAAAAAAGAAGTGACAGATCTGTGCTTTGTTCAGACTCAGTAATGTAAAGCAAAAATCAACCTGGAAATGTAGTTATGGTACAGTTATGGTAATTTTGAATTTTTTTTCATGGTTGGAAATGGTGCCAGTCTACTATGGGACGTTTTATCATGACCATGCATCAATTCGCAACTGGAAGGAAGACATTTTGTACCAGCTTTTGAAGACCATGATTTAAAGTACAATTTTGATACTGTAAAATAAGTGATTATTTGACTCCAAGAAAAAAGAAATGGAGACAGTGTGTCAGACAAGATATGAAGGATGTGTAAGCATTGCAAGAATACCACAACTGGTTTACCGTTAATTTAACACCTTTTGGTGTGGCTCAGCCAGCGCTTCGACGTGATGAGGGAGATAAAGATTACGGCACTGGCAAGGAGGTTTCCAACCTTAAAGATTTGAAGCTCATCCCCAAAGATTAATTGTCAAAATACCAATGGAAACGTATGAAAAGCTGGTCAGCAATTATATGAAGGGTTTAGTTGTTGTAATACCTATGAAGGTTTTCTCCATGTATTATTGAGAAGGGTAAAAAAAATTTTTTGCATTGAATCATTAATATTTGAATAAAAACTGATTTTTTTAATTCCTTTTACATTGCTTTGCTCCGCATGTTACAAAGATGTCTATCTCAACAACCTATTAGGAAAAACTTCTTGATTAAATTATATGATGGAAAAAAAAATTAACTTCAATCTGAAAGGCAGAGTAATTCTAGGTTTAACTGCATGGACTCTTGTCTTATGAGCTGGATATAATATTGCACCCCTTCACAGTGGAGTGTCATTTTCCCTCACTTAACTGAATGCATAACATGAATACAGTGTATCTCAGACTGGACAGGTATTTCTTTTCACCACAGCTGCTGTGTCGGTTCAGAACAAGCGGACTGGGGCACTCCCCTAACAGCTTCTCATTCTCATGTCCTGGGAGCTTGTTAAAATCATACCATATTGATTACAGAAACCATTTGCCATGACAATCAGCTTTTCTCCTGTCAGGAATTTACTGAGAGCCAAGCGCTCATCTCCTGACAAGTCTGTCCCCGCAGGGAATCAAGAAGTGCCGTTGGCCAGCTACTCATTGGTCCCACGCGTCGCAAAAAAAGTTTAACATTTGTAAAACATCTACAGCAAAATATCACGGCAATCCATCTAAAAGTTGTCACTGCAAAATGAGCAGACAAATCAAAACAAACCTCTTGGTGGTGCCAGAGGAAAAGTCAGGGGATCACTAATGCCAGAAGACATCATCATCAGTGGTTCATTAATGGCGCTGAAAATTTTCTTGGGAATCCACTTGACAGCTGCTGAGACATGACCCAGAATAGTTTATGATTGACAAACCTCACCTCTGAAAACATTTTCTTTCTTAAGCTCTTCAAGTATATCTGCACTTTTAACCTCCTTCTCTCAATAAAAAATTTGAAAAAATGGGTTTACATTTGTATTTATTTTGCTATTTTTTTGGTTTTGTGTTTTTACTATTTGATTAATGATACATTTATTTTCAATTACTGCAAGTTTAGAATATCCATCTGAGTGGAAAAGAAGCCAACATTTTAGACCACTTACGATCTTAGAGTCAACACTGGCAAGCATGCTAATAACATTTGATCACAACATATAGACTGCTTCTCTGTCAAGTTATAACAGTGGGGCGAATTATTTACACCTCTACCTTTTGAATAAGCGCAAAATCAACAGTCTCTAACTTTATATTGTGGTTTCATTGTGATGTGAAGGGATGAAATAACCAAAAAAAGTTAATAAATTAATTTAGATAAGTGTTTGATAACCTCCAACCAAGGCAGAATTTTGGTTACCACTGGTTATGTGCCCATGAGTCACTTTGCTCACAATCAATCAATCAGTCAATCAGACAATTATGTTTTCAACTTGTGTTTAAAGCACACCTGTCCACAGAATCAGTGAGTTTTCAAAGGACATCAAGACATGACAGTCAATCTTCACAGGGCTAGAAGGGGCTAGAACTTCAGTAACAAACTGGGTGAGAGCATGTTGGTGCGATAATTTGGATATATATGTCAGGATTCTGTGGTTCCGTGCTCTACTAATTCTGCTCCACAGGTGGCTGTAGTTGAAGGGTGGGCGTGGCCCGCACCTGCGGCTCATTGGGACTGTCTTCTCTGGCTTAAAAGGAGTGCTCAGACAGCTGGAAGACGCCAGAGTGTTACCCCATTGTGGTATGCCTAGGCCATTGACCCGTCACCTGAGCTTCGTACCTGTGAGTTTTTGAAAACCCTGTTTTTGGATCTAACTTTGTCTCCTGTCTTCTCCAGTTCGTTGTGTTTTGGATTTACTCACCTGTTTGGTTCCGTGCATTAAAGACCAGCTTCCTGAATCCCTGCCTGCTCAGATTTTGCTCTGGCATCTCCCCTCTTACTCCCTTGGTGTTGCCAAGCTGGCCAAGAACCCCCCCCCCCCCTTCCTGGATTCACCCTTGTTCTTCCAGACTCACTCTGGTTCTTCCAGCTGCTCCTCCTGCCTGCTGCCGCAGTGGTGCTACTCAGGCTCCACCGCTTGTGTTACATCTGCCAGCCTTCCTGTCATTCAGCCATCTCTTTCCATTAGAGAGTTGCATGTTAAAAAGGGAAGGAGGAGCTTATTCAAAGAAGATGGGACCATAGCATGTGTGTTGCTCTTAGCAATAACCTTTTTTCTGTCCATCCATCTGTTATCTATACCTGCTTATCTGTGCAGGGTCATGGCAGGGCTGGTGCCTATCTCTAGCAATCTCTGGGCAAGAGACGAGATACACCCGGGAGACAGGCGCTTGTAGTGAGTCTCGACCGCCTGGTCAGCTGAAAGCCGGTGAGGTGCGCCGGCTGTTAGTGTACCGGGAGTGGCCATGTCCAAACAGGTCCAAGCTCTTTTAGAATTAAGCAATATGTCAATATACCAAGCAGATGTTTGAGGGTTCCACGGCAAAATTCTCGCCTAAAAACTTTTGAAAAGTTACTTTTCTGTATACAGAAAACCCTTATTATTATCTTCAGCTGTCACTTTATACATGTCGTATTAATTAATACTGCATATTCTTCAGTGATGGTATCAAGGCATTACTTGATTGTATCTGTAATACTTTATCGGCTGGTTGTGCTGTTCTTTTTACATCTCTCTTTGCAGGTGAAGAAGCAGACTGAGGATGTATTGTTCTCTCCCTTTTCTCTCCTCTTTCTTTCACCTTTTCTCCTTTTGTTTCTTCTCTTCTACCTTCTTGTTTCAATGTCCATGTAACATGAAATATTCCCTGCATTAATTATAATAAAGCATCTTGCACATATAAATCAAGCGGAGCACTATTGCAAACGCGGTAAGGCTCCACTTTTGAAAGTAAAATCTCTTGGGATCTTTTTGGCATTAAGACAACAATTCTTGTTGCCACATTGCCAGACAGGACACTCTTAAAAAGTTACTTTTATGTCACAGAAAGCACAATATTTCCAACTTTCATTCACAGCTTTTCACTCCTCTCCACCATTGCTATCACAGGTTAAATCATTCTCTTTAACCCGCAATGAATCATGGAATAGGATTACCCACAAATGATACACCAGACCCATCCTTCAAATCAGGGAAAAGAAGGACCCATTTGTGGGCTACATTTGCAGTAGTCTTTGCTTGTGAATTCAATTTGATGAATCGACAAGGATTTGTGAATTCGGACAGGACTTGTCGCAGCACTGTGATGTCATCGGCCTACAAATACAGCCTCCCAAGAACGGTGCCCTTGAATTCAGACACACTGAATGTTAAGTTTTCTACCATAATTGCAGTGGTTGCTATGACCAACTTGCACTGACATTCCCTGTACATATAAAACAACATTTAAGAAAATAAACTGCAGTTATATGCATTTTGATGACATTTGTAGTGAAAAATTATGCATAATATTTTCCTAATCTTCATTCAGGGAATGTAGCCAAAGGTTTCAGTGTCACGTGTTCTACTATTGTATAGGCTGGAGCTACAGAACCTGTTGTGGCCAAAGTCTGTGATAATTCCCCCACATTTTCAGGGGGAGTTTTCGGACAGAATGCTGGATAACAATTTATAGCAAAAGTTCATTGTCTGAGTGATGTGAACACTCTGAACCTATAGGAGCAAGTGTGGGAAAAGTCCATTGTCAATTTCGTTGAGACTATTTGCTTTAAGAGGGTTACTTACTATTTTCAAACATCTGATGTCTGATAAAATGTTGCTCCTCCGCCACCTTTGCACATTTATAGCCTAATCCACGAGTGCAGGGATAACAAATGTAATGATACATTTCTGATGAACGTTGCTGGTTTATTTATTGTTTTGCTTCAGGTCAAACTTGAGCTCAGGTTGTTGGATTTTTCAGGGAAAGGGGCTTTGGTAGCAGTTCATCAACAATTCAAATTCAGCTAGGAGAGTATGAACCATAAAATGGTTCAGACAGGTATATTTTGCTTACCTGTTGACATACAGAAAGAAGCAGCCATTGAACTCTACCATCATCTATGAATTGGGGAAGACTAAGTGGAAACGATAGGGAACAGGAAAACTTAAGTAGGAGTGGTAGAGCACTCTCTAACGCTTGGTAACAGTATCTCAGGCTTTATCTGTGAATGACCCCTTTGACAGCTTAATTAAGGAAATAAATCATGCAGTTTAAAATATACATTCTCGCAGCTTCAGTGGTGTATGTTGAAAGCCCATCTCACAGCACAGCACTTTTATGTCAGCTTTATTTACACAGGTAAATCTCTTTGAGACACAGGTTGCTCAATATAAAGAGCAAGCTTTCTACTTATTTGAAATGTAAATATATGGACTGTGTTCTTCGGCTAAGCGAGACTGCTTCACAGCCATCGTAGATTTTGAAAAGACTAGGAATTAACACAGACACAGACAGATTTTTTTGTGTCATGATTGAAAGAAGGGATCACACACTTAACAGCTGAGCCTACTAAGGAATCACAGACTACAGGAATTATCAGACTAACTAAACGCAACTGAGCACATCAAATTCTCATGGAAAGTCTTGCAACGGCAAGAGCTTAAGGGAAAAATACCAGTAGGTGGAGGTAATTGACAATATTCTCAGACTTCAAAGAAGTTATATCTGTGCCACTCCCCCATAAAATGAAAGACATGCCAATTAAAATAATTTTTGTTTAACGGACACATGAACATGATTTTAGAGTTCGTAAGGTTGTTGGTGGGTTATCTAAAAATGTTATTTCTATCTTAACAGACAAAAATATGATGTTTGGGCTGGATCGTGCAAGTAAACATTACAAATTAGTTTTAAACCGGTTTATTCCACATGGAAACTACATCACTTCTACTGTGAATGTTTGTTTTTGTCAAAAAGGCCCTTTTATTATTTAATCAATTTTAGTCTTCAAATCACTTTGTATACCTCATTTTATTTTTGTTTCTTTTCTATTACTGTGTTATTGAAATCCATAAGTTGATTTTACTATGTCCAGTAAATATATGTTCATAATAGTATATAGTTACAAATAAGGTTTTAAAAAGTTCAGCTTGTAGCTGTGATAGCAGAAGCTATGAGTGCGTCCTCCTGCGCTGCCATGTTTATGGTGGGTTCAGCTGTGGGTTCGGCAAAAAATTTTTGCATCATGAGCGACAATTAGACATGCTTGACGTTTTTCCAAATGTTCTCAATATTCTTCGTGGTTAGACCCAAAAAGTAATTTAAAAACAGATATAGTTAACAGATGGTCCAGGTAAATTTATCACTAATTATTCACAAGATGTACATGCTCGAAAGGAGTAGGATGAACCCTTCCACCCACCCGAATCCAAAATAGTTGTGGCAGCAACAGTGCGTGCACACAAGTCTGTTCAAGATGCCATCCTAGTAAGTCCATCCTATGTTCCCTCCTTCGCACTCATGCAAGAACAACTGAATTCACAAAGGAATGCACAGGCCATTAGGGCACAGATGCATTAAAGGCACTTTCTGGTATTGATTTTTGTTTACTAGTAGAAAATAGAACAACTCCCCAGTGTGGGTGCATGCACAAACCATTATGCCTACTTTTATTGAACAGTATCCAAAAGGAATAGACAGGCACGCCCACAAACACTTGAACCAAGGACATCTTGCTCTTACCGTAGATGAGGAATCCAAAGGTCCTGGGATCAATCATGTAACAAGCACAACACAAAAGCAAGCTGGGGGATGGGAAAATTGAGAAAAAAAAAAAAAACATTTGTTCGAGGAGCACCGAGGCACTTAAGCTTTACAATCATTCTGTCCGTCGCTGATGATTAAGAGGAGAGGACAGAGCAGGAGTATAGTAGTTCAAATTGTCTGGGTTAGACGTAAGGGAAAAACCGATTGTGCCTCATCAACTTGTTGACTGTCAAATATGTTGACTGTTTCTGATCAGCTTCAAAAGAAGATGACTTGTAGGTGCTTAAAGTATCTGACTATTCCATAATAATGATTATTATTTATTTGCTATCCATCTCACATCACTTTATTGCTATTATGTTCTGGCTACCAAAGACTGTTTTATTTTTATTTTATCTTTATTTGTCCATCCTATGATGCGGGTAGGCAGCTAAATGTAAAGCAGATGACAAACAAAAAAGGTGCTTCCTATCTTTGTATATTTGTTTTCTGTTTCTTCCATTTATAGCTCTGACACACAGACATCCTGGACACTGGAAATTTGTCTTAAAAGGCTTGCATTAAAATGGCTTTTCCTAATCAATTATAGTTGCATAAAACAAAAATACATATAATGAAATAGTATGTGGTAGCAAATTTTGGTACTTTGATTAAATACAGAAATCCAAATGGAGATAAAAGTTTTTTTCTTTTTTGTAGTCAAATACAAATGACCAAAAATGTAAATTTAGTTTGATTTTTCTTTTGTATTTAAAGTAACAGAATGTTGTGCCATTACACACTATTTTAAGTTGTCTCCTGTTATTAAATATTAGAAACTTGGTCTGTTAGGCGGGGGTGCTGGTGCCTATCTCCAGCGTACACTGGGCGAGAGGCGGGGTACACCCTGGACAGGTCGCCAGTCTGTCGCAGGGACAAACAGGACAAACAACCACGCCTAAGGACAGTTTAAGTTTTATATATATATATATATATAATATATATATATATATATATATATATATATATATATATATATATATATATATATATATATATATATATATATATATATATATATAGGTATATATATATTATAATATATATATATGTGTATATATATATATATATATGTGTATAGATATATATATATATGTGTATAGATATATATATATATATATATAATATATAATATGTATATATATATATATGTATATGTGTGTATAGATATTAATATATATATATATATATATATATATATATATATATATATATGGAAAGATCGGGTTAGGGTTAGGGTTCCTTGTTTTAAAAAATGTAACAAAATGATGGCAGTATGCCAAAGCTCTTAGGGTTTTATTTGAAATCCAGAAGCTACAGGCATTAGGTTTTCTATCCTTGGAGCACAAATTGGCAGTTTAATGTGTCCGTGAATCTCGTTTTGTTCCTGCTTTTTCTTAACTGAATTGCACTGAGACTCATTGTATGACATTCTGGTGTTACCATGAACTCTGTCAGGGGAATTTGGTAGAAAATCATTTTGTCTATGGTTACAAGCTATGAGGTAGCCAAATATAATTGCGTTTTCATGTAATGCATGTTGGATCAAAGACATGTTCAGTGGAGGTCTATTAGAGGCACACCAATTTAAGAGCAGTTTGAAGTTTGAGAGTATTTTGAGGCGTTTAATGTGTCTTTTGCAATGTTCGGATGACAACCAAAATTGAAGTTAGAGTCTTTCACACAGTGCTCTGGCTTCCTTCTATAGCACAAATATTACTTCAATTGGATGCCAAAGTGGTATCCAATTTTGTTGCTTGCTGTTTGTCATCTTTGTTTCAACTCTGTCCTGTTGGAATACATACTAGCACCCTGTTTTATAACATCTGACGTTTAAAAGCTGCACTGTTTAGTGTGAAACACTAAACAGTGCAGAGGGAAACACTGAGTTTAACTGATATAATCCATACATTTTAGATTTTTATTCTAATTGACAAAAAAAAAACACCTACATTGTAAACTGTAACACAATTTTCAAATGTCTGTCATTCTTAAATGTCTTTCTCCTTACAGTCAGATTCACATAGAGGTTTTTTTCTCTCTGTTGTTATCAAGTTCTTGCATAGTTGTTTTTGTCCCTGTTTTTTTTTCAGTGAATAAGTATTAATGGAAAAAGAGTAGCAATAAGGCCAAATGGACACTTTGTCATATCTGTCAAAAAACATCTTGGGAAATCAAAGGGGACAAGCTTTTCAGTTCTTCCTTTTCACATTTAAATCATTCAGTTGTGGTCTATCCAAAATGGAACTCTAATGCTTTGGTCTGAATTCCTCATTATTTCACCCCCACGTTCCCCCTTTTTACCCCTGTTCTGAGGTGTGTCTGAGAGCATCTCGTTTTCGTGCCGTCTCTTCAAATCTGAAGGAAGCACGTCACACCCCGCCCCCCTCCAGGTCGCAGAGCGTTCCTCTCCAACTTGATCGTCCATTTTTGTACTTTGCTGGGGGATGATGTAATAAAAAACCAAACATTTTCACTTCTCCACATGTAGCTTCGGCATCCTTTAGCTTGGACAACAAAATCGCTCTGAGAAATACAAATGTCGGATTCACCAAATTGGTACGCTGAAAGTCCATGACCTTGTTTAGCTGCTCTGCAGCAAATACTGTGACGTAATAGTTTAAAAATTTGTAGGAGAAAACAGAGAAAACCAAGCAGCTTGAAAAAATAGAGCCCCAAAAAGAATATAAAGATATCTATGCAGATAACAGTGAAAGAAAAGATGTTGGCAATCACCGGTTTAGATAAGCTTTCTCTGTCTCCCAAAATGGGCATTTCTTTCAAAGAAATTCAGTGGACCAAGCTATCTAATAGGCACTTTGATCAAAAAGAGGCCCACTATTATCTTTGCATGTGTGCACATCACCTCTGGCATGTAAGCAGCAGGTACCACATTACTGTATATCATCTGGGTATCGCATGTACGGTACCCCACAGAGAGCTTGTGTTTTTGCAGTGAAGTTGGTTTGTTAGCGGACCCCCTTTTGTTTTCGGGTCACTGTATTCCATTACTGCACAGTATGCATGAAACCAAAACAAACACGACACCGACAGACTAACCAAACAGTTGCTTGGCGGTCTGCTGCCATTTAAGGCACAGTATGGGGTCCATACTGTGTGTTTCAAAGTGTGTAAGTCTATGATAATCAAGGGGTTGCAAGACAATTTCTGCTATAACTGGATGAAGCTGGCCCAAATGTGTATGCATGGGGGTATATTACGGCTCAGAGATTCAATGTGTGAGAAAGATGTCTGTGACTTTTATTTGTCGTGTTAGGTGTGCATTTCTTTGCGTGCTAGAAAAAAAAAGAAAAGTCATTTTCAAGAGATTCGGTGTCCCTCTGCCACAAACCACATCAGACTTAGTCAGCCCGCTTCATTTTGTCCTCATAACACCCTTGTCTTGCACTGATAATTATCTGCAAGACTGCACTCTGCTCTCCTCATATTTGAATGGGAATGACAAAGAGCACGTTTGTAAAACAGCCTGGAAACTTTGTTACAGAGTAAAAGGTGGGGGAAAGATAACAAGTGTCTGTCGGATGGGAAGGGGTGGGGAGCTGCAGGGGAGGGGGGAGGCGGTGTTGGAGACAGACGAAAGGAGAAATGATAATGATGAGTATAGAGAGACAGGCAGAATTGAATCTTTTAATCTCCCAAAGTGGGAAGAAAGCGACCAGAGGCATTTCTGATTGGATTTCCTTTAGGTCCACAAATAGGTCAATATAACTACCATTGCTCATTAGCCAAGAGGGGGGAAAGTAAGGGAAAAGTTTTGTGTCGATATTGTTGGCATCATTCAGTTGCCCTTTCTTCAGTAAGAGAGGAAGGGGAAATAGATGGTACAGAAAGAGTGCTATTGGATGTGTGTCTGTAAGACTTTGTCTGTCTGAGCAGGGCAGTGCAGGCATAATAATGAAGCACTGTAGTGCACACAAACACCTCAGGTTTGATCGTTCGCCTTCAAGAGCTGCTTCTCTTTCCGAACATTGGATCCAGTCAAAATGGGCTTCTCACCTATGCATCTGGTAATCCTAAAGTCTTAAAAATACGTGACTTTACGTTGTAAACACAGCTGTTATGCTATGAAAAGCATTGTCCCGGATGCCAGTCAGTACATGTCAAATGCTTGCTTATGTGTATAATTTTGTTTTGCTAATTTAGAAATTACGAACATGTGAAATTATATATTTAACGTCGCTAATGTGTCAAACCTTGTTTTTCGCTGATGTTTATCTGCAACTATCTGAATATGATCTTTAAATCGATGCAATGATTATATGTTTTAAGAACAGTCTTAGTTATGAGTTATGTCTAAAGTAATGGTTTGTTAACCTTAACAAACCATTCTCTCTCAAAAAAAGGTATCTTATAAGAAATTATAGAATCATTGTATTTTTTAGTTTGCTGTCTGATACAATTTATCTCTCATTTTACCCCAAGCCCAGTTCTGATTGTTTGACAAGTGCATTGTGATGAGGCCTACCTCTACAAGTTACGGATATCTGTAAGATCAATCTTTGTTCTAAATCTTGGTCATCTACAAGTTTTTCCTCTCTCAGATTAAAGTTACATATTAAAACAGAAATTAAGGTCATGAAACCCCTTTTTTTAGGAGGACAGTAAGTTTAAAGAACAGTAAGTTTCTGGTAATTGATAGATATTTCATTTCTTTATGAAATATTATTTGGAATTTCAATGTTTTGTTTAAATTTCTCTCTTTTATTTAGTGTGTATATATTAATAAGTCATTTGTTTTGGTCTGTAAGTTTTTCTTGTTTATTTTTGTTTGTTTTGTCTAGTAAATCATTAGCACATATGTTTTATCTCAATAATAAAGGTGATTTTGATTATATTAGATATTTTGTTTTTTTTTTCTTACAATGTTTAGTTGAAGACACAATTTTAATATGCAATATACCATACAATATCCATCCATCCATCTTATCCCTGTTGGGGTCGCGAGGGGTGCTAGTGCCTATGTCCAGCATTCACTGGGTGAGAGGCAGAGTACACCCTGGACAGGTCGCCAGTCAATAGCAGGGCAATACAGAGACAGACAGGACAAACAACCATTCACGCACACACTCGCACCTAAGGACAATTTAGAGAGACCAATTAACCTAAAAGTCATGTTTTTGGACTGTGAGAGGAAGCTGGAGTATCCGGAGAGAACACACGCATGCACAAGGAGAACATGCAAACGCCATGCAGAAAGACCCAGGGTGGACTCAAACCCAGGACCTTCTTGCTGCAAGGCAACAGTGCAACCCATTGCGATATTGTGGGTAGATACAATATAATTTTTAATAATTTAATGTGATTTGGCAGCAGCATGTCTTTCTATAAGATACAAGTTTTTTTTCAGAGAAATTATTACGGAACATCTGGAAATAGCCCCCTTTTTAGATGTGAGTCTGATCACTGAGGACTATGAATTACGCCAAATAGAGGGATTAGAGCACTAAATTAATGCTTATTTAGCAAAGATTACTTTCTGGCAGTTGTGTAGATGTAGAAGGTGATGCTGAAAATAAGGGGAACACACTCCTTGTTTAAAGGTGATGAAAAGTATAATTTATTTTAAAGTGAAAATGCATTATATCAGGACAGAGTTTTTAAGCTTAATACTCTTTAGAAAGAACATATGGTGAGTAGACAAAACTCAGAAAAGAAGTGTTCCTGCACGTTGACAAGGAAACAATCATCTGCATAAACTGAGAGATTTTCATCCAATCACCCCACAGGTTGCTATTTTTTGCAGAGAATTGTGATGTGATGTCACTTTTGACAGTAGGAGTTTTACCAGAAAATAACTGCATGAGATGCCAAAATGGCCACTTTGAAAGTGTGGTCAACGGTTTGTTGTCATCATTTTTGCAACAATGAACAATTTCACACCTGTCCAAGCTACACTTTCCTCCAAACAAAACCACTGAGAGACAGTGTTTACGTTGTGGGATATTTTTATGTCAAATTACGTGATGTGACACGCATGTGGTCTGCGTCCTGCCTTAATGTTAGTTTCGCAGTTTGCAGGCCATGTAAAAAATTTTGCGAGTTCCTACCCCGACCAAGAAGGGTAACCCCCGTCGCCCAAGCGCCAACTTTCGAAGAGTTGGGAGTGAGACTGAGTTGGAAATGAGGGGGAAAAAAGGGCTCATATGTCTGTATGTTACCTGTATCCAATAGTCAGCAGTCCTGTGTGTAATACTGAAAGATGGGCTGTAATCAACACTAATCCAAGTCTGACCCGTGTATTTGTTGTGCTTTTCACACTTGTCTAAAGTGCTCCTTAAAAACTACGAATCCTTGCGCCACCCTTGACGAGATTTCACCCTGAGCTGTGAGCATTAACACTAAGTCAAAAACCACCTACTGCTAAAAGCACACGAAAAGCAAAACTGTATTATTGATCAAAGCCTTGTGCAAAGTATGTTGTTTGTCCCCAAAATGAAGGCAAATCAAGAATGCATGAACACAGTGACTCCTTTTACTGTTTATCTGTGCGCTCACGTGCATGTAATGTAAAAGGGGGCTGATGCTGATGAAGCGGTGGCAGCCTTTGGGCTGAGACACATGATGGATGGAAGGAAGTAGATGACTGTGTTGGGTGGCTGCTCACTCCTTTTCTTTCCCCCCCTCTCAGCCATTCTCCTACAACTTCCCTCTCTTTGCCTTTTTCCTATTAGTCTTCTTCTTTCACACTCGTCAAAGTCTCCCTTACTTTCTCTGCAGATGAGTGACAAAGGCATGATCTCCTTCTGTCCTGCTGCTAAGGGTGTCAACATCTCCCACATCCTCTGCCCTTTGGCCCTGTCCATTTTCTACAATCACCGTTGGACTGAGGAGGCTGGAGGAGGACAAGACAGGGAAACAAGCAGACATGCAGTTTAATGGGTAAAAAGGTAAAGAGATATGAGTCACTGAAAGGTGGTGGGACTGGCTGCGAATGCAATGGCACACAAACCAAGGAATTCAGTCCAAAGGCTGCGACTCAATCACTGTGTGTGTTTTTATATTAAAAGAGCTTTCATCATGAGCATTAACCCAACCTCAGCCATGCAGGACTCTCCGTGTCAAACTACAGCGACAGTGCAATCAGAAAGTGACAACCGATTAGACGGACTGAGATGGTTATTAGGATTAGCAAAGAGTGATCAAATGTTAATGATATAATGAATAATGAGCTCCCACTCTGACTCATTACCAAATAGTTAATAACCATATAGAGGGCCGCCAACAGCTGAAACTCGGAGGAGGGGAAAGGAAAGAGATTTGAAGGAAAAAAAAGTAATCTCCCTTTAAACATGAAAGAAACACACACATGGGGCGTAATACTATTTAATTGTGATTTTTAGATTAGTTCCCAAGATGGACATTTTAATCCAAAGTTAAACTGACTTGCCTCGGCACTTCCTGACACTTTGTATGTAGCCTCGAAGCAGGCTGTAGGTCTCCGCAGCTGTTCGCGGAGCGCAAAACCTCTCTCATTTCCTCAAAAATGCCCAGAAATCGAAGACAGCACAGATAACAAAAGTAGTCTTCTAAAAAAACAGGATTTTAATAGAGGGTTAGATCCTGTTTCTTACAAGCATGTACTTTTTTTTTTGTGAATAACCCATTTATTTAATTTTTTCCCTTCTGTTTTCCCCCCACTATTTGCCAGCCCCGTGGACGCGGTTCATTCGGTGTACCAAGAGCGCCCCCACGAGGCTGGAAGTCGTAACTGCTGACTGTCCAGAGGGATGAGCATCACTTCAGGGACCAGGCTTCAGCACGGCGGAGTAGATTAAGGAGGGAAATTATTTATAAATTCCACCTCAATTATTTATTGAGCAATTCCTCACAGTGTTTACTCAGGGGTTATTAAATATTATGCTTCAAAAGCTGCTTAAAAGACAGAATTGTCTGAGGACACGCCGGGATACTTTTAATTCCTGCGTTCACAGAACTCGCAGCTCCTACAACCTGCGTTCAACAAGCAATTAAAGGAGAGGAGGCTCAGTCAAATTTCCCCTAAATATCTGGACATCTCTTTTTCGCCTCTTTCTTTCATTGCTCTTTAGGAAGGCAAACTTGCAGCCTTAAGCTTAACACCAAAAGGGTGTGTGTGTGTGTCTGTGTGTGTGCGCGTGCGTGCGCGTGTGAGGAGAGGTAATGGAATAACTGCAGCTCCGCTAATCCGATATTTCTTTCCTTCTCCATCTCAGGCCACATCCTCCTCTCCAACACACAGTACATAGAGTGACAAACCGCTCTCGTTGGCTCAGACACTGCCAATAGTTTATCCATACAGTGGCAGCCAGCTTAGCCAGAGAGAGGAAATTTAACCTTGAGGCTCTTTCCCCCTCTTTCGGCTCAAGGTACAAACTAGTAACGAATATTACTCTGCCAAAACAGGTTGAAGGTAAAGGATACGCTGTCTAAATTAGTCAATACTTAGTAAAACTTCCTTCTGCTGCAACTACAGCTGAACGTCTACCAGCCTTGGTTTTCTAGAAGTCAGAATCAGATTGGATGGCTACAGTAGTTTTCACCGCTCCTCATTTGGATTTAGGTGTGAACTTTGAGTGGGTTAGTCTAACACACGGATAGGCTATGCTTTGATCTAAACTCTGCCTCTCTGTATCTCTGTATCTTAAGTTTTCAGATAAATTTAAATATAGTTACAGTTTGCACACTTCTAAGCAAAGTACCTTTTTTCACTTTTTGTGCTACGCCCCCTACACGGCTTTTTCTTTTCTCCAACAATGGCTTTCTTCTTTTCCTTGAATAACCTCCTTTTTGAGCCTCAACAAACTAACCTGACATCAAATGAACATTAAACTGCTGAAGCAAGCTAAATTAACCTGGCAGGCAATGATCACTTGTATGTAAATGCAGACAGAGGAGAAAATTGTGCCAAAAAAATGCTACAGTTTCGTCCTACGAAGATGTTTGTGTCTGACATTTCTTCAGCCTCTCTCCCGACTTGTTGCCCTTTGTCAGGATTCCCTCCATCTGTTCTGTTCTCCCCTGTGAGAAGAGAAAAAGCGGTGCGTGTCTTTGTGTGTGTTTGTTTGATCTAGTTCAAAGAGAGTAAAAGGGGGTAGAAACACAAACCATGGCTATCACCCCTTGCCAGTCTCTTCCACACTCACAGTCTGTCTCCTTTGCTTTGCTCTGCCATGGAGAGCATGTGTCTGACGGTGTGTGCAACAGGGACAATTCACAGAGCAGAAAAAGACCGAGCTGCTCATGGGAAAACAACAGAAGGCATTCGAGTGAGGCAGAAGATGCCGTTTACTGGATCGACGAAGAAATGTTGATAAGATTTGTTTAAATGGCACATATACATACATGTGCATGGCTCATCACCAGATGCTGGGCAAGGCTGGTGGTCTGACATGTTTCCATGGAGCAACACTGACCCCTACAGCCAGAACCTCTTGCATCAGATTCGCTGCTCCTGATCACAGTTTCGTACTTCAACACCAGCACTTGCCTACTCAGAAGAGGGATTTAAAGTACAAAGTGCTGCCCAGAAACAGTAAAGCAATAAAGCGAAACGGCCAGGTTGAACTTCAAAGAATAGGTGTGATGTCCAGAAATGTGCCATTTGAGGGAGATTCGGGAAAGCTTTTAATTCTCTGTAAGAACAAAGCACCTTAGAAACATTTGCAAAAGGCATCAACCTGATTTGCCTGTCAGAATTAAACCAGTTTACAATTAAAAGTTCTGAACGTGAAACACTCTGAGAGATCTGCTGTCTTTTTCATCTGGTGCGCTTTTAAAGCCGGCATTCATCATGTTTGACTTCAGAAGTATACACTTTTAATCACCTCCATCCCGGCTTTCTTCAAAAGTAATGATTGTTCTGGAGCACGAGCCAATATTTCTCTCATGCTGCTTTAAAGGAGTACTGACGCCATTTTCAAATGGTAGTTTGGGGATACAGCAGCAATCTCTCGGCTGATTGAACCTCTAATGCCAGTCTGCTTTTGATTTGTGGTAGGAAGTGAGCGCGAGCCTCAAGTCTGACGGGGCAGCGGGTTTGCTAAAATACCAATAAAATCGATGTGTGACTGTATAGCCAGCATTACATAAGATCTTTGTTTTATCAATAAATCTTCTTCAATAGAGCACAAGGGTATCCTGATTTCACTAATGCTCATTTTGTATGCTACTGAAAGAAAATATCACAAGTAACTGGAAGTAGGAGTGAATTATTGTTTTGCCCCAAATGAAGTAGAGAGACGAGAGTTTTTTTTCAGCAGTATGTAATATCCTAATTACTGAAGGCGAGTCTCTTAGATATAAAGAAACATTGAAATTATAATACAGGATCTTCTGAATACTAATTTCATTTGTTCAAAAAGGCAATTTGTATCTTAAAAATTTTGCATGACAAAACATGCAAATGACCACCCACACACCACACACAAAAATTCACAAAGTGCAAAATCACCGATAAATCTATTTTTCAGCATGATGGAGGCATTCTTTTTCCTTCATGATAACATTGCTAAAAGCATTGTCTGGTGAAATATTACTGAAACTACAAGTAAACACACCATGCACAGTTTCTGTGAGACACCCACTTGTTTGAGGAGTTGAGGCTGTTAAGACAGAGATGACTGAGAGGTGGAGGAAATGGAAGAGACTGTTTTCTGGAAGGAGAAATACCTTCTATCATGAATTCATCTGAGAGCATTTTGTTCAAGACTCATCACACAACACAATGGAGCCAGCACCCCTCACATCACTCTCTTTACAAGTTCAGGCAGTGTTTGTGCCACATCTCTCTATGCTTGCAGTTAAGATTAAATTAAACTATAGTCACTTGAATCCCATTTGCTTCAAAATGTTTGAAAAAGTTCCATAATATCATTTTCGTTATTCCATCATGCTGAGTGAAACAACAGCATTGCTTGGGTGACACTGAGGGCAGAAGATTTCCACTTTTTCTTTACATCGCATACACGTATTTGATTGCTCTGGACGTTGACAACTGTGCCTCCACCATCTTCGGCTTTGTTGTCAACAATGTGGCTTTCACAGGTAAAGCAGGAAAAAAAACACACCGCAGATGACATGGTGGACATGTAGCAGTAGCTGTTGCAGCTTATCAGCAAAGCAAGGGCAAATCCTAACAAGGACAATAGCACGATTTCTATATATTATGGATTGCAGGATTTGCAGTTGTCCTGCACATTTATGTGTTAAGGAGACATTTATGTGTGAGACATTCAAACACCATTAGGATTTGGGGAAAATGTGCATTTCAGATTTAAATGTGGATTCAAATTCATATTTAGAGGTTCCATTTTATCTGGACCTTTACTTTTAGAAGGCTTTAGCCAAGGGGCGAGGACAGCACAGGGGATTGTGGGATGCCATCTACAAGATCTAGACATGGTTTGTGCTGCATGAATCGGGAAGAGTGCAAGACGTATTGCCAAAGATCCCACCCACCCAGGCAATGCACTGTTTGTTCCACTTCCATCAACAAAGTGACTGAAGGACATTAAGTCAAAAATAAATAGACTTAAAGAGTGAATGTCATCAGTGGGCGGTTACCCTCACAGCTTTGGAGAAGAACCTAATAAACCACCAGCCCAGTTTATGGTCTGTTTATGTGTTTACAAACATGCTTCTGGTTCCACGGGTTCTTGATTTGATTGAGATTTATTGTACTGTCTCTCACATGCTAATGTCTATTTTAGCTTCTCATGGAGGGATTGTTAGGACATTAAATGTCATTAAATTAAATGTTTTACATCATTCTGTAAATAGACTGCTGTTATTCCTCTTTTTTAACTTGAACATGTCACTTTTAAAAGATGGCATGTTTAATTGCTACTTATCTTCTCCATAACATCATTATTATCGGAACATGCAATATTATCTAATATTAAAAAATAATTGCACAGTGTGATTCCCCTTCTGATGACTCTTTCTCTGTTGTAAAGCTCAACCTTAAATGTAGCTTTTTTTCCATATGTGTTTTTACTTTTCTGGAGTCTTCTCTAGGACTGTTCATTCTTTTTTTCCATAGGTGTTTTTCATTTGCGTATATGTGAATTCAGAGCCGACGTCTCACCAAAATGTCATTGTGTCTGGATAACAACAATAAAGATTCTTGATATTTCTACTTCCTTTCAGTCCTTGTGAATTTGCAGATCCCTTTCTCACCATCATATGCAGAGAGTGTTTGTCTGTTCTGTGACACATCTCAACATCTAATTGTCATGAATGGATCATGCAGGACTCAAACACTGGCAGGATAATGGTTGTGGTGAGTTTCATCAAGTAAAACCAAAAGAAAAAGAGACCAAAGCAAGAAACAAACAAAAAGACAAATCTCAGCTGGAGCAGAAACACTGGTAATAATGCAAAAACACTCAGAAGCAAAACAAAAGCAAGAAGAGAAGTATGTGAAAAGGAGTTAAATACTGGTGAGGATGATTGCTGGAAGGCAAACCGGGAGCCAATTATCTTGCTGCAGCTGTTTGGTAAGCTGGAAGCTATGGAGAACTGAAGGGATTTTTGAAGGAACGACACTATTAAATGAATAGAAATGAAAACACCCATCTATTCGCTATACCCTGCTAATCGCTGTGATTACTGCTGCGTTTCTGCCGTAGAGATCCGGGGAGAGGTGGTGCGCACCCCAGACAGTGCCAGCCAGTCACATGGATGTAGAGGACAAACAACCATGCATGCACACACTCATACCTAAGGACAATCAAGAATAACCTGTTTGTCTAAAGGTCATGATTTTGGCCTGCGGAGGAAAGCCGGAGTACCCAAAGAGATCTCCAGGCATGCACAGGGAATACATACAAACCCCGTGCAGATAGACTCCAAAGCCCGAATTCAAACCCATGACCTTCTTGCTGATAACAGTCTACCAATATTTTCCCCATGCGGCCTGTAGTAATACTCAGAATAAGTAAAAGATTAACTAACAGAACATGACTAAACACTAAAGCAACATAGGAGTTTGGTAAAAAAGAAAATACCTCAAGGCAACATGAAAGTAATCCTACCTGGTAGAGCTACAGTACAGCTAGCTGCTACAGGAATTTATTTATTTATTTTTGCTACAGGAATTTAGAAAAGTAGGAGTTTGAAACCTCCATGAACAGTGCCTTCAAATGATGATGGACTATGTATGATGCGTTTATTAGCTATTTTCCCATGTGGCAAACATCTTGATAAATTACTACTGTAGTGGGTTATTGATTAATGCTTAACACAAGCTTTCCTAAAAATAATGTTTTAAATATTGGTGATTATTAACATTTTGTTCTATTCTAAACAGAACTGAGGCTCCAAATCAGCCCACAACCCAACCTGTTAAAGTGGTCTTCCTGTGCATTTGGTGCAAAATTACATTGAGTAATCTTAGTTGTACATAAATGATGACATACGACTTCTAACTTCATCTTCACGATATGGACACACAGAAAGTGATTAGGCTGCGTATTAAAATAGCTGCACTGAGTGATGACGGTGGCAACCAGAGCGGCAGCATTCACAGTGTGGGTGGGCATTTACCTACAGCTAAACAAGGACAACTGACAAGTCCAAATTGGACTGTTAAATGCCGTTCATCGTCTGTAGACAGAAGATGTTATTTCTGCCATCGCAACAATCCCTTGCCTGTTCTGTGGGTGAAGGAACATGTGGATGGGGGATGAGAGAGGAGGCGTCAGGTCAAGAGGTGAGCATGGGAAAATGAGGACAGTGGGAGGACTGCACTAATCACATGCTGTGTGTAAAAGGATAGCCATGCAGCCTCGGAATCTGGAAAGTGCAACCAGTGGGCAAGTTATGTTTTTATTGCCAGCAGTGGATTACTTTGAAGTTGACTTTTTACACAAGTAAAACATTTATCTTTTGAATTAAGGGTCTAGGGACTAGTTTAAAGTCTTCACAGCTCTGTATCAATTACCAACACCCGTTGTTAATTGGGTTGAATTTACAATAGGGTAGAAAATGGTTCTGGGCCAAACTGATAGGCTAATATAATCATTGCATGAGCAAGATGACAGATCTTTGACTCATCATGTCTGTTATCGCAAAAAAAAAGATAAAGATGGACAATCTGATGAACAAAAGTCAAGATGAAATTGGATTTTGCTGGAACATCTGTCATTACAAGGTTATAAATAGATGTATACTAGGCAGAGTTTTGATAAACACTGACAATCTCTGCTTGGACTTTAATGCCTTTGAAAAGCAACGTGGAAACAATATTGCAGCCCTGCAAAACAATAAACAATCTATGTTCATATTGTTAAGGAATGACCTGTGAAATTACAGAATCATTTTACTGTCAGATGCCTAAAACGTGCAAATACAGTGTCCATGGCAACGTGAAAAAATCTGCATGGCAAAACGAAACAATGGTTGAAAACAACTCTAATCCCGACTTCAGAATTGATACAAAATCTCTCACAGTAAAACCAATATACAAACACACGCTGTAGAGTAATAAAATAATATATATTTTTAGTGATGAATTCAATATAATCTGCAGGATAACCACATGAATATTATATGTATCTGAGCCTGTGCTAGGTGTGGAAACAATAAGAAAATGTACGTTTATAACGTTCTGTTCCTGCAAAAGTGAAGGAAAAATAAAACATTCATGACTACAGGCATTACCATGAAAATGTGCTTAATCCCAACTTTCATCTGGTTACAAAACAGTGGGGAAAAATTAAAAATTAAACAAAATAAACAAAAATAAGAATATGGTATCTCAAGTAGAAACAAAACAATTAGAATGCCTGAGAGAGGCTTGGTGTTGCATAAAGGATTGAATACATTGTGGGAAGCTACAGTATGTACCCCATTTTTCTCCAGGATATTTTCATTTCCCACTTACTGGCCACTTTATCAGGCACATCTCCTAAAATATCGGTTGCCACAAATCCCGAATTGGCCAATCACACGGCAGCAACTTTGCGTTTGGGTATCCAAATGTAGTCAAGACGATATGCTCAAGTTCAGCATCAGAATAGGGGAAAAAAGACACCTTGACTAACTTTGGCATTGTTGATTACAGATGGCCTGAGCTGAGTATTTCCAATTTTTTCTTATGTTTTAAATACTTTAACAATATCTCCAATTTGCTCTTGGTCGGTTTTCTTCAGACGAAAAAAATAGCCAAGTTTATATATAATCCAGCAAGCTTCCTGGTTTCTAAGTTAACTGGGTTTTCTTAACGATGGTGAAGTTTGTTTGAGTTTGTTTTTGTTCATCCTTCCATCCTCTGCATCCACTTATCCTCACAGGGTCGCAGGGGGGTGGTACATAACAGTGAATATTGGGCGACAGACGGAGTACACACTGGACAACAAGTCCCTCACAGGGCCACACAGACACGCACTGGACAAACTGCCACACACACATACACACCTAAGAAACATTTAGCGAGACCATTTAACCTAACAGTCATGTTTAAACACATTTACGCTGAGTGCACATTGCCCTACATTTTCAAATTACAAACGTTGTGTTTTAGACAGCTTAGCCAAATGTACAAACTTAGCTAGCAGAGACTGTATTTCCTACAGCAACTCAAGAAATACAACCTTCCACCGGAGTAGCTGGTCATCTTTTACACCGCTATTATACAGTCTATCCTGCATTCGACCATCACTGTATGGTTTGGCTCGTCCACAAAACAGGACAGGTCCAAACCAAAACGAACAATTGGGCCCGCAGAGAGGATCAATGGGGCTGACCTTCCCTCCATCCGGATCAGGATCAGGAAAAGGGCAGCTAACATCTCTGCAGACCCTTCACATCCTATACACAAACTGTTTAGACTTTAAGCTACAGATCGCCACGACAAACAATTATTTGCAAAAACCAGCATCCACAGAGACAGTTTCTTCCTCAGGCTATCAGTCTGACGAATACGATGAACACCGTACAGCCAGAGTAGTCAGCTAATCTGATGAAACAAAATAAGCTTATTTGTATTACCACAACCTGCCTCTATAAAGAAAAAGGGGCCACATATATATATATACTGTTTCTTTAGCTTGTATTTTATTTCCACCAAGGTTTATATATTTCTATATAAGATTGGTACACTGTGACCGCATGAAGCTAGAAGTCAAACTCCTTGCTCGTGCAAACAATGTTGGCCAAGATTTTGATGTTAAGTGTGATACCAACTGATAAAAACAAGAAATCATCTAAACGTAAAGCTTACCTGTGGTGCCTTCACACTCAGCCAGGTTTGTGTATTTTCTCTAGGTTTTTCAGGATGATTCATAGACAGAGCACGACCCTCTCCGCTGTTTTATTACTACTGGCAAATGTGTCAAGCTTAGCTCATTCACACTCACTCCACCTCCAAGTACACCCTCCACCTCATCTCTAGCGCCCAGCCCACACAATCACATTCCACACGGATTCTTGTTACCAAGCGTGATAATGTGACCGCTTTTGTTTTCACCTTTTCAGTACCTGTGAGTGATGTCCCATGAATGCAGCAATGGATACTTTGCCAGGTGTTTATATGCCTCTATATAAGTGTGAACAGATTTTCCGATCTCACTTTGTGAAAAGAAAAAAAAAAGAAGCACCAATGACTTTCCAGCCTCTCCATAAATCCACAAACACAGAGAAAGAGAAAGAAACATAAAAAGTCAATCTGAATCGATGTAATACAAATTAAATTCTCTAATTCTCTAGGCGACTTTAAATCAGCTGCCATTGCTCGCTGAAGTGGACTGCATTGCACAGCAACTAGGATAGATTTGGAGTATGTGTAGCTGAACTGGATTCTGTTTATATGATTAGATTGAACCGAGTGTATATTACTGCACAGAAATGTTATCTATTTGGGTGGTGAAGTGTCTAGAAATGACTTCTGCTGTTAATTCGCCGTAGAATAATTTGTTTCTTGCTCACAATTAGGGATTGTGATCCATGCCTTGTCAAAGCTGTGGTTGTTGTACCTATCTGAAAACACTGTGTGCTCTAATGCAGCCGTTTTAAATAATATATATACAGACCCATTCAAAATATTAGTATATTAGTGAAAAGTTAATTTATTTCTAAAGGTGAAACAAATTATAGAGACTAATTACACCCAACCTCATGTTTTCAAGCTTTTGTTTCTATTTATTATGTTGACTTTTTTTTTTCTCACAGCTATTGAAAACACGGCATTTGAAATTAAAATATTACATCAGACCAATAAGAAAACAATCCTGACACAGAAATGTGGTCTTAATGAAATGTGTGTTTAATCCACTTAAAGGTTGTTATTTTTAAAAGGTGGTTTTAATCTGACACAAAGGCTCATTTCTTCATTGAAACCAACTCGTAACCGGTTTTCCTTCTCCGATCCTTCTAGGTTAACAATAGGAAACATCAAAGAAAGCAATGAAAACCTTTTAATATTTGTGGATGATCAATTTCTCACTGAAGAAAAATAGTATATTTCTAACCAGAAATGACTGAATGACTCTTTGACAAACTTCAATGACACAACAGGGCTGCTCTGTTAAATCAACCTGATTTGCCCTTGTTTAGACATGCATGACGTCTTTCAATATGCCAACAGGCAGAGCAAGATAGGAAGTGTGACGGCATTGAACTATCCCAGTCAAAGAAGAAGTTAGGCATTTGCTCATGTACCCACAGATATTCTGCACAAAGTATTTATTGTGTTTAAATAAAGATAAGGCCATAGTTGAATGTCTGTCTTTCTCTACAGTTTACAAGACTACTAATGTACCGTATTTAAGGGACAAAGGAGGCCATAATATTACTCAGGCAAATGTATTCATCTTAATCAGCTTGTTAAGAAGGATCTTGTTAATGACAATTTCTGTCTCACTTGTCTGTACCATGTTGGTTAGAGGTTTGCATATCTTTAAAGTGGCCATGAATCTCTTAGTTCTCTTGGGATATTACTAATAGTGGTGCATTCTAGACCATTGCCAGCCATTAAACCATAAGGAGAAAAAAAAAACCTAAATGAATATTACATTCATGGCCCTAAAGAGAGTGTGTAAACTTCCGCAGCTTAATAAAATGCATTAGATTTGTAGTCATATGTAAGCTCAAAAGGCACTTGTCTGTGATTCTAAAAGAATGGTTGTCTACAGTGGGTGGATTCACACACAGCATGACAGCATTTACAATTGTACAAGCTTCTGCCAACTTCAAGGACAAACATGTACCTAACTGTGAGACTGGCACAGGAACAAGGCCTTCCAAGATATTTTTAAATGTCACACATAGTGATGAAAGTCAGTGACAGTGTGAGCCCCAATAACATGCATGACTCTCCCCCATTGTAACAGAAAAGAATTAAAAACCAATTTCATAAGCAATTAACTGACTTTTTTTTTTACAATAGGTATAGAAAAGGGATTACTTGTACCCATACCGCATTGAAAACTTATTTTATCAAAACAAAAGGAGTTCTTAATTTTCCAAGCTGCAAAAATGTTTAACCTATCTTAATGAAACTGGAGGAGAAGAAAAAGAACTGTTCACGACGTCACACAGATTATGAGAGTGACCCTGATAAAAGTATTTAGAAATTCAACATTTACTTCACGACTTCTTTTCAAGGAAAGAACCAAAAAGCTACGGTGCTTCTAAAAAACATTCAGCCGGTGATTCTCAGAAATATGTTTTTTACGCAGATAAATTATTGTCATGACCATCTTTGTCTTGATCTGCTGTAATGGTTTGGATTTTAACTAAATAAATCAATCAATCAAATGCAAATATCTAAATACTGTTTCAGTGTTAGAAGTAAGAAACCTAACTAACACTAACTAACTCCCTATTGAGGTATCAATGAACTGGAGCGAATGACACAGTTGTTTCTAACTATGTTAAAAGTAATTGAAAATTACTATGACGATTATAAAAACACAATTAATTAAACACTTAATGTAACGATTTTAAAAACGCATTCTGGTACGCTGGTACAGCAATTAAGCAGTCAGGTGATGTTTGTGACAGGCCTGCCGCCTGACAACGGCTGCAAATTGAAATTTTAATGGATGTCCAAACTGATTACATTATCTTGAAGATCAGATGACTGCTCCTCATCAAACAACAATTACATTTTATAAAAGATGGCATTGAAGGAACAGTCACCAATGTCAGCTCAGCTATGCACGTTCCTGTACAAATGCTTTGCTCTATTATTTAGTATCTGTACCTGCTTATCCTATCAGTTTCATGGGGAGAGAGGGTGCAGGATACTGGCGCACCCAACAGACCCATAGGCAAGTACCGGGGTACAGTCTCGACAAGTTCAAACACATCCAACAAAAGTTAAAAAAAAAAAAAAAACTAGCCAATTGACAAGTCAACAATCTCTCCATCTTTTATTCTATCTACTGAGAGACCTTATAATTGTACCAATTTACTGAATAGGCAGTGATGGGATGAACAGTGTCCTTAAAAATGTTTTTACCTCGTGGTTGCCTCCCACCGTTTTCTTTGTCTCCCTCAGTTCAGAGATTTCAACAATCAGGTTTGAATGAAGTCAAGACAGGGGCGTTAAAAAGCATTGTAGATTCTCCACAATGCAAACTCTATTTGCAAAGTTAACTCTAGGTTTAGTCGTCTGCTTTAACAACTACCCAAAATATTTTCCAACCAACTGGGTCTGACTGGATCTGAAGTTGTTCAAAAAGCTAATTCAAAGTAAAATTCTGCAAGCTATAAAAGTCTCCAGGATGAAAATATTTTTAACATTATTATTTCGGATCTGGAAGCCAATGTGTAAAATATGCACTATCAAATTTTTATTCATTTTAATTAGATGTTTAGTACTAACTAATTACAAATACCCGTATTATACATTTCTTATTCATTCCCTATATAACTGACCAAAAACTAATCATTGGGTCTTTCTTATAGCATGGGTCAAATATTCAGTTTGTTTGCAAGTATCCAGTAATTCCATTTTAGTTCCTAAAGAGGCAAAACTAGTGTTCATGTATGTTTTTCCCTTTTAAATTTGACTCAATATCTCCCTTTTTTTATGCATCAATATGACACACATCAATAGAACAATTTAGGATTTCAACTAAATATTGAGTCTAAAGTTTTAAAAACATTTTTTTGGTTTATAGTTCTTACTTTATTGTATGCCATTTTAGGTATTAAAATAGACTTTGCTCCATCCCCATCTTCCACAGGATTTGTATCTTTTGAAATGACACGTACTGCTTGGTACCCTCCCAATACTATACTTTATGTTTATTGATACACCAGCTTTTAATTGTTTTGTTTTCCACCATGCTTTTCTTAGTGTTTTCAAATAGTTAAACAGTCAACATTTCACCAAGGTTTATAATTAAAATTTTTGCTATGGTTTAACTGCTTCTCCTTGTCGCAAATAATAACAAAATGCTCTTTAGGAGAAAAGGGCAGTAAAAGACCAGCAAAGGGTAAATTTCCAAGTTGTAAAAAAAAGACTTATAGGGCATCTCATAACATTTCCCTTTTCCCTGGTATTTGGGCTTTCAGCTTGGAGTAGTTATATTTATTTCCCTGTCTGCAGACAAGAAGCAACATAAAGGGCAAAGAAAGAAATTAGCACAAGGGACCAGAGAAGGCGGCCAAATAAAACAGCAGCAACATGAAGAATGAAACACATCCAGGATCAATATATATATATATATATATATATATATATATATATATATATATATATATATATATATATTATATATATATATATCTATGCTGTAAGTCGTGTCTCTATAAGAGAGAGGACTGGCTATATTCTTTCTCTTATATCTCTCTGTCTGTCTGTTGTATTCTCTCTCTTATCTCTCCTATATCTCTATCTCTCTCTCTTTCTCTATATATATATATATATAATTAGAGAGAGAGAGAAGAGGAGAGATGGCGAGAGATGAGGAGAGAGATTCTACAACAATATGAACACTAAATTTGGAAGTAGTGATAGCAAAGTCTCCAGCTCAAACGAGTGTTGTTAAGGGACTAATTCACGCAGCTATGTCTCCAATGATGTGAAGGAAGTACCAAGAAATGCTGTCTGACTGAAGTTGGAGCACCAGCAGCTTTGGGATCTAAAAGACTGGCACCCTCGCCAGGTATTTAAAAGTGCTCTGTGTCAAGGCCTTTCTGCCAGCAAGTTGCCAGAGTTGTGAACGCTGCTTCCCAATAAAAAAATGTTTATTTATATACCTTCAATTTTTGCCTTTATTCAGGTAGATGGTGCAATTTCTATTTCAGTTCTAACTGTGTTTCACATGCACACCCATGTCTCTCAACAACGTATTACAAAAAATTAATATCGTAGATGGTTGTAACTCCGCTTCAACAGCAGGACGTGCTCACGATCACTCAGGAGGGCTGACTGAATTTAAAACATGTTTGATTTTCAACCGGCCGTCCGATTTCTGATCGGCTCGTTACCGCCTGTATACCACACGACGCAGGACGCACGATCAAGCTGAAACTCGGCCCGATCCAAAAAATTCTCGCACGACTGAAGAATCGGCCCGAAAAGGGCAAAAACTCATACAATGTATGCCCAGCTTAAAGAATGGCCCCTATCCCAAAAAAAAGAGAGCAAAAACAAAAAAAAAGCCTCAAAAAGCTCTTATGGGTCAGAAAAGTGTGTATTAAAGGAGCAGTAAGTAATTATGACACCTAGTGTTTCAAATCGGAACAACACATACTCAACAGCCTGCAACGGAAAACAGCCTATGTCGTTTCCTTATCAGTCATCACTGCTGGGAATTTGTTTTTATTGTTTATAGGGAATGTTCCCTCCTGGGTGACAAAAGATAATGTCTTTGGTCAATTTCATAGTAAACTTCTTACTCATTGCTCCTTTAAGACTATTTATCTGCTTTAAAAAGCGCAGTTATGTTTTTTGTTTCTCACTTTCAAGTTATTTTTTTCTTCTTCTCTGAAACATGATTATATTTTACTGTTAAAGACACGGTACTCATGTGGCATTTCTTAGCACATTTCTTAGCACTTACTGCCCTGTATTGCTGAGAGAAAAACAGCAAGAATAGTAGAAGAAATGTGTTTTACTTTCATCCCAGCAAAAGCAAATGCTGCAAATGTCTAGTTTTGTGTTGGTTTGGGGTCACGGGTGGAGACTCGATGATTGTATTCCACTTGTGACATAAATGCACCCTGTAAACATTAACAACTGTGCGGTTGGTGTTCGATGACCAGTCACAAGACCTCAAGCGGCAGATATGTAAGCTGGTGTGGGATGTATGTACACGCCGATAGGTCATAGACTAGCATGGTGTCACACAAGTCCATCGTGGGCCTAGTGCCTGAAACACGCGTGATATTAGTAAAACACAAATGTTTTCATATACTCAGCATAAATTCTGTTCATTTAGCTGTGAGCAGACAGGGTAGTTTTATTATCACCCTTGCACAGCAAACACTATCTTCTCTGCAGACCGCTGACTCAGCTAAGTAGCTATTTCTCAATTCTTCTTCACAGATAACTTTTCTTGTTATTGAGTTCCAACTTGAAAAGGGAAAGATAACATCCAGAACAGAAGCACTGCTTTAATTTATCAGCCCCCCCTTTTTTCTTTCGTTCTTTCAAACACGCCCACGCACTGAAAGAGTTTAGCCTCCGCTAGCTTTTTCCACATCTTGAAAACAAGATTAAAATGTTATCGTTTGTACCACCTGCACAAAGCTGCTCCGACTCCCGCCACAGATAAACCATCAGGCCTAATCCTGAACGCCAGCAACACACACCAGATCGGGCGCAAAGATTGGCTAAAACAGCACGGAGAGATGCTTGTAACACAAATTCTTTCTCCAGTGGATTGTTACTTTTTTCTTTTCTTTTTTTAAATAGAGGCTGAGTGTTTCATAATTACAGTTGAAGTTAAACAAGGAGATAAGCAATCATCTGAAAAGCTCCACTAAGCCATAGCTGAACGAAAGAAGCTGATAGGCTGACATCTAGTGTCCAAAAATAAAAGGTGCAGCGTAACTGAAAAACTTAATGGGGTATAAACCTTTTCTTATGAATAGTTAACATGTCGCCCAACAAGTAATGACTGTGGAAATTAGGCATTGCTCAAGATACACATGGTGAAAAGAGCTCCCTTGGCAAAAATAAATAACTAAATTATATGGCAGACAAATCACAACGTAGTTGTAATGAAAATAAACTTTACAGGCAATACATTATTAACCTGACAACAGCCAGATGTATGTATCGCTCCGCCTAGCTCCACTCACATATGTGAGTGGAGCTAGGCGGAGCGATACATACATCTGGCTGTTGTCAGGTTAATACATTATAACATCATTTAAAATATTTTTTTCTACGAGTTTCATTTCAAAAAGCTAAATTTACACTCTGAAGACTAATTATACATAGAAAGATTTATGTCAAGCATTTATATTTTAATAACCTGGATAATTGTGCCTTACAGCTAATGAAATTAATATTTAAGTCCATTGGAGAGAAGAAAAAAAAAGGCCTTTCAATAAAGAAATGTTCATATGGCCTACGTAATCACAGAGGAGGCTGCTGACTTGGCAGTTGTGGAGCAGACAGTCGTAAGTTATAAAAGGTCAATGCTGAAAGAGCTATATTAAAATATATTTATAGAAATTTGAGCAAAAGGGAAAAAAAGTGTAAGGTGCACAAGAAACAGGGATAGCAGCAGTCTTGTGAGGGAAAGTCTATACGGTCTATCGCAAACGGAGGTATTCAGGTAATGAGCCACAAGTCATCATTCCTTGTGTTAAGCTGCTCCTGAACCAGAGATAATATCAGAAATATCTTACCTTGGCAAAGGAGAACGTGGATCAGACTGTTCCTCTGGGGTTCAAAGTCATCTTTTCAAATGAAATAAAATGTTTCACTTATTTGGAGATTTGAGGTTTAAGAGTCAGGAGGAAAAGTGGCGAGGCACAGAATCCAAGTATCTTGGGGCCTGGTGTCAACTTTCTGTCAGTCAGTGCTGATTTGAGGAGTCCAGAATTATATCTGACAGAAAATCAGTGGAGCAGTTGGTAGCACTGTTGCCTTGGGGTTCGAACCCCGGCCCAGGGCCTTTCTGCATGGGCTCTGCATGTTCTCCCTGTACATGCATGGGTTCTCTGTAGGTACTCCAGCTTCCTCTCACTGGATTGAAAAAACGTGACTGACAGGTTAATTGGACTCTCCAAAATGGACGGTTAATAGAATAGGGTTAAGTAAAAGATATTGTCTCACAATCTAAAAGAGTTGGCAAAGTGGACTGGCTAAATACTGCTAAACCAAAATAATTACAGACTTCAACCGTCTGCTGGAATAGAATCAAAAATGTGCTCTGGAAAAGCAAGTAATTATAGGGTATGCGCTATTATGCAACAAGATTATTGCACCCTTTTTTCTTCCTTTTAACAGATATTAGTCATTTTAATTCAATTGCACAGATTAAAGATTTTTTCTAATGATCGTCATGCTCTAATTTCAAAGAAAGCTGCCATTTTAACAGCGGTGTGTGGACTCCTGGGAGCCGCTGTTACGTTTATTGAACCGATTATTGAAATAAGCCTTTAAATAATTTTCTCATTATTTGAGGCACACATGTATGGTTCTCTGACATAAAATGGTATTTAAGAAATATACAAGTGTGTCACATGTTCAAATCTGTCTCGTCATACTGTTTGACCGAAACAAGTAAACAGCACTTAGCCAGCCAGACACTGATAAAAACGTATCAGTGTTAATATAGTGAGATCTTGCAGAACAAAATCTTGTCACACCCTTGATTCTACATGCAATACACACACGTTATGTTTCACAAAAGTCAGTTAAGAAACAATTGTTCTCCATTTATAATTTAATAGTTCTGTATGAATAAAGATATTTAACATACAACAATGTGAGAGACAGAAGGACAAACGTTAGATGAAGAAAAGATTTTGCGTCATATAACTGCTGGAATTTTAACGATTAAAATCAGATGGCGCCAGTACTTTATCAATCAAAAATTATCATCACCAATGAATGTAATAAACTGTGTTGTGGTTTGTGAATGATCTAGACATTAATACTATAACAACCAATATTAAATAAGTGTTTTAAGAACGTTTTAGGGCCGATTTTTTTTTTACTGAAAAAATAAATTAGGCATATATCTTGATAAATACATACCCCTAACCATTGCTGTGAAATACTACAGAACCCTTCTGGTTTTTGCTGTTTTGTCACACTTTGTTTAAAATTAAACACATTTTAATATGACACCAAAATAACATAAGAAAACAGAAAGCAGATTTTAAATGAGGATTAAATGTATAAAAGTAACAAAACTATCCAAACCAACCAGGGCCTATGTAATAAAGTTGTAAATGCCACTCAAACCTAATAACAGGTTGTTCCAGCCTAGGACTGAGTCTGTCAGGTAAGTGCCAAGGAGTCTTTTACATCGCTGTAGAGGATTTGTTGACCATCTCTCATTGCCCTTTTAATTCAGCCACAATGGGGGGATTCTCAAGTATTAATGACTTGTTTATAAGGTTTTACTGCGACATCCCAATTGAATTCAGGTCTGAATTTTGACCCCGCCACCACAAAACCTTCACTTTTAAATTTTAGGCAGTCAGGTTTGGGCCTTTTAGCACACCTTGGATCACTAAGGCATAAGTGCGCTTGAGTTTACAGTCACAAACTGATGGTTGGACATCCTACTTTCAGATTTTCTGCTAGGGAGCGGAAGTCGTGGATCCATCGTGTGATAGTTCAATGACAAGTGAAAAAGTTCGCACAAAAAGTTAATAGAATATTTTCCATAACATCTCGGGGATCATCAATCTATTTTTAATGCTATCATGTGACTGGCCTGTTGTGCTCTATTCGTCAGCAGCAGTTCTGGCCTTAGAAGTCTACATCCTCCACTAATGGGCTCTTTTCCCATAACATGTGAAGCAATTTGGATTACCTCATGCATGAACTGTGCAAAACAAATAAACTTGCCATGCCGGTTTAATGTTTAATCATGAACACTGATCTCAACTGAGACATCTTTAGATTCGTTTTTGGTTCATTTGTGACCTCCTGAATGGATCGTAGACGCTCTCTTGGAGTAGTTTTGGTGAGCTGGCTACACCTGAGACGATCTTCCAGCCCTGTGTTTCTTCCGTCTGTGAATGACGGCTTTCACTGTGGATCGCTGGAATCCCAAAAATCGAGCAAAATGGCTCTGTAGCCCTGTTGAGGATCTCATCTTTTCAATTCTTTTAACAGATAGGGGGGATGATTTGTTGCTTTTTGAAATTCTTAAGCCCAATTCATATTAGCAGGTCATATTTAGTTCCTGTCTTGAGTATAGGGGTCAGGCAGTCATCAGTAATAACACTGAACTCTTGCTTTCCCCCGCAAAAAAAGGCTTCATCATAATTATTCCTAGAATAAGAAAAGGGAAGGAGATTATTAATTTTTTAACAAAACACAGCTTGGACTGGATTGATATTTTTTTCCCCTTTAAAAATGTTATTGTTCTAAAAGCCGCTTTTTGCTCATCCTTGTGTTTTTTTGTCTGATATTAAAATCTGTGAGAAACATCTGAAAAGGTGTTACAAAAAAGCAAGAAGAGAAGAAATCCTTTTTGGGGGTGGGGCAAATACTTTTCCATGGTACTGTACATTGTACTTTCTCCTGCACTGTTTACATTTTAATTGTTTTTCTGTTAAATCACTGCTGCACTTTATCCTGTAATTTTATCCTGTAATTGACTTGATCCTGTAATTTACTCTAATTTACTGTAATTTTCAAGCTGTATGCAAACGAAATTTGGTTCTGTACGCACTCTGTGCATACAAAATGACAAATAAAGTTGTCTAAGTCTAAGTCCTAAATAATAAATAAGTTGACAGAAATAACTAAACATTCACATTCCTGTGTACCTGTCAGCTGGCCCATCTAACAGCAGGATGCACACACCGCTTCTCATCCTACAGTAATTCCTGCTCGCCTTTAGGAGTTAGCAGATGAGCCTCGGAGGAACGCGCCGACCTGTTCGGATCTAGTGATGCAGCATATAAACTGCGCTCTGCGCTGCAACATGAGCCCTGAAACGTCTTAACCTATATAACACACACACACACACACACACACACATTACACGCGGCCTCTCTTTCTCCGCGGTCAAACGTCCAGATGGATCCTCTGGTGGCGTTTCAGGTTACACTTCTGGGTGAAGCGCTTGCCGCACGCCAAGCAGCAGTAAGGTCTCTCGCCCGTGTGGACGCGCCGGTGAGCTTTGAGGTTGCTCAGCTTGGTGAAACTGCGGCCACAGAGTTGACAGCAGAAGGGCCGCTCGCCGGTGTGAATCTGCATGTGTGCTTTCAGGTTGCTGGGGTGGGGAAAGCTCTTGTCGCACTCCTCGCAGTGCAGGAAGGGCCTATAGAGCTGAGAGTCAGGCAGGGAGGCGGGGGCGGGCTCGTGGCAGTTTGAAGGCGGATTGCGTGATTTGACGCCAACCCACGAGGCATTGGCTCGGTTCGGAGCTAGGGTCTGTTTGTCACCCAGGTGAGCGCTCTGCGCTGACAGTGTCGACGAAGCGCCTTTGGATGTGGAGGAAACTCTGTTAGGGTTATTTAGGTGTATAACCTGAGAGCGAGCATTGGAGAATGCCGCTGTTGTAATGCTGGACAGCCTGTGTGGAGGCTTCTTCAGCGGGCGGTGGAGGTGTTGTATGGCTGCCTGAAGTCTGAGTCCAGAGCCCCTGTGAGAATGCAGCTTCAGCCCCTCCTGCGTCGAGGATCTGTGGTGAACGTGGTTTGGTTTGTGTGCTTCTGAGTTCACCCGTTGCTCCTGTGATGAACAGCTGAACGATTGTACCTCAGCTTTTAAGAGTTTCTTTTCTGCACACACGCTTTCCTTAAACCCATCAGAGTCGATCACTCCTTCTTCAACAATCCCGCCCAGCGAGTTGCTGGGCTGCAGTCTAGCTTTAGGAGATTCAGAGGAGGAAACCTGATCTCCTTCTGAGGTAAACTGAAGATCTGCTCTGGTCGGGCCTGAGCGCTCGTGTTCCAGATAATTCCCAGCACCTTTAGCTCGGGCTGGATCAAACTGAGCTTCTGTGCCAAGCCTGGGACTCTGCAGGAGTGCAGCTGCTCTGGCCGGCAGGTCCGCCCACTTTGAACTGAGTTCAAAGGCTAAGACAGCGGTCTGGTCCGCAGCCAGGTGTGTTTCGACCTGGTTCTCTGGAAAAGCGCACGCGGTGGACATCTGCGGGTCTCTCTTGATGACATTCCTCAGTAACTCTTCACTTCTTCCTTGCGCTGGTGTTTGCTGTGCCTCGATCATGTCGCCCGCGCTCTCTGGTCCAGCTTCACCTGGAAGAATTTATACAGAGCTTCATTGAAATGACCTGAAGTGTGCTTACAGTTAGCGATAAAAGCTATTTTGTTTGCATACTTATTTAAAAAAACATGTTTTACTTAACATTTTTAAATAAAAGCTCACACAAATGCCCACCTCACCCATCCCCAAACTGCTGCCACCAAAATATCAGATTATAATGCAGCAGGAACTTCACTGCGTCGCAGATTTCAATATTAAGTTAGGAAAAGACCCAGTCAAGACATGATGTGTGAAATGGGTAGGTTGCCCAAAAAAAGAATGTCCAGAAACAGTGATACACGGTGGCGGCAGCATCATGCTGTGGGGATATTTGCCTCCTCAGTATGCAGTCAAGTTCTCCGGAAAGAATTATTTGACTCAAGTCCGGTGAATCAGAGACACATATAAAAGTTGCAGGACACCAGATCCTGAGGACTGGAGTTGAAGACCCCTGCGCCAAAGCAATGCTTGAGTGGTTTAAAGGGAAGAATTTCAATGTGTTGGAATGGCCTAGTCAAAGTCCAGACCTCAGTCCAATTAAGAATCTGTGATTAGACTCGAAGACCACTGTGGTCAAAGTTGATGGGAAGATGAATGGGACTGAAGACATGGAAATCCTGCAAGAAAACCTGGTGTTTCCTACAACAGACTGGAGACTAAGATGAAAGTTCATCCTCCAGCAGGGTCCTAAATATGCAGCAATAGACACTATGACAGGGTTTAGATCAGATTACCTAAATCAACTCAGACTTCAGTATTAGAATGTCCCAGTCAAAGTCCAGACCAATATCCAATAAAGAATCTGCAGCAAGTCCTGAAAATTGTTAATTTTCTCCTTTTAGGAAAGAAGAAACGGGCAAAACTCTCAGAATCCAGATGTGCAAAGGTGGTAAAGTGATACTGCAAGAATACTGCAAGAGAGTTGAACCTGAAAAGGTAATTCAAAAGACTCTTCTACAAGGCATCAAATCAGGAGAATGTAAACAAATACACGTCACAATTTTCAGGTAAAAGAAAAATTCATTTGTTAAAAATGTAGGAAATAATAAAACATGCTACTTTGTGTTAATCAGTAACATGAAACCCCAGCAAAACTTGAAGATTGTCGTTGTGACATGACAATATGTTGAAAAGTTAAAGGGATATGTGTCATTATTCTCACATGTCTCAAAATAAACATTTACATTAACATGTACAGTAAGTATTGTGTTTTCTTTGTACATTTATTTAATCACAGATACTTACAATCAGGAGAACTGCCCCACTCTCTCAAATGCAGAGAGGAACAAGACGGTTTCTTTACTTCCTCCTCTTTCATTTCCATCACTGGCACGATTTCCTTCTCTTCTGTGAACTGAACAAAGAATACGACACGTGACGAAAACCAAGACAACTCGGCAGATAAATAACTGCTTTAGGATTTCTACAATCTGTTCATACGCCCCCAAGTTTTTTCAAGCCTCTCTGGCCACCAAACAAGCTCAGCACAAACGTGCCATGTTTCTTTTACACTACAGCAGTGTCCAACACCACTGCACATTATTTTCCACATTTCCTTGTTAATCAAGCAAGTGCAGGCTTTTCAAATTCATTTTTTTTAATGAAATAAAATATAAAACATCACAAAAATGTCCATCCCAGAAATCCAATAGGAAAAATATGATTGTATGGCTTTCTCACACTCCTGCCTGCATCGTTGTGAAGGTATTCTACCTTAAAAGGTTGTGACAGCTTATTCCAGTTCTGGCTTCTCATTGGTTCAGGCAGGTTGAGATGTGTTGAACTTTGGACTCTTGCAGCCCATCATTTTATTCTTATTTTGCATTGGTTCTTTTGTAAATCTGCTGCTGTTTAAAATCACTGGCCTAGGGCTGGACAATAATTCAATAACGATATATATCGATCGATAGACGTATATCAATTGATAGAAAAAAAAAGAGTCAATAAAAAGTTCAATAGAACAGTTTTCCTTCCTTTTGCATTCTAGCCTATCATGTAGGTTAATATTTCATTCTCCCAACCAATCACAACGCAGACCCAGGAATGCTCCGTCACCAAGCTCCGCCCCCTTCAACGAGTTCAGAGAGCATGCATTTTTTTATTTTTAAAAACTTGCAGTTTTGGGAAAAAGTTGGTTGAATAAAGGGTTGAGTTTGAATTCAATGTTTGTGTGTTCCGTATCTAAAAATAAGTCGCTAAGAAACAGTGTTAAATGGCCAGGGCTGCACTTAAAGTATATGTTTTGAATTTGGTGATAATTATTGATATCCATCAATATGATTTCTATTTTATTGATATGCTTTTTATCTATATTGTCCAATCCTACGCTTGCATTTGTTGTATGACCCAGAGGAGTTTATGGGTCACTAAGGGATTGCAAGGTTTCTCTAAATATGCTGCTGTTCATAATGGCCAAACAGCACCACTTCCATAACACCTATCTAATTTGCAGTCACATTCCATAAATTAGAATATGCATTCCTAAAATATTTGTTTGTCAGATTAAAAGTACCTTTTGAAAAAAAAAAACAACAACTTTATAAGCAGGTATTAATCATACTTTTCATTAAGCCCCAATTACTGCAAGAAAAGTTTAGTTTAGTTTATTGCAATACTATAATCTTATATGTTGTGGTTTTATTAGTTAGAGTTGGAAACAAATACCAGAAATAAAAGCTTTTCAATAATAGTCTAATTGATTGAATATTCAATTATTAAAGGGGCCATGACATCACTGTACAAAAACGTTCATGTATTGGATATTGCTGCATATGTGAATTCTTTAAAGAATTTCATTTAAAAAGATAAAGTCATGCTGTTATTTTGTTTATAATGTCCCTCCCCAGTAAAAGGGTTGGGTACGGTAATGATATGCAGCTCTACCTAGTTGACATCACTCTGATAGGCCACAACCATATTTGGAAAACCAGTCAAACACCCTCCCACACCTTTTCCCCCCTTCATCCACACCTCCCTTTTTACTCCACTACAAATCCATTATTATGCTTTTATGGCCAGTGAAAGTGTTTGTGTTGCAGGGTGTCGGCCAGGTGAGGCCAAGCTGCTTGATGGTGCTCTCTGATCGGAGAATATGAATTACATAGAAAGACAACCTACGAAGAAGGAAAACCCGTTTTCTGATCTTACCGATTTTTTTTTATCTGATCTGACCGTTTTTAAGCAAAGCAACAAAGCTGACCGCCCCGGGAGCAAGTCCTTTGGTATTCACTCTTGACATTCATACAGCCTCATGCACAACAGTTCATTTTATACCCCCAAAACCTCAGAAAAAAATTGTTGTGACGGCCCCTTTAAGTAACCTTTGAAGCACAGCTAATATCAGATGGTTAATAAGTCGCACTAGTTGCCATCTTGGGAGTGAGGTGAAAGTCAAAGTGCTCTCTTACAGACAGCTGATCGGCAGTGTGCAGCAGCAGGTGGGGAAAGGGGCACCACTGGCTTATACTGTTCTCCATACAGCCGAAGAAAGCTCGGGTCACTCTTGCACGTTCTCCAGTATCCCACTGAAAGCGCTTTAAACCTTATAAAACACAAACCCTAAGGAGTTCCTAAAGACAACTTATTAAAACCTTGCTTATAAGAATAGTCACTACCTGACCACAGCTCACAGTCTGACTTATTGCGTATAGTATATAATGTTTTCGGTGTCGTGCCAACCTGCGTTGTTTTTATGCCATTATAATTACGTGGCACCATAACTTTGGCACCTTCTTCTGATTACTGAGCCGATGTGACATGTGCATTTCTCCAATGTGAGATCAATAAAGCCTATCATTATCTTATCTTAACTTTGTGGTAGGGACATGATGACAAAGAAGCATCCTTGTTATGTCCTTCTACCTGCCTATCCCTCGTCAGGCCAGGTAAACCCTTCTTTATGGCCACCAGAATCAGCTTTATTCGCCAGGATCGTGTACTCCTACCAGGAGTTTGACTCTGGGTCGTACATACAGCACTGTATATCTGCTCTGACAGTCACGTGGCTCACCTTTAACCCTCTTCCGGGGCTCTGGGTGGCTGCTTGTCTGCAACTTGTCAACCAGCGTTCAACCGCATCGCCCGGCGTGTCTGGGGACACAGAGGGGGACACAATGCTGTGACACAGGAAGACCCACAATGCTTCGACACTCGTGCCGTTCGCTCTTACCATCCTGCCGCGTCTCTGCTACGCTGTCGGGACTCGGACCCGCGGCCTCAGCAGACCTTTCGCTCTTTTCTGCATCCCCGCCGGCGGGTTTGCTCTCGGTCCACTGCAGCTGCAGCCTCAGAGAGTCCGCCTCCTGTTTGCTGCGCCTCACCTCCATCATGAACACGTCCTCCACCAGCCGGGTAACCTCGAACATCGCCGTCTTCACCACGGCTTCCATCACGTCGGAGAGCTGGGTCTGAAAGGTCACGATGAGGGTGTCCGGGTCCGACATGATCCCCCCCTCTGCGCCTGTGTGCTCACCCGCTGCGGGTCCGTCCGTGCACGGCGTCCACTGTCACAACTGTTTGGGCCGTCGGTTTGGACAGCCAGCGTGTCCTCAGTGAGACATTAGTCCATTTGTCGGGATCGGAGTCCCTGGTTGGCGACCGTGGTGACAGGACGTAGCGTAATAATAAATGTTATTAAAAGATCTTTGCTGACATCAGAGGTCTCCTCGTGATGTTAGCATGACGCTAGCACCCGTGAGCTAAATCTCCTTAACAAAATAATCGAGAAGAAGCTAACCGTAGAGCGCATGCGCTACACAACCGCAACCGAACCGAACGAGCCACCGTGGGTTTGTCGATCGGATGATCGTTAATTAAGACACCGATATTGGGGTGAAGTAGGTCATCAACACCCACTTAGCGAACCCTTGTTTTTGCTAATGACATCATAGATGACGCGGTACGGTGGCCTCGGCGGTGTGAAAAGAATTGCACTACGCTTTTGGCCGTATGGTTACAATAATGGTCTTTGCTGATAATTCAAATGTGTTTTACAGATTTAAACACAAATTATATTCCAGATTATAATGAGAAATGGGTGTGTGGTTGCTTTGTATCGACCCATTCTTGGAGGGGGGATGCATGGTAGAAATGGACTGGAAAAATGACCAATTTTGAGAGGTTATTTCAATATGTGTGTGTGTATATATATATATATATATATATATATATATATATATATATATATATATATATATATATATATATATATATGGGTCAATGACGTATAAGGCCTTTGAGAGGCCCATTTTTAAAATACTTGAAATAATAATATATTTGGCTATTTTCTAAACATTTGGAGTGTAGTCTACACATGCATGTGTGCGAAAACTTCAAACAAAGATATTTTAGTGCTTTTAAACTTTAAATTTAACATAACATCTATATATAGATGTTATGTTAAATTCAATTACATAGTAAAATAGACAGTTAAACGTAAAACAATTACACTTCAAAAGTGGTAGTTTGTGATTTAAAGATGATTGCAGTTTATCTTATTGTTAGCCTATATGTTTTACTGCAGTTGGTTTCTCTTTGTTCAAGTGCCGAAAAGACTGGTTGGAGGCGGCGTGAAAACTTTCTTTTAAATCACAGGGTGGCCCATCAGGAAAAGTTTGGGAGCCACTGAATGAACCTAACAGTCGTGTTTTTTGGATTGTGGGAGCACAATCTAGTTGGACTGTTAACTGAATCATCATTTGTTTAAGTTAGTAGTTAAACTGTATTTAAAATCATTAATTGTTGCTTTTAGTTTCTATTTTACCGCATTTTATTTTGTTTCATTTTTTTTTACATTTTATTCCAGCTTGCTTTTATTTTTCTGTTTTAATCATGTAAAGCACTTTGCGTTGTCCTTGTACTGAAATGTGCTATAAATTTGCCTTGCCTATCCATGAGAGAACACACAGATCCACAGGGAGAACATGCAAACTCCACGCAGAAAGACTCCGGGCCAGGACATGAACTATTTCTATTTTTAGTCAATTGTGAGTCATTCATTTTAGAAACCACATTTTGCTGATGCTACAGTGGCATATCAAGAAGCTGAAAATGTTGCCCAACTTTCCAAGCAAAGTACTTCAATCTTAATCACAGTGGATGGAGGCCATCTGTGAGACATTAGTTTTTTAGTATTTCTACACATTCATTTAGCTTTTTTGCAGGATGGCTCTGTATTTGGCCCCAACAACTCTTATCAGCTTCCCTACACCTGTTGATGAAAAGCCTTCACATAGCGTAATGCTGCCGCCACCACCATCTTTCCCCACAAGTAAGGTGTTCAAGGTGATGTGCAACATTTGTTTTGCACCTCACATAGCATTTTGAATGCAGACCAAAAGTGTTTGTCGTCCGAAACGACTGGCAGCCTTTAAACGGAACTTCCTCTGGTTTTCTTCTTGTGTTATTCTATCAAGGCTAGATTTGTGTAGTCCAAAACTAATAAATCAAATAAGGGTTAAAACAACCGGACTGCAGCTCTTGCAGTTGAAAGAGTTACAATCTTTATTCAAAGGACGTTCTCAATTCAAAGCTCGTAAGGAAGAGGTTTAGGAAGTACCTTTTGCATATTTAAATTCACATGCAGATTAGATTCCCCTAACAATCGGATGTCGTTAGGGCCATTGTTAGCCTGGCCCAAAAAGATGTTTGGTCACATGCAAAAAGTCGAGACTTAGTTTGTAAAGCATAGTCCACTCGTAGCCTTATACCTGGGGAACAAATACATTTTTATGTATTTTCACCTTTGATCCACTCAAAAACTGTGTTTCATATCACTAAAATGTATTATTTCTGAAAAATCCAGCCAAAGTTGAGATTTCTGAAAATCCCCCTTTTTTTTAACCTGCATGTGTAACATGACGAAACAAACTTTTAGGGTACTGGGCATCACAGTCAACAAATGATGCGGCACTGAGATTCCATGAGGGGCCATTATTATAGAAAATATCTACTTGCTAAAGACTCTTCAGTGAAAGCTAAAGTGCATCAGCATTCACCATAATAAATGATGCCTGAATAACACAGTTAGTGAAGAAGGGGGTAAGGAGCCTGTATGCTTCCTATCATAGCTCCTTTACCATAGGAACCTCACAATGTCCCTTACCAGAGCTAAGGAGGTATAAGGAATCCCACAATCCTTTGTGTGACATTTCTGTGAGACAGCCCACCTCACAGAATTAACTTTGTAGTTCTTTTTTGAAAGGCTGTAGGCCTGGATTTGACTACAATCATCATCTTTTGTCACGTAAAGACAAATCAGTTAGAGGCTGTCTGAAATCGGCACAGCAGTCTGAAGCGCCTTTCCTCCCCACAGCATGAGTTCTTGCTGTTGACCTCATGGGAGGTCAAGGAGTAGGAGCTATAATTAGAACATTTAGGAGGCAACCTTAGGCCGTGCAGTGGAGGAAAAATTAATGGCACCAGAAGTGCTGATTTTATGTTGGTGTTGTGATTGACTGTTTACAATATGTGTCTAATCAATATTAAACTGAAAAAATCCACTGGGGAAAAATCAACAGCATCTCCGGTCATTTATTTCCAAGTGACCCTGGCAACCCCACAGCATTTGCTGTCTTCACCTCGGGACTTCAAAGTAAAAGCTTACATGGAACAGAAACTTCACAACTGGTTCAGATGCTTTTTACAAGCCCAATAATGCGTTGAGGTGCAAAAGAGGAAGAGCACTTGGAGGTCAGCTGTTTTACACCAATCTACCTCTGTGTCCGACTCCTCCCAGAGACAACAATGTGCAACGTTTTAGCTTTGATCTACACTGCCCCCTATGCTTTTGGCATGTTTAAAACAACGCTCAGTGGTGTATATGTGTGGCTTCATGTGAATGAAAACTTTTCTGAAAACAATCCTGTGTGTACAATATTATTTATAAAAAACAATGTGGGGGAGTTATTTCATTTTTATAAAGAATTTTCATGGTATTTGTGCGTTCACAAACACACGAGAATCCATCTTTTACCGCTCCAACTTCAACTGTTTGTGTCCAAGCCAAAAACGGTTCGGGACAATCACGTGGCAGTATTGTGGTTTAAAGGCGAGACATATCGGTGCGATGAAAGAAAGCTGACGAGCCACAGCTCCATCAACATGAACATGGAAGCGCAGGATGCATGCATAGCTGCTGCTTTCATATCTGTTCCACAATTTCATTTTGAAAGAACAGCTTGAAGTGCCTTGCCTAGCTTTCCTTCTTAATCTAGTGGTTTCTCAAGACAGGTGCTGCTTATGTTTTGAATCGATCCCGTCATTGGCTAAAACCAATCTTTGGTAGGCACTAAGTGTCATTTCACCCAATCAGCTCGGGGAGTTCTGCTCCTTTCCCCAAACGGATCCCATAGGAGCAGACCCAGATTGATAATGTGCAGAATGTACACATTATCAATCTGGGTGGTCTGGTTAGGCTGTGTGTGTACAAAGTGTATGGCTCAACACAGGAGAGCCACCTCCTCAGGACAAGACTCTGCTGTCCACCTACACCTTAAGGTACAAGGGACATTCTTTTGAGGACCAAAATGTTCCAATTTTGGACAAAGAAGACAGATGGTTTGAAAGGGGTGAGAAGGAAGCCATCTACGTTAAGAGAGAAAAAAACAACTTTAAACAGAGGAGGAGGCCTTAGGTTTCAACTCTCAAAAACCTATAATACAGCTATAGGGTTAATTCCGGCCAATCATCACTTCAACTCTCACCCTCATTCGGGTGATCAAAACATTGTTCCTGCAAGTCAGACCACTAACAACCCTAACGACTCCTCGTTACAGAGGAGTGGACCAGTTTCGGTTCAATCTGCTGTCTTAATGACTTTAACGACTGCCCATTACTAAGGGGATGGACCTGTTTCGGTTGTATTTGCATGTTATCTAAGCCATTACAAGGCCTTTGTTGGGCAGTAGTATAAAGCTTGATGCTCCACGTTACTCCAGACTTTTTGAGTCTTCCTGGATGGGAAGCGAAACATCTTCAAACTATGGAAAACAAGTCCAGTTGCTTTGTTTTTTACTCTTTTTGGAAAGTGTAAATGACTGGACATCAGCCTTAATGCTATGTTAACAAGCAGCTCAGCATACACAAAGAACTAATTTCACACCTACTTGAATGTGACCAAATGTCTCATTTGGTCACATTTAAGTTTTGAGCAAATGAATGAGCCTTACCCAAGCACTAAAGCACTAACGATGCCCTTTTGTTAGGGGGAATCTAATCTGCGTGTGAATTTAGATATGCAACACATCCAAACCACCTAAAAGCTTCGAACTTCTCACTTCGTGAAAGCCCTTCAGATGAACAGCGAAACGTTTTCTACCACAAGAACTGAGGTCTATGAATGTTTTTGGGTTTTTTTAAACCTTTTTTTCCTCTTGGATTTTCTATGTCCTGGATAACTGAGAACCTTCACCAGCAGAGTGGATCTTTGCAGTGACTATGGGCCACTTGGCTGCTTTTCTTTTCAGTGAATCTTTGCAGATTAAGCCTTTTCTTGGTAGGTGTGCAGTTTCGCCACAGTTTTTCTATTTTTGCATGGTTGGTTGTTCAAAGCTCTGTGAGACGTTTAAATCTTGGGATTTCTGTGACAACCTAATTCTGCCTTGAACATCATAACTTTATCTCTGATTTATCTGCTTTGGTTCATATCATTCTTGTTGCAGGATGTTCACTAATGTACTGTATTTCTTAGATTAACTTATACACAGACTATATTCACTAATAAAACGAGTTTTGAGGGCAATTGGTTGCACTGGCTTTTCTTTAGGAGTATAAAAGTGAAAGGGGCAGAATAAAAATGTTTATTTGTATTAATACTACATTGCTGGTTCAAGCATTTTTCAAGAAATAAGGTTAGAGCAGGCACGATACTCTCTAAGCAGATCAACCTAATTGTAAGCCCTCATCTGGTCATTCAGTATATATTTTTTTCTTCTTTCAAAACTTTTCAAGATCCGACTCTTCTATTAATGGTTCAAAAACACCTCATCCATTTTAATGGGCTCCTGCAAAAGTATTTAGAAACAATAAAATTTTTCACAGTATGATCCTTAAGGAAACAGAACACACGTCTTGCAAAATGTGCACCTCCTAGACTTTTCCATGTGTTGCCATGTTACAACCACATTCATTCTTCCGTCGAAACAAACTATTATTGGGATTGTATATGTTAGACCATTAGACTAAATCACATTACTGTGACTTTGAAGAAGAAGGATGTGTGGTGTTTAAATTATTTTACAAATTAAATCTTGAAAAGTGTGGCATGCATTTGTATTTACCCCCTTATCCCCCCCAAGAATCCCATCTGCAAAAGCTGCAGAAATCTAGGGTGGGATCATCTGTCAGCAGGACATCCACTGTGTACTCCACAAATTTGGCCGTTTTGGAAGAGGACCAAGATGGCTCAATTGTTAAAAAAGACTGAAAGAACTCCCCTCTGCAGTTTGCCACATGCCTTATATGGGGGAGCCAACATGTTGTGTTGGCTGTTTGAACAATTTAACTTTTAGGCCTAAATGCAAAACTGTACATGTGGTGTAACCATAAAACCATGAAGAGAAAAGGCGCACTGTCAATTATGGCTGTAGCAGCACATGAGGATGGTCTTCCTCAGTAAGGACAAGGAAGCTGGCCAGAGATGATGGGAAGATGGATGGAGCTAAACAGGCTTCAAAAGACTCAAGTTCAGAACCGACGTTCATCTTCAAGGAGAACATTAACACCAAACATACAACCAGAGCTGAGAGGGAACAATTTAGATCAAAGCAGACTATTTGTAAAATAGTCAAAATCTGGTATGATTTCCGTTCCTCTTCAAAATTATGCATTAATTTGTTTTGGTATATCTTCCAAAATCAGATTAAAAAAAGTGGAGATTTGTGGCTCTGACATGAGAAAATGTAAAAATGTTCACAGCAAATGCAATTTAATTGTACACAACACTCTCAAATAAAATCACAGTATAGGTTTTACAAGTTGCACACATCATTGTGTATGTTTATTTTTGTCTTCCCTTAAAGCAAAATGCCATCTTGAAATGGTCCCCGGACTGCATCTTGTGTTGTTATACACCATGTATCTATGTGTCAGATATTATACATTTGTTAGGGGCGGTGTGGCTCAACAGTAGTTTGCAGAGGAAACATCAGGTCCAGTTCTGGCTGACACAAAAAACCCAGCACATACAAGTCATTTCTGTATTATTTCTCGAAAGTACCTGACTTTCTGTACCAGTCTTTGTGATATAAATGCTCCAGAGACAGACTTGTTCACATTATTGTACCATAACATTGCTGCTTTCTTCAGCCCAAAATGTCTCTGCACATTACAAACAAGTAGTGGAACACAAGTTAATCTGAAATATGTCTATAGATGTGTAACGCAACAATTAAACAAAAATATGTAAACAAAATAATCTGGTCTACTCATGGTTTAGTTAAATGTTGGTGATCGGTAATAGTGATTAGTAACCTGACAACTTTACTATATTTTTACAAATAAAGGTGTCACCCATTCTGAGTCAGAAAACATTAGCTGAATTTCTAAGTACTTAGCAGGCATCAATTAAAGTAATTTTGATTGTTTAATTACCTAAAGCAAATAACCAAACAGCCCCTTGAATGTTGAACCTTAACTGCAGTAAAAGCCCCAGATTCAGATTACAGAACACACCCATCTGATAAGACAACGAATGGGATGGATCAGTAAAACCAGAAACTATTCACAAAATGGAAAAGAAAGCATAGCATCATTGCCTGACATATCACAGATTGATTATTCTATTTGAAAGTTGGCGAAATGAAAATAACCAAGCAATAACATCCCAAACCAGTTTTATTTTGATCCAGCATAGAAATCACATACAGTCCGATCTAATACATTGCATTAAACCTACCAAGACTACAGAGGTAATTAGGTAGAAGACATTATTTTAAAGATGTCAAATATATTTGGTCAAATTTTGGTTTTCATAACAACATTTAAAAAGTATTTAAATATTTGCATTAAATAAATGCAACCAGTAAAGTTCATTGCGTAATAATGTTAATGTTCATTTGAAGATACCTGATATGATAAGCACCAGTATAACCAAACTCGCTCTCAATAAGTCACTACAGGTTTGTCACATGCTTGCGCTGATGTGTCTTCAGGTGATCCAGGCGTTTGAAGCTGAGGCCACAGACTGCACAGCAGTATGGTCTTTCCCCTGTGTGCGTGCGCTGGTGCACTTTCAGGATATCTGCCCTTGTGAAGCTTTTATCACACATGCTGCACCTGTGAGGTTTTTCATGCGTGTGAATCCTTTGGTGCAGCTTCAGGTTCCAGAGGCGGCTGAACTTGTTCCCACAAACGGCGCAGCAATACGGTTTGTTACCTGTTTGGCTGCATTTGTGCGTTTTTAAGTTGGCAAAGGACGGGAATCCTTTGCCGCAGTGGCTGCAGAGATGGAGGCCCTGCCCTAAGTGGATTCTCTGGTGGACTTTCAGATTACAGGCTTGAGTGAAGGTCTTTCCACACTGGTTGCAGATGTACGAGGACCCTTGTCCTGTACCTTTATGGGACGGTTTGTGGGACTTAAAAGAAACAGAATTAGGTAAGGAGGTAAAACAGTGGTTATGGGTGCTGCTCCTTGCTTCATTATCTGCATTTTGATGATGCAACCTTTGTTCCAAGTTTAGTGTGTCGTTGTATGCGGCTGAGAGTTCATATGCTCCAGTGGGGAACTGAACTCCCTGGCCTCGACAACTCATTCTGCTGCCCAAGTCACCAGATACCTGGTCAGTGTATCTGACATTCGGCTCCTGCAGATATCCTTCTTCGTCTATGAGCAAGCAGCTGAACTCCCCGCTCACATCTCTGTTAGTCCTTACAGGGGAACGCTCTCCAGTCCCTCTATTCTGTGGAGACCCCGCTGTGTAACACTGGTGCTCAGCTCCTTCGGAGGGTTTCCTATTCTCATTATACTGATCCACATACCTAAGGTCATCCAGCAGGTGGGTTGGGGAACCTTGCAGCCTATCAAAGTTACCCATCTCTCCGTATCCAGGTTTGCCAAAGCTACCCAACTCGTTCAAGCCGTACCTGCCCTGGAAATTAGATTCGGAGAGAACCTCCGACTGTCCATCTTGGCTCAACTCTGGTCTCTGGTTGAAGCTAGGTTTCCAGTTTAAATGGCAGGCTGGGTTATTCTGCTCACTGAAATGTTTACTTGGTCCTGGTAGACTTGATGTGTCTGTTTCTGAGACAATAAGATAAATAAACTGTCAGGCTGGTGACAGTAGTATAGCTGGCAAGTGAAAAATGTAGAGTTATCTTTCAAAGTGCAAACAGCTTTCAATGCGACACATCTGAGATTTTCCTAATTCATAGGTTGTAACACAGATTTTTCTTTGTACTTTTAGGGTTCAGAAATAATAAATACATTTTTTTAATCATCAGCTGGCTCAAAAACTCACCTTCTTTGCTGATGCTCCAGCCGTGTGATTCAGTGTTTCTTGGTAGTACACCCTGAGAAGTTTCTTCTTTAAGTTGTCTGTTACGTGCGTCCTCTTGTTCACCTAGAGACTGGAAGATGAGCAAGAGTAGAAAAGGTCACATTCACAGTATTTTTTAAAAACAGTGTCTAACAGTGTCTTATATCTGTACTGAAGTTTCTGCAGAATCAGGGTCAGAAATTCTCAGCTGTTTTAAAATGTGTCAACACACACGTTGTTCACTGGTATAATACAATGTGTATATTTTAAGTTTTATTTTATTGACGTAATTATGAAACAATATCCATCCATCCGTCTTCTGCTTATACAAGATGGGGTTGCGGGTGCAACAGGTCCAGGAGAGAAACCCAGACATCGCTTTCCCCAGCAACATCCTCCAGCTCATTCTGGGGGAACCCAAACCATTCCCAGGCCAGACAGGATATATAACCTCTCCAGTAAGTTCTGGGTCTTCCCTGGGTCTCCTACCGGTGGAACATTCCCAAACCCCCAGTCGTTTGAGGCAGATGACCGTTCACACTGAGCCTGGTTCTGGTTCTGCTGGAGGTTCTCCTCCCTGTTAAAGGGGAGTTTTCCTCTCCACTGTCGCTTCATGCATGCTCAGTATGAGAGATTGCTTTAAAGCCATCGACAATGCAGACGACTCTCCCTGTGGCTCAACGCTCTTTCAGGAGGAGTGAATGCTGCAAGTTAGGATACAATCTTACTTAGATAGGAAACTTTTTGAACAATCTGGGGGATCTGATTGAATTTGACTTTGTAAAGTGCCTTGAAATGACATGTGTTGTGAACTGGCGCTATGTAAATAATATTTAATTGACCTGAATAGAAAAAAAACTCCAAAGGGAGTTGCCCAGGGGGCATCCTTTTGATACGGAGAAGCAGCAGCTCTACTTTGAGCTCCTCAGCCTGTCTCTAAGGCTGAGACCGGCCACCCTCCAAAGGAAGCTCTTCCTTCGAGCATAATCCATACCTCATGACCATAGGTGAGGGTCGGAACGTAGACGGACCGATAAATCGAGAGCTTTGCTTTTTTAGCTCAGCTCTTTCTTCACCACAACAGACTGAAGCAGCGCCTGCATTACTGCAGATGCAGCCCCAATCTGTCTCTTCCCAGCTGTCGAGGTCGAGTGTGCACTCTTGCATGCACATTCATATATTCGTTCATGTGCAAAGTGCAAAAAGAAAACCTCACTAATTTAGAATTTCTTAAATAACAAACAAGTTGTTTTTTTTTACCCAGGGCAAGCTGAACATAGAACAGGTGAGTTAAACAAGTTCCTTTTGTCCAGGGGTCAGATTATAGGATGTTGCTGCTACTTTGACAATAATCGAATAATAGTTGTTAGTTAGAATGTGGAAACAACCTGAAATCAATTAAGCTGAGATCGCCATATCTTGTCACTGACAGCCCAAAACATTTTTCTACTCACTCTCTGGAAGTGTTTCTCCCACTCTGAATCAGATTTAAACCAGGGGAGTTAATCATATCTGATAAAACAAACATTTTTTTTTCATTGTTTACAATGGCATGGCCACCATCTTGTTTTACAAGCATGTTTCACAGCTTGTATTTAGTTGGACTTTGAATTCAGGTCAACTTCCAGACAAAATGCTTGAAATAAAAGTTTTTAAATCATTTCTTGAATTTCTTATTGTGAAATGAAAAGGAAGGGGGGGGGGGGGGATCGATTAATCAGATTTGGTAAAACAAAATCTGAGATTTTATTTTAAGGCCATATCGCCCAGCCCTAAAAACACATCCTACTAAAGTAAAATATTTGGTACTGTATTAGAAAAATGACAAAAGTAAGCCTTCTATTAATTGTTGAACTGACATGGAACAGAAAATGTGCGGAGTAAACAGGAAACTTAAGTGAAAGTGTTTAACTAGCCTGTATCCTTTCAGAAAAGGAAAATTATTCAGTAAATTAATTGATTGGCAAAGAGCTTGACCCCTCTAATGGTAAAACCAAAGTTACACCCTTGCTCACCACAGATAAGTCACAGTGTGGATGGAGGTGTGGCTGCCTTGTCAGAGAGTCTGAGCACTATGGATCAGAGACTGATCACCTACTTAATTTCAACAATCCTGCATTAAGGCCGATTAAGATGACCAGTTCTCATCCAGTAAATGTTGTACGTATAGTAACAAAATAGATGCCTCTCTCAGAGAGGGCAAAAGAACTGCCGGCAGAGGGCACGGAAAATATTTGACGTATTATACCTCCCACAATGAATGGGAATAAAAGGGTAGGAACTGGATGATAAACAATGGCTCAAAAAAGTGCCTTATTTGGCCTAACATGTTGGTTGATCTCTATTGAAGTTGAGAAAAGGCAAAAGGAGCAAAAAGACGGGGGCCAGGGGCCGAGGAAAGTGTTGTCCTCGGCCCCTGGCAAAGCTTTCAGCTGCCCTGGTTAGATGTGTCGATATATTTAAATCATTCATGTACTTTTGTCTTTATGGTCTCCATTGATCAGTGTCTAATGTTTTTCTTATTATTTTTTAATTCTTTATTCATACATGTTTTCTCAGTGAGATCCAAGATCTCATTTACAAGAGACTTGTTTTGATAAAATAGTGTCTTGTGTTTTACCTAGACTCTTAAAAAACTAATTTTCCTATTGTGCTTCTATAAAAACTACCTGAATCTGAGGCACCATCTCAAACCTCAGCTTATAGAAAATATCAAAGAAAATATATTTTTGACAAATACTGCCTCAAAACTGTCCATGCTTAAAAGGAGGGAATATTATTTATTCAAGGGAGCATATACTTTTCAGTTCTTTCTTTTCACATTGAAATCATTCAGTTGTGGCCTATATAAAGTGGAACGGCAATGCTTTGGTCTGAATTCCACTTAACTTACCCCCAAGTTGCCCCTGTTTTATCCCTGTTCTGAACTGTGTCAGAGAGCAATTCGTTATGGTGCTGCTTCTTTAAATCTAAAGGAAACACTTCACACTCCGCCCCCACCAGATCACAGAGGGTTCCACACCAGCCCGTTCAGCCATTTTGTAGTAAGCAGGGGGACTGTGTAATAAATATTTTTATCTCGAGGGCCACGTCGTACAGTCCTCGTGGACTGACAAGCTTCAGCCTTATCGGTCCTCTTAACGTTATTTTTAAGGTCGTACTCAATTTTTCAGGGAGACTCCAACCCAAGAATGATTGGTTTGCTGATTTCTCCTCCTTCAGAAACACACATGCCGAGGGGACTGATGGGAGGGGCTAAAGTTCTGCGCTTGTGTTCGCCTCACTTACTTTTCACACTGTTGCCAACTTTTCAGCCTCCTTTAGATTGAAAAATATGACCCATAAAGAACATAAAGCTCTAAGACAGACCACATTCACATTTTCTGCACTCCTAGTGTCTCCAAGTATACAACAAACAAAAGTTAAAGGCTAAAAAAAAAAGAGCATTTTGCATGATATGTCCCCTTTAAAGTGTAGTTTTGGACACTGTGATTATGCAGATTAATGTGTAATTTATCAGCTCAAAAATACTGGAAAACCTGGCAGAGATGACACAACAGTGATATTTGAAAAAAAAAATAATCCACCTGTTCACCGCCGTTTGCCTCTTGCGTATCTTCTTCAGTGTTATTAATTAGTCTCTCGCCAGCAGTGTTGTGGTAACTCTCTGCCTCTTCTTGTGACACACTCTCCTGTTTCAGGCTTTTTTCTGTGGTAGAAAATAGTACAAATACATCACACTGATGGCACAAAGACTCAAATAATATAATATCATTCAAGAATCACCTAATGATCTTAAAACACTTAAATGAATTATTCAGTTATTAGCTTCTTGACAGATTTAGCATTTGGGCTTGCATCTCTACGTGTTCTCTTGTGAACACACAATGCTACTACATAGCAGCCTCCGAGTTATCCCCACTCTGCATCATCTATAGATCAACTAACAGAAAAACATAGCAGAGTAGTTAATAGCTTCACAGTCAGATATTTGACTCTGGAGCTCATTTTTATTGGCAGATAAAAAACAAGTAAAGACGGCACTAGTTTTCAGTTAAACAGAGAAAATACTACAATTATTTTTTAAGTATTTAAACGAATGGTTGTCAGAGATTTGGGGGTAATGGATGAGGTTGAACAATTAATGCAGTGTCTGATGGTATTAACTACTGACGTCTTTGTACTGTTAATATAGAGGTTTAAAAAACTTTTTTATTTCAAGGGTAAATAGCATTTATTAGCATGTTGTAACATCCAAAACATCTAAAATGGTAAAAGCCCCATGGTGTTTCTTTATGCATAGCATTGAATTGTTATTCTTAAGTTCCAATTCAGTCTCCTAGGAGCTGTTACTTGGCTTCAGCAAAGTTAAATTGATAATATTTGCTTCATTAGTTATAGGAAGCTTGCCGAAGCTCACATTTAGCTTCATCAATTTTATAAGTGGTGCTAGAACAGGTCTATAAACTGTTGAAATCTGGCTATATGCTGCATATGCAACAGAAAACTCTGGTTCATCTATGTTCAAGTAAATTCAATAGGGAAAATGCATCAAAAGTTATTTATTGGACTGTGGCTTTTAGTTGATGTAAAGTTAACAGTAACTACAATAGAAGGAAGAATAAGAAAAACTTCATTAAAATACTGAAGTGAAGATGATGTAAATGACGAAATAAAGATTTTCTCACCACCAAGTAATCAGATGTTTCCTACACTACTTTTCAGACTCTCGCTGATGTTCACTAGATATAGGGAATGACGACAAGAACGAGATTGCAAAACAAACACGGCTGAAAGGAGCTTTATCCATAGGGTGAGGAGCCCCCTTATCCGGCGGAGTTTGGAGTGGAGCTGCTGTTCCTCCCCATCACATCAGGATGCCTTCTGGCGTCTGTCTCCCTTTAGAGGTTTTAGACAGGGCCCACTGGGAGGAGGCCACGGGGCAGATGCAGCACACACAGGAAGGAGTTCCTCCTAACCTGGGAATGCCTTTGGATCCCCCAGAGCGACATGGAGAGCATTGCTCTAAAGAGAAATGATTGGAGTTTCCCTCATGGACCTGCAGCCCCAGAACCCGATCTCAGAACAAGTAGTACAAAATAAATGGATGATATTATTAAAATTGTTGTATCCCATGTTTATATTAACAGCTATATAATAATTGTTGCTTTTTTTAAATAAAAGTGATGATGATGATGTCATGTTTTCTTTAATTCTTATTATTCACACCGAGAAACCATTGGATATTTACTAAAGAGGGGGGGGGGGGAAACTCATCCACCTCATGGCTGTTCTACAATAACAAAGGTCAAATTGGCAAGAAAAATCCCCATTAATAATGAGATAATTGCTAAAGAGGCAGGACATTCTTTAAAGATTGTTTGCCAAACGTCTTATGGCAGCATCTACAATACGTTCTGAAACGTCAAAAATGTTGTGATTTTCGGTCACAACTTTTTTTACTCATTTTATTGTAGAAGGGAGGGACAGAAATAACCCAAAAAGTACAACTTTTAACACATTTTACCTGTCTTGATCTTTAACATTTTATTTAGTATTACTATATTGTGAATGTTGTCATCAACTTTTCTGAACATATTGTTTGTTTTGAGACATTCAACTCTTAGAAATGTTACTAATATCTAACTATATACAGATTCAATGCACCTTATTTAGAGTGATTCATAACAAAAAGGGGTGGAAAAACATTACAATAGCAACTGTTGGGAAAATGATAATGATGGGTTAAGACCAGTGCATGCCAAATTAAGCAAGAAATTTTGTGTTTTCACACTAGGTACAATACAAAAGTTCTCATTGGTCGCCCCTACAGAATAATTTGTAAATATAAATGTTTTTGGCACCAGACAAATAACCAATTGAGCCCATTACATCAATGGAAAACAATTCAAGTCTAGACACTGGTGAAGATTCTCAGTCATCCAGGTCATGGTCATTACAAAAAAAGTAAAAAACAAAAACAACTGGACTTGTTTTCTCAAGTTGAAGACGTTTCGCTTCCTCTCCAGGAAGCTTTCTCAATTCAAAAAGTCTGGAGTAATGTGGAGCATCAATCTTTATACTACTGCCCAACAAAGGCCTTGTAATGGCTTAGATAACATGCAAATTCAACCGAAACAGGTCCACCCCTTAGTAATGGGCGGTCGTTAAAGCCATTAAGCCAGCAGATTGAACCGAAACTGGTCCACTCCTCTGTAACGAGGAGTCGTTAGGGTTGTTATTGGCCTGGTTTACAGGAACGATGTTTTGATCACCCATATGAGGGTGAAGATTGAAGTGATGATTGGCCGAAATTAATTCTATAGCTGAGTTATAAGTTTTTGAGAGTTGGAAGGCCTTAAACAGAGGAGGCCTCCTCCTCTGTTTAAGGTTGTTTTTTCTCTTTTAACGTAGATGGCTTCCTTCACACTCCTTTCAAACCGTCTGTCTTCTTTGTCCAAAATGTGAACATTTTGGTCCTCAAAAGAGTGTCCTTTGTCCTTAAGGTGTAGGTGGACAGCAGAGTCTTGTCCTGAGGAGGTAGCTCTCCTGTGTTGAGCCATGTGTTTGTGGAGAGGCTGTTTGGTTTCTCCAATATAAAGATCAGAACATTCCTCACTGCACTGAACTGCATACACCACTCTGCTCATCTTAGGTTCGGGGGTTTGTCCTTGGGATGCACCAGCCTCTGTCTGAGGGTCCTGTTTGGTTTGAAATGTACTGGGATTTTGTGTTTGGAGAAAATTCTCAAGTTTTTCAAAGACTCCAGCAACATATGGGATGACGATGTTTTTGCGTTTATTCTTCTCACCATTATGTTCTGCAGCGGGTCTTTTGGATTTTCTTGCTGATTTGACAAAAGCCCAGTTAGGGTACCCACAGGTTTGGAGGGCATCTTTGATGTGTTGCTGTTCCTTGTGCTTCCCTTCTGTTTTAGTAGGGACATGTTCGGCCTGGTGTTGTAAGGTTCTGATGACCGAAAGTTTATGCTTCAGTGGGTGGTGTGAGTCAAAAAGAAGATATTGGTCTGTGTGTGTGGGTTTCCTATATACGTCAATGTTGAGGTTTCCATCTCCTTCCAAGTTCACCAAACAGTCGAGAAAAGGTAGCTTGTTGTCGTTGGCATCCTCTCTGGTAAACTTGATGTTGTTGTCCACAGAGTTGATGTGTCTTGTGAACGCTTCCACTTCTTTTAACTGGATTTTGACAAAAGTGTTGTTCACATATTTAAACCAGTGGCTTGGTTGTGTCCCTCTGCAGGTTCCCAAAGCTCTCTTCTCCATTTCTTCCATGTAAAGATTGGCTACAATTGGTGACACTGGAGATCCCATGGCACAACCATGCTTCTGTCTGTAAAAATGATCACTGAACTTGAAATAAATTGTTGAAAGACAAAAGTTGCAGTAGGGTACAGATCTGGTCCGGAGTGAAATTATTCCTGTTATTTAGGTCACTGTCTTGCTGAAGACGTTTCCTGACTGTTTCTACTGCCTCTGATGTAGGCATGCAAGTGAAAAGTGAAGTGACAACGAAAGACACCAGAGTTTCTCCTGGCGCCGTCTTTAAATGTTTGACTTTGTTTGCAAAGTCATTGGAGTTTTCTATGTAATGTGGTGTGTTCCCCACCAGGGGGGCTAAAATACTAGCCAGCTGTTTAGCAATCAATGATGTCAGAAATATTTCAGATTCTTTACAGAATAAGCAGAGCAGGATCTAGTATTCCTTTTTTTTTTTTTTTTTGTGGCTCAACTGGATGTAGGAGTGGCAGCCGATGATGAAGCAGACCAGAATCGTTCAAAGCAAGACTAAATAGTTCTTTCTTAACAACATGGGGATGCAGATCACATGGAAACTACGAATAAGGCATTTGATGGAAAATCACAAGGAGCCAAAGGAAAGATATACATGAATTATAAAAAGCCATAATTTGCTATACAGAGTGTACAGTAAGAACAGAATAGTGGGTTATCAATAAAAGAAGATATTCTGTGATCATGATTAGACTCCAAGAAGCTTGGCCGTCATAGCAAAGCATCTGGATGTTGGGAGAAGCTCATCCTTCCTGAGTGTAAAAAACATAATCACTCAGGGGGGAACTTTTTGGAGAGATTTTGGAGCAATTGTTGTCTTATGTGAACGTTTCTAATTTTTTAGAGTGATATAAAAAATGGTAGTGGAGATGATTGGGTTTATTTGCTATGATGCATCTAACTGATCGACCAGACAGAAGGAAACACTTGCTGATATTTATACACACCTGACACTGTGGATTTGCTCTCCCCGTCCATCCTGGCTCTCCCGCAGTCAACACACATCTCCTTCCCGTTGTCTTGCCTCTCTTTCCGGCGGCTCTCCGCCGACATCAGCCTCTTCTCCAGGGACTCCACCTGCTCCCTGCACCGCAGCACTTCCTCGACAAAGCTGTCCTCCACCAGCCGGGTGATCTCATAGATGGCAGCCTTGAACACCGTTTCCATCACTCCAGAAAGCTGGGACTGGAACGACTGAATAGTCTCCGCCATTGTGGCGATTGTGTGATAAAAATCCTCTCTGCGGGATTTTTAGAGGCGACCGAGAAGAAAACAATCCGACTGATGACTAAGAGCAAATAAGGGTTGTAGCTATTTTGAATTATGCCATTAAGCTACACAAAGAAGCCGTGTAGCTGAATTTAACTTTCCGCAGCTTCATAACACTAAAGTACAACTGAACGATTGAGCAGGGTGATTTTGATGTCAGTGTTAGCTACCTAGCATTTCCCACTTACTTCAATGTACGCAAACCGACACTTTTTGGAAACAAACTATTGCCCTAACCATTCTTTATACCGTGTAAGTTCAAACAATATTTTCGAGAAAAAGATTATCTTACAACTTAACAAGCAACTTGTCCCTTAAAAGAAGCTGTTGTTGTTCCCTACGCAACAGCAAGACTTCCTGCTTTAAAAATACGGATGCCGATATGAGACTAATTTCGCCGTCTCGCCATCTTGACGCTTCTTCTTCTTGTTTTATGGCGGTTGGCAAGCAACTTAATGATGTGCATTACCGCCATCTACTGGAGTGGAGTGTGGATCGGGATGCTACATATATTCTCCCACCGAAAAATAAAATAAAAAATAAAATAAAATAAATAAATAACATCAATAAATAAATAAATAACATAAATAAACTTATATCCTTTCTATCAATTTCATTTTCTTAAGGTAGTTTATCAAATGACAAAAATACTCAGAAGTAGAAATTTTATCCAAAATATCTTGTATATTTAACTGTAATGTATTTGCTTGTAACCATCATAGTAATTCCCTTCTCTCCAGAGAATATTTATAACAGAACAACAAAACATGCTCCACTGTCTCCTCTTGATAACAAAAATCATAACCTCCTGTTGGATGTTTTCCCATTTTAAATAAGTTTCCATTTAACCCTGTATGTACAAAATGTAATCTAGATATAATTGTTTCCTCATTTCTATTCCTTCCTGTTCTCCTCATTGCACCAACTTTTCTTTGAATGCTATAAAGCCACCTTCCAGTTCTATCCTCTTTACACAGCTTCTGTCATCTTTTCTTAACCTTTTGTTTAATAATAGATTGAATTTATTCCTTACTGAATGGTACCAACATATCAATATTACTATTTTTTGTAGCTTTTTTTTTTTTTTTTTTTTTTTTTGCATATTTGTCTGCTAACTCATTTCCTTTTACTCCTATATGAGATGGTATCCATGTAAAAATAACTAATAAACCCATTGCCTGAATTATATAAATTAATAACTGAGTCTCTAATAAAAGGTCTGGTCTACTAGTAGAATGATTATTTTTTTAATGAATATAATGATGAACTTGAATCAGAACAAACTATACTTCTTAGAGGACGAACTTCCTCAATCCATCCTAAGGCCAAAATGATTCCCATCATCTCTCCTGTTTAAACTGACACTCCATCAGTAAATCTTTTACATTTTTTAATACTGAATTCTAGGACAATGAATGACACCCCATTATTGCCATTGAGTTTGTTGAAGCATCTCTAAAAACGCGGATATATCCATAATAGTTATTGTCTAGATATGATTGAACTGAATTAGAATCTAAAAAGTTTCCTTTTTCCATTTTCTCAAACAAAGTTAAATCAACAACACTATTTGGAAATAAAGATGGATGAACTGGTGAAAGAGGAACTGTTTGACTGATATTTATATAAGCTAAATCAAATTCTTTTACAATGTTTTCTATATCCCAACCAAAAGAATTTAAATTGTCTTTTCCCTTTTCCCAACTAGGTTTTAAAATGTCTTGACATGGATGATTTTCCTTATGTCCCTTTAAATTACACTAATAAGAAGTCTTTAACTGTAATCTTCTTAGATGAAGTGGTAACTCTCCCATTTCTACTAATAAAGCTGACGTTGGAGTTGTTCTGAAGGCTCCTGTACATAACCTCAAGGCTTGATACTGAATATTATCTAATTTTAACACTTCTTCTTCTTTGTGATTTTTACTGCCAGGTGACATCTAACGTTAAGATGTATTATCGCCCTCTACTATGCTGGAGTGTTGACCAGAGTATCTCCCTTTAATCTAAATTCTTATATATAATCCTGTTTCCTTCAAAAATTTAATAACTGCTTTATGTATTTTATGTTTAAATAATATCTTAAGTTTTAATGTCTCTATATCATATTTCCTCATTTCTTGTTTTAGCTTCTCTCTACTTACTGTATATTTTTCACAATGAATACATGTTCTACTGTTTCCATATCCATACCACACTCACAACTACCTGTTGGATGTTTACCTATCAGATGTAAAGCTTTATTTAATCCAGTATGTCCGAGCCGCAATCTTGTCATTACTACTTGTTCTTTTCGATTTTCTCCTATTTCCATATTCCCTGCTTTCTTTTGTATATGAACTAAATGACGACCTTTAGTTCCTTCCTCCCACAATTGTTGCCATTCAGAATTAATTTTGCTCTTAATAATTGATTTTATTTCAGATTTACAATGTGTTATTTCCATAATTCTACTTAAAGACACCTTAGCTAAATGATCTGCCATATCATTCCCTTTTATATCTTTATGAGCAGGTATCCACATAAACCTACTCTTTGTTTCAGTTTTTGTCATTCTAAATATAACTTAATAAATTTCATAAACCAACTCCATACGAATTTCAGATGAGACATTTAAAATAGACATTAGTGGTGATAATGAATCTGAACATATAAGATTTTTTTCAATTTTATTTTTGCTCTACCCACTGTAAGGCCATGCGTATCGCTAACATTTCCACTGTATACACAGCTAAATGGTCAGATGTTCTTTGTTTCATAAATACACCGAGTTCAGGGATTGCATCAGCAAATCCTGTTTTATTTAAAACTAAATCTTTTGAACCATCTGTATATTTAAGTGTAAAGGATTTATACATATTCTCAAATCTGTCATTTACTAAATTTACTCAGTTATTATCTTTATTAATCTGCATTTCTTTATAAACCTCTAGCAACATTCGCAAAAAGAAACAACCCATCTTAACACAAGCTGGCGAAGGAAATTAATGTGCGCATTACCGCCTCCTACTGGTTGGGTGTGAATGAGACCGTCTTCTGTGTTGTATTCCATTCATAAGAAATATTTATTCTCTGCGTTTTGATGTGTTGTGACACTGCTTTTCGTTTGTTTTTTTGCTTTTTGCTTTTCACAAGCACCATAAAAAGCATTCCTGTTTGGAACAAACTTGATACAATTAATAAAAAATTAAAAATCAACTATGCCAGTAGCACCCAAGTAAATAGTTTACATTGCTTACATATATTCCCTAAAAAGAAGCTCCTGTTCCCTATTTGAATCAAGAATATGGAAGTAAAACTTAATATTTCCTAAATATTTGCAAATAAAGCCATCAATCAATGAGAAAGTCTATATCATAACTTCTAAGGTTTGTTTACTTTAATCTCTTTCAAATATAATGAACATTTCTTTGACAGATAAATGCAGTATAATATAGTGTAAATTCTCACCAGACAATTGAAATTTCCATTTTATTTATTAAAAACATATTTCACATTCTCTTCTCTTCTTGCATTTTATTCTTTTGGAAATATTACTATTGTAGATATGCTTTTCTCCACAATGATTAATGATGTGTTCAAATAGATAAGGGTGGATTAGGGTGCTCTCTTTTTGCAGATGTGGGGCTATTTGGTTGAGAGATTGAGATTTCATTTTGATATGAAGAAACTGCAAAAGTCTATTAAAAAGATTGAAGAATGGTCATTAAAAATTGGTATTTGAACTCTTAGTTGATGAATCAAAAACACTTTACTCGATGCAAGAAAAAAAATAGTAGGATAAAGGTTAAATTATATAAACAACAACTGGAAGAAGGTAAACACTGTAAATTCCTTGTGTGGTTTGATGCATCGGCTTTTTATGCTGAAATAAAACAGGGTAAGTGTTAGAGCTGTGAATTTCATGATATGTTTAGTTGGATGTGAATGGGATACACATACAACTGCTTTGAGGACTATATTCACATGATTATTACCGTGACTGATAGATTGCGGTTGTGTGATGTGTGGGTCAGCACCAAGCACATCCCTTAAAAAATTCAAGTTTTTTCAAGCACAAGCTTTAATGTTAGTCACAGGAGCATTTAAAAAATATATATCTGACAACACTGCAGGTAGAAACAGGAGAAATGTCTTTAACAAATCAGGGGGGACAGTTGCTATTGAAAGACTGGGTTAGTCTACACGCTCATGGTCAAGAGGATCCACAACTAGAAACATTGCAACCTTGCTGGGAATGTGAAAGGATACAGCCAAGAAGTTTTGAATAGTTGGTACAACAAAAATCAACAGAGCTTAAAGTATTCATTGATTCTGAGATCAAATGAACTGTAGTCCAATCGTTACCAGCAGTCCCTCCCTGGGACCTTCCAGACACCACTGAAGATTTTAGTTTGTTGAAAAAGGGAGAAAAAAAAAGGCTAATCTTAATGATCAACTGAAACATGCATATATCAGTAATTACCACAGTTATATCCACTTATAAATAGATGCATCCCCAAATTTAGGTGATAGGCTGGGTATTGCATTTCATATTTCAGAATGCATTATCAAAGTGAGTGAAAAAAAAATTATGAGCTGTCAGTGGCCCATACACTGGGGAAATGTTAGCAAAAATGCTAGCATTGCGGTTTATAGAAAAAATAAGACTGCTGAGGGCCCTTATATGTTTGAACTCATTAACCAGTAGTATACAAAATAGTTTCTCAGATGGTAAACCAGACATTTCATGGTGGCAAAAGCATATGGAGTATGAAAGGAAGGGAATGTGAAACAATGAATCCAAGAATTAGATTTGGTCATACTGGATTAAATGATACACTATTTGTTTCAGAAAAACACATTTCAGGTAGATCTAACCATTGTGGAAAAAAATAATTAGTCAAATCTCTTCTTTATTCCCTATACTGTTGGCAGTGAACTATGCTGTCTATCTCAGCAAGTTGAACGTTAAGTTTGACTCAGTGGACATATTAAAAATAATACAAGAAATTATTGTTTCCATTGTTTATTGTATTATCTACTAAGGGCAAGTCCAATTTGAATAGACTTGTTTTCTCTCTCTCTCTTTAAAACATATTTGAATAAAATTGCCATTTTCACCCACACTCCTCACCGATTGGTGGCGCTAGTGCGCTTTTGTTTTTGTTTGCCAACCACCAAATAATTATAGTAGAAGAAGAAAGACGACGAGAAGGAGGAAGTAGACACGTTTTTAGTCAGCCACATTACGGCCTTGTGCGTCGTGAAAAGGCGCTTCTTTGGTTGCGGAGGCCCGTGGAACTACTGAGATAGCTGGTTAGTAGCGTCGGTTTTAGCTTGGTTTAATGGTCTGGGTTATGTAAAAACATAATTCAGGACGAGATATCATTTCCGGATATTAGCTCAACCCAGGCTGTCGGTCGATGTGCGTCACACAAAGCGGAGACCGCGTCCTGTCCGTGTGAGGGAGCCATATTGGGCCAGCCGCTAATTCCCCGCGTTTAACGGTTTCTCTCCGCAGCTGATCTCGTCTAGATAACATCGGAGGTGTTCAGCGAGATCGAGATGTCGGCGGATGATTTTCAGTCCAAGTATGCCTCCGTCATGGAGAGCATGTTGAAGCGCGCCATCGCCGAGACCACGAAACTTTTTGAAAACATGGTGGACGAGCTGAAGGCAGAGATATCCGTAATCAAGAAGGAGAACGAGGACCTGAAAACAAAATGCATCCAGTACGAGTCTGCCAAGAACAAACCGGAGGCTCAGCCAGTAGAGGTCCCCCCCATCGCAGAACCCCCCGATGCTTCTGAGAAATGCGACACTGCTATACAGTGTGGTGAGTTATCTTTTATTTTTTGCTCAGAGTATTTGGCTTGTATAAATGTGCGCATAAATGTGTAGTTATTGACATTACGTAACGAGACGCGTTGGCATTTTTTTTACGATGTTCGTCTCGCTCGTTTAACGCTCGTGACCGTTACGTAATCGGGACGTACAGCCAGTCTTATCTGGAGGGTGGGATACATAATGGGAGGGAAACCGTACTGTGGTCTTTCGGTGTAAGGAACGGACGAAAGTGACTCAGCAGCAGTTCCGGGATAGCTGCTCGTAGCGAATAAGACAAAATGTACCGAAATGTTACACATTTAAATAAATTATTCGTCCTCTAGTTGGTCCGTCTCCTAAACCATTACACGTTATGATAATGGAGAACGAGAGGAAAACCTGAAGGTTGCTGAAGGCAGTGTTGGATACTGGTCATTTGGAACTTTTCCGTATATATTTTTTAATTTCTTTTGTTAGTCGTTAGTGTCCGGCTTTATCAAAGTACGAATATAAGCCGTGTGTCGTGGGGACGTTGTGTACTCATTGCGTTAGTTCTGAACCCTGCCTCAGGCACGTTCTGTACCAGCTGTGACAGCTGCCGGCTTCAAGTCATTTTTTAAAAAAAATCTGCTACCAGTAAGGAGACTTTGTTAGTCAAACAATTATCTGTCCATAAGGGGTTACCCGTTGTCGGGTTCGGTTTGACGTGCTTCTCCATGGTCAACGGGCTAAAATCGGGAAAAGAACCACGGTCAAGCTCTTATTCTAAATAAAAACGTCAGGAAATGATACACAGTTGCATCAACATTTGTTAAATTTGATTCTCGTGTCTCATTAGCAAAATGCTTAGCTAAGATAATCTCACATGGTTTGGTTTGTCATCATGGATACAAATTGTGGACTCTATTTTACAATAATGATGTAATTTATACAATATCAGGTTACATAGAGAGAGAAAAAAAGAACCCAAATATGTTGCAATTAAATTAAGCATGATAAATTGATGTGCTTCACTTTAAACTCCCAACTGTCGGTGTTTTACAAATATTTTTGTTAAAAACTAAGTTTCGAATAGGACTGGGTATCATCTAGGATGAGCTGATTCAATACGATACGTGATACATTGCTCACGATACAATACGATTCTTGATATAGCTCAGCTTGAGTTGATTTGACTTCAATATCGATATTTAGTCATTCGATCAACAAAATCAAATATATTTATGTTCAATTTATTGAATGCTGATATATTAACAGGAAAATAAAGTGCGTTTGGTTCAATGCATTTAACGTATCACAGAAACGAAAAAATGTGCCCAAACGTCTGATTTTCGGGACGAAGGCGCTTCTATGATCCAGTCGGCCATTTTGCAAATTTGTCTCACTTGCACTTCCTCGCTGTAAATATTAATGGTGCGCTGTAATAACGCCCCCTAGGGGTTGGGAAGTATATCAATATTGAAAGCCAGAATATCAATAATAAAGCGTTTTTAAAAACATTGATATTAATCTTTGTATCAATTTTTATGCACAGCCCTAGTTTCTAATTTGGCTCACATAAGTGTGGTTTTTGTTGAACTAAAAATTCTTAAAGGGATCCATGATTAGTTTTAACAATTGACTTTGAGGGATATCTTTTTAGATGTAAAAACAAGACAGTACAAATACTATAAGCTGTTTAGTTTTTATAAATTTAAAGAGTGTTACACGGACGTCGCCTTGTTCTTTACGCTGCAATGGATTCTGGGTAAATGACATATACTAGATCCTAGTGCTAGCTCCTTCCAGGCAAACCAGCAATGAGCACTGTTAAACCTTTTCAGTCTGATCATGATGATGATAGTAATAATAATGAAACAATGAATGACATAACGTGGGACGGTGTGATCTGGCAAGTAGTGCTCTTTTACCCGGTTTACACTACCCCTTTTTTTTAACCGAGCCGAGACCAGTCCGAGCTTGGTAACTGAACCGAGCTAGACACAACTGGACCGCGCTAAATGCAGACCAGTTCCAGAGGTGGGTTCGGTTCGTTTTTTCCCTGGCTCGGTTATCTGATAACGAAGAGCGCATGTGCAGACCACGTCATCTCCTTACAGTCAGCTGACTTTTCAGACATTCATAAAAATGCTAGCTTCCCTACCGTGACACACGATTTCCAATGTTACGGGTGCCGCCATTTTGATTTGCTTGATTCCCTCCTTCAATCCCAGAGAGCAGTAGTACCGCAGATCGTCACTAGGAGGCGAGGAAACCAAGGAACCAAGATAGCGTGATGTGTAAACGGTCGTCAGAACGAGGCTCGGCTTGGTTAACTGATCCAAGCTCGGACCGAGCTCGGTCTGGATCGTTTTAACAAGGGTAGTGTAAATGGGGCTTTTGGCTGCTGTCAGGTCCAATAACATTTGCTTAGGATCTGATCGGTCCAGTCTTTGGTCTGTTAAAACCTGTTTTGGGTCTGGTCTTTGGTCCGGTGCCGGGTCAGTGATTTCTCCTTCAGTACCGCCGACAGTACATTAGTTATTTAAAAGGGCTCCCTGTGTTGCCTTTCTCTGTTTTTCCAGTCTTTTGCTTGCAAGGTGGTGGAGTTTGGGTGATGCATAGATAAAAATAGTCGGCACGGCTGTTGGTTTTAGCTTGCGAGGGTAACACCCACCTGTTGTTACCCTCGCAACCTAAAACCAACACCCACCTGTTGTAACACCCACCTGTTGTCAGGTGGGTGTTAAGGTTTGTTGGTAAAAATGTCAAAATCTTCTGGAGAGAAGTGTTGAAAGCCCAATCGTGGGACCTTGTTGTGTGTTCAACTAATCATGTATCCCTTTGAAATATAAATTAAAGATGCATCTAATATTTCAACTGTCTGGTTTACAGTAGTATTGCAATTTAGTTCTATCTAAATCACTCATCTGTGATTGTGTTCAGTATTCTTAATTCCTTATTCTTGATTAAAAAAAAAAAAAAAAAAATTTACTGGCAGCGACTTGTACTGAGATCTTACGGGAAAGCCCTCCCTATTCCCACACTAGGTTGTGTTTTAAAATGCTGCTTTTAGGTTCAAACACTTTCTTGTTATGCAACTTTATATATTTTTAGTATGTATCTGTAAACAACTGTGACTCATCACAAAGAGTTTAGGAAGTGCTCTATAAATGTGAATCTACCACTTGCATTCTGAGAAAAATTGTTATCCAGTTTTATTAGTGTTGGTGTATGGAAAATTAACATGGTGCTTCTGTTTTTGGGGAGTTGCAAAGATTTTCCTTTCACTTAACTTACCATTAATATGCCAGAATGCAGCTTTATATGAGCAGCCAGCTTCTGTCTCTCTCAATCTTTCACTTATTAATGAAAGAATCAAAATCTCTTTAAAGGTACCGTGTATAACTAATTTGACTTCTAATTAGCAAAAATTAAGTATTGCTTTTATAAATACATATTCTGGCAAAGTCTAACAACCTTGGTTCTAACACAACGGTTCTAACCGTTATGTTAGAACCGGAGCAGTGTGGTCCATCAACTACTCTGTCCTCCCGGCCGGCAGAGACGGCTCGTTGTTCCTCTCCCTCTAGTATGCGTGTACGCAGAGGGATATTTCAGCCCTGTTCACCGCTTGTAGTGCAGCTGCAAGACCAGGGGCCCGTTCTTCGTATGTTGCTAACTCAGTTAGCTGGATTTGATTGTTGACGATTTGGCATGATCTTGGATCGTTTGGTTCTTTGAAACTCATCTTGGACTTGTTGTCATAGCAACATGTGCGCAAGCTAAAGCCTGCTCGAGAGCAATCCTCTATATTGACAAGATAAACACAAAAGCGTTGTTCAGAGAAACGCTCCCAGGAAGACAGACAAGAAAAATGAGATGCTAAACGGTGCTAGATGCTAAGCTAAGTGTCCCCCATTGAGCGGCGCAGTGCTGCAACACAGGGTGCAGTGGTCTGCTCTGACAGAGCCTTATCACAAATAAGATTAGTAAATTGTCAATAGCCGACAGTCAAGAATTACATACCCTCTCACTTTTTTGTTACAGTTTTAAAAAATGTTCACTTAGTACTTACAAAAGCTGAAACAATTTTGTCCTCCACTGCCTCAGCAGTGCTGGCTTTGGGCATCGCTAACTCCGCTCTTTGAGCCAACAGCTCAGCCGCTGGGCTCCACAAAGCCTCCCTCAGCCTTAGGTGCGAAATCCTTCACTTCAAAAGACAGAGCCGTGGCAAAACTACCAGCGTTGCTCTGGTCGCTCGCTATAAGCCCGTTTACACTACGCTTTTTTAACCGAGCCGAGACCAGTCCGAGCTCAGTAACTGAGATAACTTGTGTGTAAATGGTAAGAAGACTGAACTGAACCGCGCTAGACATAACCGGACCGCACTAACTGCAGACCAGTTCCTGAGCAGGTCTCGGACTGTTTTTTTTATCCCGGTTATCTGATAACAAAGAGCGCATAAGCAGACTGCGTCATCCCCTTACAGTCAGCTGACTGTCCGTGGTTTTTTCGGCGTGTCTGGCTGCAACTCCCGATTCACACTCCATTCAGAAAAATTTCAGACATTCATAACAATACTAGCTTCCTTACCATGTCACACGGTTTCCAGAGATGATTCTGCTTAGCAGTGTGATGAACCTCAGTGTCTGTCGTAATTTCCTGCGTCTGTAAATCCTTATTAGACGTTCATTTGTCTCATCCACTTCCCAAAAGCCGACTCTCTCAAGTAAATTCACCAATGGTTGCCTTCTCCTGACTCTCTGCAAACACCGAAATATCACAATATCAAGCATAACACCCTGAATGTTACGGGTACCGCCGTTTTGTTTTGCTTGGTTCCGCCTTCAATCCCAGAGAGCAGCAGTACCGCGGATCGTCACTAGGAGGCGAGGAAACCAAGGAACCTAGATAAGCGTGGTGTGTAAACGGTCGGCTCGGCTAACTGATCCAAGCTTGGACTGGTCTCTGCATGGATCGGTTTAACAAGGGTAGTGTAAATGGGGCTTATGTTTCAGTATGTCAACTTGAGCTAGCTGTAGCTTTTCCTTGTCCTGACCACAAACACGCTTATCTTCACACTTGGCTGTGCCTTTCACTGTTTCTTGGCACCGGCCACTTTAGTGGGCTTTTTCCCACAAAAAATCTGGGGACAGTGTTATGCTTTTACATTAGTTTTACTTCCACTTAAAAGCTGCAGTAGGGAAGTTCTGAGAAACCAGAGTCTGAAAATTTGAACAAGCAGACCTTACCCATCTCTCCCCCTTTTTTTATTTATTTGTTTATTCATTCTTTCCTCCCAGGCTTGGTTTAAATCTTTCTTTTGGCTTTTTTGTCATCGGTCTTCTTGCCTATACCTGTCATGTTCGATATCGCATGAAACTCGTCTTACCTTTTTAAACGGCATTCTGAACAAAGTCAAATCTGTGTATAACCGCAAAAACCGAACTACACAAATAAAAGTCTGCATTTAGACTTTTAAACTGTGGAGCTTTACTTCAGTTATATCAGGTATGTAATTTCTGGTGGAAATTGCTTCTAAACCCCTCTAGGCCTACAGGGTTTTAAGGTCAAGTTTAAAAAGAACAGTGACATTGACAAATTAATAAAAGATCGTGAAGAACAGTGAGCCATAATTCCTTATCTGCAATGTAAAAGACCCATCAGCAGTTATTACAAAAGCTTCTTAGCAGTTGTTGCCAATGGTAGCACAATTGTTTTTTTTTATTTTTTATTTTGGGGCATTTTTTTTTCACATGTGGGTATTGGGATATCTTTTTTCTTTTTTTCTTAACAAATTAAGGTATCCTTGGTTACCTAATCTTTTGGTAATGACAAATTGTTGTTGTTTGTTTGTTTATTTATTTATTTATTTTTTAACTTTACAGATCTTGTTCCCTGCCGAACAATTCTGGTGGAGGAATGTGAACCAATAAGCCACAAAGAACTGGAAAGGCAAGATCTTCAACACAGCTATGGTTTGAACAACTACAGTTTACAGGAGCACAATTACGTCAGTTATAGAGACAGAACTTCTCCGATGGAATATGTAGTTCTTAAGAAAGAGGTGCGTTTTAAATTTGGTGCTTAAAATAATTTTCACCTTTTTCTTTGCAAACGTTTTATGATACCCTGCTGAAGGAATCTCACCGCTATTTTTCTCTGCAGTCTGAATTGAAGCAAGAGGATGACTGTGAGGTGGCGTGTGGACAAGTCTTGGGTAATATAGTTGAGGAATTTTTTTTGGGGGGGGGCATGGTGGCTTAAAGTCTGAAGATTTGAGTGCTATGTTCCCTAATTTAGGGAACTAACTTAGCAAAATATTGTTAATCAAGTTCTCTTTTTTTCTTTTTTTGTATTGGCTAGGTACATTTGGGGCTTCTGCTGGTGAAGCTGAAATTGGAGGACCACATATAACTGATAGTTCCATTGAACATATAAAAGTACTTAAAAAAAGTACTCAGCTGGTTCTACAATTACCACGCTCAGAAGCTGAAAATGCACAGTTGGCCCAGAACCAGTCTACTGACATTAAGCGTTCCTTGGCTATTTCACCTGAAGATGCTCTAAGAGATGTAATTAAGGAAGAGTCTGAAATGGTGGAAGTGGCAGAACGCGTACTCTCTGGCAACAAAAGAAGGGTTCCTAGCACATGTCACATTGACAGTGCAACAACACAAAATGAAAAAACTGCTTTAAAGTCTGCGTCAGTCAGCACACAAAAGGCAGGTGAGGAATTAAACAATACAGTCCCAGAAGGTAAAGCTATATCCAAGCCCAATTCCTTATTGGGTCGCAAAAGAGGACGGCCACCAAAGAAAAGCAGGCAAAAACAAGCTCTTCCTCCATCGGCTGATGAAGGTACAAAACACCAGGCAGACTCAAAGGCTCCGCCACCAGGAAAGGAGTTAACAGAGTCATCGCTTGCTTTGGTGACAGAGACTTCATCTGGCATCAATCCATCTATCCAGAAGGGTGTAAATACTGTTTTGGAAGGCAACAATGTAGAATTTCAATCTTTGAGTAGCAGCCTTTCCTCCGTGGAGCAACCCACCCTTGAAGTGCAAGACCGTTGCCCTGAAGTGGAAATGGATGCAACAGCAGATAAAACACCAGATGTGTCATCGTGTGTGCCACCAGAAGCATCTAAAGGCTTGCTCAAAGCTTGTCAGACTTCGGTTAGCCTCCAGGATGCTTTGCTGCTCGTTGAAGCCATGAATCAGTCGACTATGGAAAGCGACGCTCCCTCTCTAAAAGTCCCATCACAACCTCAGATAGAGTCCAGTTCTGCTTCCTCTTTGGTTTCCTTAAAATCAGTTCCTGAGATCCCAACAGTGCAACACACGGCTCCTGTTGAAACTCAAACCGTGTCAGCTGAAATGTCATCCGTCTCTGCCGACTCAAAAGCTACAAGTTCATCTAAAGACACGAACCTTAAACAGGTTGTTGTCATGTTACAACAAGTTCCCCCTGTTAATTGTGCTGCATCCCCAGCACCTTTGTCATCAACTTGTGCAACTCAGACTGTCATACAGTCACTTCCGCTTCCTCACATCAGTAAGTCAGCACCCAATAAGAGACCTCGGACAATAATTATTCTCCCAAGATCTTCTCCTGCATGTGATAATGCCAAAACAAGCTCTCAAACACAACGTTCTTCAGTTAACTCAGCAACTTTGAACAAAAGTAATCTACCTCATTCGTCTGCAGGAGCAGAAACGGCATTACCTCCAGATGCACCTGTCCCTTCCCCGGTTCCCAGTAAAACTATTAAAATTGTCTACAAGAAACCAGATCCTGTCCTTCCTATAGAATCAAGCACCATCTTAACTGATCATCAGTATGTGGCACCCAAAACAATAACTATTGTTTCAAAACAGATACCATCTGTGGTCCCCAGAAAAACTGAGCCTGTTGTTCTCGCAGTAAAGAAGGATAACAACGAACCAGTAGCTTCGGTTCCTCCAGAATCATCAACTCAGTTGATTTCTGAGTTACAAGAATCAAGTTCATCTTTTTCAGGTGATTCAACATTACCTGAAAAAACAAATGATGCAGATGATGACCTCAACTCTCCTGGACAAATTATCCCTGATGCTGAAAGTATGATAGCTCCCAGCCAAGAACATTCAGGTTCAGAATTCCCAGCTGACCGAATACAGCCACCAGTGGCTTCATCTTTATGCCAAACCACTGAGCCCACACTCCATGCGGTGGTCAGATTAACTCGTCTCCCATTTTCCATTTCAACCAAAGAATCAGTTTTAATCTCAACGCTGATATCAAAAGGTGTCATACAAGAAGAGTCGTTGTTTGCTCATGCCCAAGAAGAGTCACCTGTCGACTTCTGTCTAGACTCACCAGGCCCCAGTACTGTAGATGAACTAACTCCTGATTTGAAGGAGGACATTTTATCCAGTGATATGGAATACAAAGAAGAAGATGTAACCAGAACACACAATGATACATCTGACCCTCACGATCAAATAAGTAAAACTCTGTTTCCGGCCAAACCCTCTGGATCACCATTGGAAAATGAGGTGAGCTACCAAAATGCATAAATAAAGTCAAAAGTTTTTTTGTTCATCTTTGTTTTACTAATATGCTAAATTTGTGTCCTTTTACAGCCCACCATTAATGAACGTTCAAATGCAAAAGGAGCCAAATCCATTGTCTCCCGTCTACGAAGTCATCTACAGGCTCATTTGAAAGCAAAAAGAGGTTCAATCAAACAAATTGCAGCAAATGATTCTACCCCTATAAGATCACAACTGAGTCCACTGAGTCCTAAGAGGTTAACCAAATTAGATTTTAATCCTGAAAAGACTAAATCTATTGCAGATGAAAAAGGCTCTGACCTTGAGATGTCTGGCATCCCAAGTCTCTCCACTTCACCTAAATCCAAACCCAAGACAAAACAAATGAAAAGAAAATCCAGTTCTTTCAGTCATAGGAGTTGTAGCTTGACAGACGGGTCTATACGTGAAACAACTAGGAGTGAACACGAACTCCCCAGTCCCAAGCGTGTTAAAATGGCAAAGAATCACACCAGTCCACAAACGGATGAAGAATACACTCCTCAGAAACCCAGACAAGTTAAAGGGCATCGTGGTCGGAAATCAAATCATAAAGTCGCAAATAACAAAAAATTAACCAGTGCAGCTAAATGCAGTAGTAGGGTTGGGAAGAAAAGAGGTACCTATAAGAAAAGGAAACTGGTGTTGCCAGTGATTGAGTCAGGAGTTAAAAAGAAGTGGCACGCTAAAGTGTGGTATCCTCCTACACTGCCACCCAATGAAAAACCTATAACGGATATAATAAGACCACCACCTCTGAAGGTAGAATACAGAATTCCTGACATACCCTTAAGTGCGCCAGCTATTGTATCGCCTTTACAGCCATTGGCTGTCATTGGCAGACATCTGCTAAGGAACCAGTGCGGGGAATGTGGTCGTGTTTTTAGCAACAGCAATGCACTTGAAAGCCATGTTAGTCTCCACAAAATATACCGGCCTTTCTCCTGCAAGCTCTGTGGAAAGTACTTTCCGGACGCCAAGACTTTTAAACGGCACGATCGGGTGCATCGCAACGGCCGTATCCACGTCTGCCAGCAATGCGGCAGGGGCTTCGTTTACCGGTTCAGTCTCGGCAAACACATTCAGATGGTCCATAGCAGGATCAGACCTTTTATCTGCCAGGTATGTGGCAACGGTTTTTACACAAAGCGTGATGTAGAAATCCACATACGGATCCACACAGGAGAGAAACCTTTCCAATGCCACATCTGTGAAAGGAGGTTTACAAGGAAAGTCGAGTTAAATGTACATTTGCGGTGGCATAATGGAGAAAAGAGACACTGGTGTCAGTATTGTGGAAAAGGTTTTTTAGATTACAATAACCTGAAAAGACACAGATATACCCACACTGGGGAGAAACCATGTTCCTGTCCACATTGCCCCAAGAGTTTCACTCAGACTGGTCACCTCAAAAAGCATATTACATCTATGCATAAAGATGTCATAGGAATAGATTAGAAAGAACACCGGTTGCCACTCTTCCTCTCAGTACAGTAGTGATTTGTATAGAAGTGAATATGATAATTATTTTCCATGTTGGGTTAGTGAGGACATTGTTTTTCCCTCATTTTAGTTTTAAGTTAGTAAAGATAATGTTATGTTTACAAACTTTACCGCTTTAGGAACTGACTTTATCTTCCTTTCAAAAAGGAAATGAAGATACAAGTATCTCGTTTATGCATATGATGGTTAAACAATAATGCAATCTGTTTAAAACTAAGATCCAAGTTGCAAAGTGTATAATGTGAATTACAGGTGCATTGTTGAACCCTAAATTTTCAAATGTAATTTGCACAATGTAGATGTATTTCAATTAGTGTTAGATACAATGTGCTTTCTGTAGTGTAGATGAATTTATTTTTCTTGTTTGATTGCTGTGCAAGATTCTTCATCTGGAATTTGAAGACAAAGTTATGCAAAATTGTTTTTTTTTTTTTTGTGTGTTTTTTTTGAGGGGACAATTGGTTGGTTTTACCTGATGTGTGGATAAAAATGATCAGATTTGTGCTACCTTGTATGTTTAATACGTCTCATAGCTTTTAAGGAGTGTCTTAGAAAAATGATCCGACTAGTACTTACAGAATGTTATGTGAATTTCCTAGAATCTGCATACTGCAGCTCACAGACACTTTGATTTTATAAAGTATTTAGCGACACAGGTATTACACTCGCTTTTCCATAACCTGAAACAAAGGAAAATATCCAATAGAAATTAACATCGGTACTTTAGCCAGTAACAAACATTTTTCTAAATGCAAATTAATTTTCTTTTGTTTAAAGTCCATTATATTGCAATTGTTTAATTACATAATATTGTTAGGCTTAGTATTTGGCATTTGAGTTCTATTGCTTATGCAGTATTTCAACATGAGTATGTAAGCATTTGATGATCGAAATCAGGATGTCTGAATTTTTATTTTTATTTTTTTGCTTTGTATTTAACTGTACCTTGCTTATGGACATAATTTAAAAAAAAGTGTCTTATTATTCACTTAGATGTCAGGATAAAAAGAAATGGAGCAGAAAAAAGTCTGCTGATGTTTAGATATCCTTGTCTGATTAGGTTTATGCATTAGATTTATTTTGAGTTGATTTTATGCCTTAGTTAAATATTGGGGTTTGTGTCAAACAGGTAAAGAAGCACTTTGTCACTGCTTCAGTGTCTGATTTTTAAAGGTCTAAACAGGAAAGTCTTAAGTTAAATTTGATGCTTTAATTATTGTTGCATTTGGAAAAGTAGCAATACTTTACTAATTACCTAAGACTTTTTTTCTGTGCACAAAATATTAATGTTTAACAAACACATTGTGAAAAACGCACGTTAAGGAAGTTATTTGTATATAGGTCTATTGTTACTGATTTCTGTCAATTTCAGGTTGATATTTTGTTTGAGAAAACAATAAATGGAACATACAAAAACCTTCTGTTTTCAATTGTCAGAATTAATAAGCATCGTTTAATTCTGTAGATATGGATCTCTGCTACTAGGTGATTTTAAACTTGGATAACCCCGAAGAATAAGCTAGAGAGCGTTGCTGGTTGAGAGAGGAGAGGGGGACATCCTCAGGTTCCAACGTTTGGGCGTGTCGTCCACACAAACGTATAGTTGGCATTGTTTTCTCTACGTTTTTACCCTGTGTTTTCAGTGGTTGGGAGGTAGGATAAAAAGAAAAGGTGATTTGCTCTTCACGTCTTCATTGACGAAGCTGGTGTTTCAGAATAAAATTTAAAATGCAAGTGAAGAAAGTTGGGGCAACTTAAAACCAATCTGGTGAGAGTTCATAGCTGTCTAAAATTCTCCACAGTAATGTAAATATTTCTTAGTGTAATGAATGGTATACAACAAATTTAAACGCATGAAGTACGATTGCATAGCATTTCTACAATGATTTGGTTGGAATTGGTACTTTTATTTAACTAACTGCCTACTCAGTTTTATAAATTAAATTATGTCCACACACATAAATCACATAAATGTGATTTATGTGTGTGGACAGTGGTGCAGAAATGACTTCATTTCCGCACCACTCATTTTTCGTTTGTCAGCGAAAAATCTTTTGTTGACGGACATTCTGTCAACATAATAGGCCCCTCTTACACTAAACTGCGCACTTCTATGAAGTGTGCTCCTGCGGGAAGTGCACTCAAGGGATTGAGTGTGCAGGCTACAGTAGGGGTTATGTCATCGACTTGCTTCTCTGTGTCATAACTGCGACACTAAAATGACGGGACATCACTGTTTTTGCCATATTTACTGCTAGAAATGTTTCAGCAAGTAATTGTTTTGAGGGGAAGAACATGCACGAACCGAAATTTGAGAGGATTGGAAAAATGAAAATTAATAAACACTGTATTTTTCATAATTTCTTCATTGTATTTTTGACAACGTTAGCACCTGCTCTGAGGTAAAAGACATCAACATTGCACACAGGAAGCATAACTGGTTTCTTGTTCAGAAACACATTTTCAGATAAATGCTAAACATTACTCTGTGCTTTCAGACATTTTAAAGGGCAAATACATCAAACAAATTCAATAAAGCAGAATAAAAAAACGGCTGCCACAGTTTGAGGAAAATTCTGTGTTCTAAGTAAAACAACTACCATATTTGTTTTAAGAAACAAAAATTGGAGATTAGTCATTTATTTAAGGTGACCGTGTGATTTGAAATGAAATTCACCTTGTAGCTCAAAACGTCACATTCAGCGATGAATTATGGGTAATACACTTCAGCGAACCCCGCACCAATGCGGACTTCGCCAAAGTGTAGACCGAGGGCGCAAAGGGGCGCTCCCTTCTGGAGAATCAGGACACACTACGCACTCACGCACTTAGCAGGGAACGCGCATTTGAGGCGCGCAAGGGTGGAAGCATAGACATATATAAAGAGTAGACCCCGCATCGACCGCTCTCGCCTATAGGCGCTGACGAGATTTAGGGGCGCCATCTTGGGGCGGTCGACAACTCCGCTCAGTCTAATGTGTTAACCAGGTGCAGAATCAATTTTAATCAACTATAACTCGTTTAATGTTAAACTAATTTTCACATTTGTTTTGCTTAAAACTTTAAAACTATAGCTATTATAACAAATGGTCCAGTGCGTTTAAATAATCTTAGTGGGGTTAAAAGTAATAGAATATTCTGACATGATGTATGTATGTTTCAAAACACAGCCACGCACACATTTTTTATAATTTTTTTATTGCTATATAAACAAACACATTTGTACATGTACATATGTACATATACGTCCCAAAAAGAACCCCTGATGGGCGAAATCTGTAAAGTAGTAACCTTTATTTATTTTTTTACAATTATTATATACAATGAAATACACTATAGTATATTGAAACCATAGAACAAAACCTTTTTACCGGCCCAAGCATTTGTTTAACAAATGAAAGTACTATATAAACGTTTTTTTTATTATTTACAAATAAGCTGTAAAATAATAATTTTAATCAATACGAACTGAAGGCTTCAAATTGCGGAGATCAGCGCGGCCCACCGCGACCCGAGTCATTGGATTAGAACGGGAGAAAATGAAAAATTATTATAAAAAAATACAAAGTACAGTAGGACAAATAGTGACTCGTGTGTATTTCACTGCTCTTTTGACTGAGGCGCTGCATCCGTGACTCCGCTCTGTAGCGTTTTTTCTTCTAAAGCCCGCGGTGCAGGTGAGGTTTTTTTTCGGGAGAAGAACACATTTTTATCGGTAGTTGTCACTCTTTTTTTTTTCTGGGCAAAAAGATTCTTATAAACCGACACGCCACCTGATGAGAACTGTAATGAACGGCTCATCAATGCAAATCCGTGAAGCAGCGAGACCGTGAAAGGTGAACCGCAATATAGCGAGGGTTCACTATATATATATATATATATATATATATATATATATATATATATATATATATATATATGCTGTTTATTCACTAATGTCTAACAACAACTTTGTATCTCCTAGTATTAGAAAACTTACATTTTGATCAAAAATATAAACAATGTCTTTTCATCTTGCTTGTGAAAAGTTATCCCTCGAGCCCTGACATAAATAGTCCCTCGATTTAAACAAAAATGAGCCGCACAGTGCTGAGGTATCATTAGTGTGTCAGCTTGAATCAGCAGGATTAGGTATCAAGTCGACCGCCCCAAGGTGGCGCCCGTAATTCCTGCGCAGCGACAGTCAATGCGGGGTCTACTCTTATATTATGTCTATGGGTGGAAGTGCGAGTGTTGCGACACGGAGGGCCCATATCGTTCCGGGATACTTTAGGACCGATGCTCAGCGCCCAGCCAAAATGTAAATATTACCAAGTAACTGTTAAAACATCATCTGAATAAAGATGATATGAGGAAAACCAACTCCAAAAATTGTTCGGATTTAGTCAGTGTAAAAGTTACATCATTTAAAATATATTAATTTTAAAATTCGTATTTAACTAAACCAAGTACATTAAAAAGTAGCCTACTTTCATTGCTACCGTTTATAAGTGCTCGTCTACTAATGTTCTCACGATTCTTTTTTTTTTTTCTTTAATACGTGTTTAAAAAGAATTTAAATGTTTCATTTAATAATCATTTAATACAACTGTGTTGAAAAGGAGAGGACAATTCTCCACCAGAAAATGGCTACTCATCTACTCATATCACTCATCACTCATCTATGTCTGCTTTCTTACACATCTTTAAAGAAAATTGTGATCTGATTTTTAAACCACTTTTTATAGACTCCATTATACCTTTGGACTGTGTTGTGATAAGATAACATAGCGATATAATTTCTGTCACTTCCCAATGTCATATAAAAATAAAGACTTGGATTGCCGTTACCCAGAAGCAGAGCCGGACCTAGCCATTTTGGCGCCCTAAGTAAAATTATGGCAAGGTTTCTGCGGGTCATTAAAAAGCATTAAAAGTCATTAAATGGGAAAAAATTAAGGCCTTAAATGGCATTAAAATGTATTAAATTTGATTACCGGTAGAATTAAGCATTCTTTGTTCTTTTCAAGAAAAATACTTTTATAATAAACAGTTTTGTTCGATCTGTATACTAGCGTAAACATGCAGAACCATTTCGGTTTCTGCCTCCAGTCGAGTCACAATCCATATGGTTTAATTTTGCTTGGCCTTTAGTTAAGCCACAGTTCCACCTTGGTTTGGTGGGGGGGAACAATATCCAATATCTTGAGGTGGCTTTGGCAGTGCAACAAACGGGCTCTGCTGCATTTTTCTTTCAATGTCAGTATTGGTAAGCTGAGAAAAAGATATCCCAAAATCATCAGCCTTGATCCAGATCTATATTTAAATCTATATTTAGCATAAATACCCCCTTTTAAGTGTGATAAAAAAAAATTTAATTGTTAGTGCCTGCTGGCGAGCTTTTCAGGAGGAGTTTTTTTTCCAAGGCCAGCCTGGGTTTCTGCAGCACTACTCAAGAGCAAGGTCATGCAGAGTGGACTTAAGGGGAGTTTGAAGTGAACACCCCGGTCAGGGGCGGATCCAGGATTTTTCAAAGGGGGGTGCGCACCTTAGGGTCATGGGGTCAAGGGTCATGGGGTCGAGACAATGTGAGGCTAAACGACCAAAGAATGCCATCTTTATTCTTTCACACTACCCTAATTATTCATCTAAGGATTTTTTAATTGATAATAATTTTAATGGATGAACATAAGTGGAATTAGCATGATTACCTTATTGTAATTGAAAATGGGTTTTTAAGTCAAAATCTCGTGCTTTTTACAGCATGCACAAGGTTAAAAAGTAGTTTGAAGAAAAAATTATCCTTATCAACAATTAATCAAACAAAGATTTTCTTTATTTCCAGAAATGATATGTATACAGAAAATGAAATAAAAAGACCCAAGGACTAAAGAACAGTTTGGTATGGTTCAAGTGACAAAAGAGTTTTAAAAATATACATGTATTTTAACAATATATTTTAACCATATAAACTATATTAAGAAAAAAAATACTTAGAAAGACCCAAGGACTTAAGAACAGTTTGGTATAGTTCAAGTGACAAAGGATTTTTTAACACATTTTAACAAGATAAACCATGTTGAGAATTTTTTTTTAAAGTAAGTTAAACCAATGAACATGTACGGTGAAGTTAAGCCATAAGCCTATAATAGAACTGTGAGACTTGACAAAGAATATTGCTCTCTTCTACAACACCTTCAACTTTATGATGATGATGATAATGGGTTTATGAATGTCAACCCTCTAGGATGCTTCTGGGCAAATGTGTGTATGATTTTGTTGATGTCTAAATGAATGTCCTTGTGGACATACATAAGTAGCAAAGCCACAAACCTTTCCTGTCCCATTGTTGACCTCAGCATGTTTTTCAAGGAAAAGGGTTAATCCAACAGTAGATCTTATATTATATGGGCATAAATTGAAACAGGTAAATATCGTAAGGTACCTCGGCGTATGGTTTGATGAAAAACTTTCATTTAAGATACATATACAGAAGATCATTGATAAATGTAAAAAAGGTATTCATATTTTGAGATGTTTGTCAGGGAATGACTGTGGGGCAACTAGTACATCTTTGAAAAGAATATATGATGTTTTAATTCGATATGTGTTGGACTATGGATGTATCGTTTATAAGTCAGCTGCAAATTCTTTGTTATTAGATTTAGATAGAATCCAAGCCAAAGCGCTTAGAATATGTTGTGGTGCTTTTAGAACATCTCTAATTCCTGCTCTTCAGGTGATTACTAGAGTAATGCCACTGGACTTAAGGAGAATGAAACTGTCAATACATTACTGGTTAAATTTATAAGGACATGAGGAAAATCACCCTACTAAACAGATATTCAGAGAATGTTGGGAATATGGCCATCACATAAGGAGTTTTGGATGGGAAGGAAATATTTATGCAGAGTATTCTGGTATAAGTAATATAGCATACTGTAATTACATCTAAAATTGCTCCATGGTTTTTTTGAAATGTCAACAGTAAATTTAGAAACCAAAAAAATAGAACAGTCCTGTGGAGGTTTGTATCAAATTATGCAGCAGTATTTAGTTATAAGGTATAAAAATATGACACAAATATATACAGATGCATCAAAACAGGAAAATGGTAAAACAGGAGTAGCAGTATATATTCTGAAAGAAAAAATTTCTATAAAAAGAAGAACAACAGATAATTTATCAATTTTTTCAGCAGAGATGTTGGCAATTATTATGGCATTACAATGGGTGCTGGAGGTGAAGCATAGAAATGTAGTTATCTGTTCAGATTCATTGTCTTGCCTGACTAGTTTTAAAAGTGGAAAATCTGAAAGCCGTCAATATCTTCCAGATGAAGTCAGTTATTTAATATATGGTATAAAGCAACAAAAAATAAGTATTCGATTTACATGGGTTCCAGCACATAAAGGAATTTTAGGAAATGAAAAAGTAGATAAATTAGCTAAAGAAGCAGTTAAGGCAAGAGAAATTGAATATGATGTCCCGCTAAGTAGAAAAGAAATAAAAGTAATTATTAAAGATAAAATAAATAATATATGGCAGGAGAGATGGAATTTAGAAGAAAAAGGAAGACATTTATATAAAATACAGAAAGATATTATCATAAGATATAATAGTATAATGAATAGAAGAGAGGAAATATAGATAAACAGGTTGAGGATAGGGCATACTAGTTTAAGTACTGGTTTAAAAATAATAGGGAAACATCCAACAGGTAATTGTTCTTATTGTGGAGAAATCGAAGAAGTAGAACATGTTTTGATTTATTGTAGAAAATATATAAAAGAGAGGAAAGAACTGGAAAGGGTATTGGGGAGTTCAGTAAAGATGGCTGATTTATTAGGGAAGCATCAATCAGATAAAATATTTAAAGCACTTATTAAATATTTAAAAGATACAGAGTTAGCTGGGAGGATTTAGTGTGTATGTGTGTGTGAGTGTGTAAGTATAGATATAATTTAGTTTCATTAAGATATAAAGATATATAGGAAAATATATTTCTAAATTACATCTCCGTCCAGCTGATGGCGGTAATTCACACAGGATGTAAACTGCCAGAAAACACAACAGAAGAAGAAGAAGAAGAAGAAGAAGAAGAAGAAGAAGAAGAAGAAGAAGAAGAAGAAGAAGAAGAAGAACATGCTCGTCACTGCGCGCTATTATCCAACATGGCGACGACCGGTGCGGCAGAGAGTGATTATTTAGCGATAGTGATGGAGTTTCATGGATTTATCATCATCATCTGAGAGCGATTTGGAATATATAGAAGACTTTCTTGACAGCAACCTGATTTTTGACAAAATCCAGCCATACCAGTTTGAGGCAAGGAGACCAAAAAGGAATGATGTGAGTTGAATCTGTCTGCTGCGGCAGCGGTCTCCTTATTTTTGAGATGTTTTTTCCACTTTTACCCGATGTATTGCAACATCAAACTGCCATGCACGTGGGCATTGTTGCTTCAATAATAGCTCTAGAAAATTTCAATGGTGAAGTCCTCTGGGAATCTGAAATAATTGTTGTTTATCACACCTGTGTGAGCGCAGTGCCTCTGCTAAGAAACAACACAGGATGTGACGTCAGGCCGCCATTACTGCCCATATTTGGGCACTAAATGCCGCCGCCAGTATCGGTGATTGCGACGACAATTTATGCCGCGCCGGCGTCACAGTGCGTTCTAAATGACAGGTACTGGCTTTTAATCGTAATTCTATGAAGGATGTTTAAAATTTCGGGCTCTTTAAAAAATACTTTTGGTCTCCAAAAGGGGGGTGCCGCGCCCCCTGCGCCACCGCCTGAATCCGCGGCAGCCGGTTTTCAGCCATTCCCAGTGTCATGGTTGAGTTTTGATTTGGCTTTGTTTTTCTGTTATTTTCATTTTTTCATCTCTTTTGGGTTAGGTTTGACTTTATTTATTGTTAGTTTTCAGTCATCAGTTATTTTCTGTCAATTTTCACTTCACCTCCTCAGCAGTCAGTCACACCTGATAATCATTTACCAGTTAATTAGTTAGACCCTTGTTTCACCTGTTAGTGCTCTATTTAAACCTCCCTCTGTCTTCAGTTCAGCACTGGGCCGTCATCATTCCACACCTCTCCATGCCAGTCCCCGGTTTGCCTTGGAAGTTTTGTTTTGCTCCTGTTGTTAAGGTTAGTCCTGTCAGTCACTCTAAAGACTGTTCGTTCACTGTTTGTTCCTGGAGAGGTTCTGCTCTGTGTCCTGGTGTCTCCAGAGAACTGCTAACTGGACTAGCCATCCTGGAAGGGCTCTGCTCTGTGCCCTGGTGTCTCTCAAGTTCTGCTAACCTGACTAGCCGCCCTGGTGAAGCTCAGCTCTGTGCCCTGGTGTCTCTCAAGTTCTGCTAACCTGACTAGCCGCCCTGGTGAAGCTCAGCTCTGTGCCCTGGTGTCTCTCAAGTTCTGCTAACCTGACTAGCCGCCCTGGAGAAGCTCAGCTCTGAGCCCTGGTGTCTCTCAAGTTCTGCTAACCTGACTAGCCGCCCTGGAGAAGCTCAGCTCTGAGCCCTGGTGTCTCTCAAGTTCTGCTAACCTGACTAGCCGCCCTGGTGAAGCTCAGCTCTGTGCCCTGGTGTTTCCAATGAACTGCTAACCTGAGTGCTATGAGGCCTGCTAGCCGAGCAGCACCTAGCTAGTGTGGACTCTCTGTCTCCGGGCCGTCAGCTCCTGCCATCATCTACATCCCTTACTTTCTGCAGTCCTGAACCTCCGGTCTTCATCACTCACCACCCAGCAGACTTCCTTCAATAAAAACTCTAACTTTTAGTCCCGTGTGTGTGTCCTGAGTTCATCGGTAAACAAAACCTTGACACCCAGGAGGCAGTTCCCTCTTCCATGCATTTCTAGGCCTGTTGAAACGCAAATCACGCAGTGTAAACCCGAATGGGGAGGAGCTGAACTGGGTGGACTAATTTAACGTTGAGTATTGTCACGCATTCACATTGACGTGGCTGATTTTAAGGAACCCAGAAACTAAGCTATTGTCAATTTTTATTTCCCAAAAAAGAAATATTTATAAATCACTTTCTTGCATTTTTTTCCTTTTTGTCATAATCCCTAAACCAGGTTGTGACAGCGAATGTCTAGACTGGCCTGCCTGCAATCCACACCTGTTTCCCACTGGAAATGCATGGCGCATTATGAAGTGCAAAATACAAGAGAGACCCCCAGACTGTTGAGCAACTAAAGTTGTACATCAAGAAAGAATGAGAAAGCATTGCACTTGCAGAGCTTCAACAATTCGTTACCTCAGCTCCAAAGGACGTATTATTGAGTGTTGGTTAAAGGAAAGGTGATTCAGGTTTTTCTGAACATGTTGCAGGCATCAAGTTCTTAATATGGATTTGTAAAAAAATAAACAAAATAAAATAAATTAAAAGTTTCATAACTTGAGCATTAAATATTTTGTCTTTGTAGTGGATTCAATTAAATGTAGTTTGAGAAAGATTTGGAAATCCTTGTATTTTGTTTCAATTTGTTTTACACAATGTCCCAACTTTATTGGAATTGGGTGTTGTCAATAAACTGACAATTTAAAACAGTGACCAATGTGAGTTTTTAAATGGAATTTCAAAAAAAAAAAAAAGAAAAAAAGATACGCCCATGGTAAAATGCTCATCTAATAACATGATTCACTTTCCTTAGTTTGCGCCTTCCCTTTCTGCAGATATACTTGGGTTGAGACACATGTTTAGGGTTACCACTGCCTAATGGACAGTTTGGAAAAGGTGCATGATTGTAAATGGAGACAAGAAAGCAAGACCTTAAGAAGAAAAATTTAAATGCTTTTCAAAATATCACCACTTTGACTTCTGGGTGGGCCTTCTTATTCCCCTCCCCAAAAAAGCTACAATCTTTAAATTCCTGTAATTACAGCTTTTTCCAAAATATTAGCCAAGTCCAACAAAAAAATACATCACAACTTGAGTTATTCTCATGATCCTTTTTAATCACATGAAGTGTAAGTTACCATGCAACCTTTAACACCTTTAACCTAAAATCACTGTTTACACCATCCCGTAGAAATCCATGTATTGAGGGTTTCCTGCTGAAAAGGCTAGAAAAGATACTTAAGGGCAACCAAAATATCAAGAGATAACATTGTTAAATCTTACCAGAAGTAACAGCATTTAGGCTTCATATCTTTAATATTATACCATTGATGAACAAGCAGTCAAAAAATACAAAAAGAGTGAATTTGTTTTGTAATGCAGCAATTAGTTGATGCCCTTTAACCCTGGGTGTATGTGGATTTGAATACATGTGTCCTGTAGTTTACATTGTGTATACCATGTAATCTGTCTAGAGACCTTATTTGTTAAGTTTTGGTATGAGACTTTCAAAACCACACCAAACATTTTCTTAAGGGGAAATTATTTGTTCACTCATCTAAAAGGACACAGGTGCCCTAAAAGAGGCTTCCTTCATGAGGCAGGGCTCCTGGGGGGAGACATAACTTTTTAATCAGTGATTAATTTACTGCAGTACTAATATTCAATAACAGTCCAGATATGCATATAGTGCTTAACTCTTAAGTATTAAAACAAGTTGCAATATTACAGTTGAGTCTGTTTTTTAGCAATGATCTAATTCATCCAACCTGCAGGTTATTTTTCTTGGCGATGTTCCCAGGAAGGCAACATGCTTTTTCAAGGAGCAACATGGAGTGCAATGAATGTAAGTTTAACATCAAAAGGAACTTTTGAACTTTTGCTGAACTCAAGTTGTGCCTCTGATTTAAGTTTTAAAGTTAACACACTGCTTGAAATTATATTTAGTCAAAAGCACAGAACAAAAGCAGCCTATTTTTTTCACCCAAAGCATAAGCATATTTTATAGAAATATTTAACATTCATTATCAGCATATGTGTATATTTCTTTAAAGCCTTACGATAAAAATTGATACCAAAAGGCAAAGCCACAGTGGCAACGACAGAGTTGGAGCAGGAAAGCCAGCTGAGCGAATGATTGAGTGGTAGCATTTGCCCACATTGCCAACTTTATCCACAGCTACAATCTTGACTATCTGCGAACAGCAGGAGGCATTGTAGAACGCTTTGACGATGGAAGCATTCAAAGGGGTGTGTTTAAAGGTCCCGTTGCCTTGATTCAAGGATATGCTCGCAATCCCAGTGCCGTTTTCATCAGTGAGGTTGGCCGACAGCTCCCACCTGAAAGGTCCACACTGCGAGACATCTTTAGGACAATCATCTGCCAACACGCTAGTCACCTCACACTTTGGTGGGATGAAATCTGTGATCTGGGCAAAACACAGGAAAATTTGATTATTACATACAGTGGTTGTCCACTGAGCCATTTCTTAAATAATGTGACATTTATTTTTAACCACAAACAAAAACCGGTTTAAAGACTTCTGCACACAGCTGCAAACCTGCAAAATCTGTTTAACCACCTTTTAATACAATTTTAGCACTCAATCTTCTTTGATAGGAGTTAGTCAGCGTCAAGCAAATGTTGAGCTAGAGCTTTGTTTCATATCACATTCACTATAACTGATGATGGGTGTTAGCTCAGAGACTGAAATTAAATTAAATTAGCAAACAAAATATTAGCTTAAGAATGCGCACACCCATGCAACCAGGTTATTTCAGCTTTTTCATTTGTAACATTTTTCTCGGCAACACTTAATTTTTCAGTTAAATTGTACTTAAATACCACATTAGTTCTGTAAAAGGTTTGGAAATAAATTATCAATGTGCCGTTTTATTACATCACAAACACCTGACAATTTACCAGAATTGGGAGGACTTTTAAGAGTCTTTCAGATCAGTATGGTGCATGTAAAATATATATATATATATATGATTAGGTATAAAAGCCTATTTTCAGAGCTAATGCAAATGTTTTGTGCTTTACCACCACTGAAGAGATTTGTACAGCTTTGCTCTAAGCACACATCTATAGGTCCACAGCTCATAATGACTGTAGACTTCCTCAAAGAAGCTCAGCCTTGGCACAAGCCACCTTCTTATACAGAACTATCAGAAAACAGAATAGCATCCCAGGTAGCCTGAAACTATCCTCTGACCTACATGATTTCCCACAAAATGTTAGGAAATCATCATTGGGAAACCATTGTTGTCAACCATAACTATGGTCATTTGTAATGTAAATGGATGTATTTTGAAATGTAGACTGAAGTGTTGTGTAAATGTATCAGAATGTGCAGTGTAAATGGCCGCAGATAGAGTATATGCTTGGATGTGCTGTGTGAATGTTGAGCGTATTTTATTGCAGTGACCTGCCCAGGGACTGCAACTGGAAAGTAGCTGTAGCTAAATCTGGTGTAAAGCAACACTTCTTTCTGTAAAGATTAATGTGTTTACACATTGTCCCGGTGAAATAATTGATCAACTCTTGGTAACCAGTCTGACGTAAGACAAAGGAGTGTTTCAGTTCAGTACTTTGTAATGTCACAATTACCAAAAACTGTACTTTAAAGATCAGTGTTTCTTTGCACACACGTCTAATCAGAATAAAATTTTGTTTGGTCTCTTTCCTGAAGATCCTGATGAAAATATTTAATTTTACCTTAGTGACAACAGACAATCTCAGAACAGCGTAATTGGAGTCAGCGCCACTTGAGGACTTGGCTTCAATAGTCAGCGTGACGTCGGTGCCTGACTCTGTGGCGGCAGAGGGTGTGATGGTCAGTGTAGCGTTAGTGTACCGTCCAGTTGACAAGCTGAGGCTGTCAAGAGATGGGAAATGGAGTTTAAAGATTACACTGAAAAGAAAGACGGCAGCTTCATCGTAGCAAGCAGGTACTCCCGCTAAAAAGATACTTTGCAATATTTATAAAATAAAATGTAAGGAACTAATGAACAGAAAAAGGCTTTAGACCATTTTACAGAATCTGTGAATGTTTTACAGTTATTTTTTTTAGACAGATGGACGGACAGGCCATAGATAGATGGTCATTAACAATGAGCTTGTCATTTCTGACCATTCGCCTTTATTGTTTTCTGTAAACTTGAGAGATCTACTTGTTGTATTGTCCGCTATAATAATATGAGGGTTTGGAAAAATAGTCTAATTTGACTATTAAGCTCAGTCTGACACTTTGCTGAGTAGAATTGAAATACCAAAGAATGCTTCAGCATGTCATGATGTTAACTGTAAAAATCCACAACATGGTGCAGAGTTGTGCTCCTTGTATCAACGTATTGTGACGTCTCTTCTCATCTCTTGTACAGCACTGTATAAGAAGGGGGCAGGCAGACAGAGAAAAGGTCTTCTTTTTAAACATAAGAACTGGACGAACACTAATTTAAAATATGCATTACGTTTTATTAAAAGGAACGAAAACATGAGTCAAATTTGCTTGCAAGGAAACTGCGAATTAACTTTGTACAGGATTTCTGGAAGGAAAAAAAGAAAATGAATAATTTGAATAAATGTCTGCCAGCAAGTATGGAAGGTGTAAATGGTGCATACGGGCTAATTCAGATGTGGCGGAAATATTACTATGAACTGCTTAACTGTGTTAAAAGCCTGTCACTTATGATGGATAGTATTAATGATGATGAAGATGCGAGATTTTCTGTTCAAGAAATTCATGTCGCAGTTATGAGTCTAAAGACCAACAAGGCAGGCAGGTCTGGATGAGGTGTCTCCAACAACACCTTAAAGTTTCCAGTAGAAAACTCTTTCCTTTACTTGCCCTGGGTTTTTCTGGGTTTGTAGTCCATGGCATTTTGCTGGATTTACTTTTATCAGTTGTATTAGTGTCCATTTTAAAGGATAAAGCTGGAAAGGTAAATAGCGAGGATAATTATCTGTTTATAGCTCTAGCCAGGGTGCTGTCAAAGGTGCTGGAAAGGATCTCATTGAATATAATGGAGCACTTCCTCCTAATGCTTGACAACCAGCCAAGAATGCAGATGATTTGGTTATTTTTAGTCCCTGTGGTGCTGGTCTTCAACAGTTATTGAGGGTAAAGCGTGATTGACTTTGAGTTACCTTGTGTTGTTTAAGTGTTGCTTTTATTTTTTTGAGCAGTATATACATAATTTCTTTTTTCTTGTCAAGTCTTATTTCTCTTAAGTCTTGAAGCTTTTTAAAGTCTTATGTAGATGCCTGATGTCACATGGAAATGTTCTCTTCAAACGCCAAATCCCAAAAAAATGTCAGCATTACACAGTAGCATTTGGAAAGAAACTATCTGTAATGGCTTTTTCTCACCTTTTTGGATAGGTCATTGGAAAGTTTCTGTCGTTTTGGGCGTTGATGACATATGTACCTGCCGCCCCCTGGGTCATCACACTGAAGGGAAGTTTAAAAGTTTCTCCTGGCTCAACACTGCTGTCCACTGCAGCCTTGGGAAGAAAGAATGACAGCAAATGGGTACGGAGGGCTAGTATTTTTGTTTCATACCAGAAAATATTTTAAGGCTTTCACATATATTACCATGTAAATATCTTTTTTTTCTTTTAATAATGAAAACATGGCATACAACAGAGGATCAGCTAAAGGATGACACATTTATTTTGTCAAGTATGAGGTTTTTACTGTATTTGATTTCTGTTTCTCGAAGACCTGACTTTTAGACACTGCTAGGTTGCTGTGAATAAGGTAGTTTAGGCAAGACTGTTCTTTTGTACTCTAATTTTTGTCCACGTTCTTCAATTTTAAACACCAGTTGCACAACATGCTGTAGTGGTAAGATACAATTACTGGACAGAAAATGGGTAAAAAAAGAGGTGATGGCCAAAAGGAAAACCTTATAGAAAATCTTGGGAACTATTTATTGTGAATGACCAGTTTTAAAAGATTGCAATATCATTCTCCTGGAGGCAATGTTTTAAGACATTACAGGCAATTTAAAATTTTCACACATTCCATATGTAATTATCTAATCATTTGCGTCTGAATTTACTATTCTTTTAGCTGTTGACATCAGTCAAATACATGTAATCAGGGGCTGTGAAGAGATACGACAAGGACAGACCTGGATATTAACTTTGGAGACGGACATCTGGGTGGTGGACTGTCTCTGAAATTCGCTGGCAGACGTTTTGTCCGTTCCTTTCAGAAGGAGCACGAACTCCCCCTCAGGAACCGCATCAACCGTGACCAGGAGGTCTCCGTTGCCCATATCAGCTATTGTGCCGTTGGTTACTGCCTTCGGACCGGACACTGTCACCAAGCCAACCTGTTCGACAGTTAAGGAAGACGGGCCTTTTCTCCCTATTGCTGATAGCATTACGGTGGTGGGCTGGCCTGTTGTATTATTTAAAAGAAAGTTAGTATTGTCTACTTGATTTTCACTGTAATAACACAAAAGGTCTTGCCTTAAAATGTGCTTGGCTTTGCAAATTTCTCATACAAACAGCTCAATGCTAGAATAAATTCATTATTACATTTCCATTTGAAATGTTGCTGTTTTAAACTCCTAAAACTGTTCAGTGTACCTGCTTGTGGGCGTCCAGTGAGTGTTGCATAACCTGAGTGAGGTCCAGTAAACTTCTCCACAAAGTCATAGATAAAGGTAAGTATGCTCTGACCTGAAACCAAACACATTTATAATCAATACAGGCCGAAACAAATCTGAAATCACCAAACAACCCTTTTGAGAAAACATTTATCTAAGCTCATTTTTTTATTTTATTTTTTTTGCCGTCAGAGGCAGAGGTGAGGTTATCCTTAGTCTGGTTACAGGTCCCATGCCTAAACACAGGACAAACACACCATGTACATGCACACACACTCTGTCCAAGAGCAATTTAAACAGTCTAATTAGCCTACAGGGATGTTTTGGACTGCAAGTGAAGTCATAGCACACATAAACATGCTGGGCGGGGTTCTAAAAGGGATGAAAAGGTGCAGCAGGCAGCTAAACTTTCTGCTCTAAAATCTGCTTGTCTCTCATGGGATATGATTCAATGCGGAGCCTTTCAGGTGATCACAATCCCTTTTTCGATGGTCAACATTAACACATGTACTGCTGAATGAGAAAAATCTGTCTTATTCTTGCAACATGATAAAACTGATGCTGTTGGTGCATTGACTTCATTAAGGTGAAAAAAAAAGAAGATGAATAAACATATGATGCCCGACCTGTGACTTTGACAGTGTACGGCTGATTGGATTGGATGTTGATCGTCCAGTCTCCCGACTGCTTGTCAGGGTTCAGACGGAATCTCCACAGGTTACCCACTGTCTGGATGGTTCCCAGTTTACCGCTGGCTTCATTGTTACTTTGGGTAACCCCTGTGAATAGGGAACGTATATCATTAGTCAGAATTATTACTTATATAAAATGACAGGCTTTCTTATAGTATCATCAGCAATGTTCTTTAAAAAACTGTTAGTTACCAGCAGGATTAGTCAATGTAAAAGTTAGGGATGTTCCTGTTATGTAGATAGTGATGCTTTTCAGGGATTCATCCAACACAAAGATGAAAGTCTTTAGTTCTCCACCAGTCACAGCTCTCTGAAAAACTGTTACCTGAGGGATGGATAGATGGTTTACCCCAGAGTTCTTTAAACTGGTTCAATCACCTTCAGCCTATAATACATTTAATTAATCTTACCAGGGCAGAGGTTGAGGTGTCAAGGATGATATCTGTAGCCTGAGGGAGTTGTGACTTAGACACCTGGATGGCTTGGCCTCCAGATGCCAAAGCCAAGTCCATGTAGTCACTGAAGGAGGCAGCTCCTAGAGAACGCCGCCGCCTCCTACTACTAAAACTTGTCATAAAGAATGAGACCTATAGAGAAGGGTTCATGCAGAGATCAGAACAAAAACTGTCACCTCCTTACTTGGTATGCTTTTGTCATCACTTAGTGCTTACCGTTGACTTTGTGCGTCTAATGAGAGCAATAATTGTGTCTTTTAGGGCAATGTCTTTGGCTGTGGCATCAGTGAAAACATAGATGTTGGATGAAGAAGGGGCTCCTGTAAGAGCCATCTGAAAGAATGAAAAGTCCAAAGTGTGATTCACAGTTACCCTCAAGGTTTCCAGTTAAAATTTAGAAACATCGCAGTAGCTGTACCTGAAGTCCTGAAAGGCACATCTCTGGCGTATCTCCACCACCTTTTGCTTTAAGCTTGGAGATTTCTGTTTTCATTTTCTCAGCATCACTTGTCCTGATTATAGGTCCAAATTCTACAAATGTATATAAAACTGAGCTGAACACATAGATACAACTATAATCATATGATTACCCCTGTAAAGGTCTCAATTTAGGATTAGTAAAGTAGAATTGCTCTTACCTGGGTCATTGAAGGGCACAAGGATGTACTCAGATGGTTCATCCTGTGTTCCCTTTTTGCTGTCAATGATTTTATAAACAACTGCCCTAGCTTCTTCGATATCTTCCGACATGCTGCCGGTGGTGTCAATGACAAAGCACACAACAGATGAGCGCGCAATCCCCATCATTCTATGAGAAAGGACAAGCACATTTTTATTGCAAAAGGTATTTTCTAGCAGTTATGTACAATGATCTGACATGACATAATGAGTAGCAGCCTAATGACTTTGTTGTCTGCCTTTTGCTGCCAAAACAGCATTTTAATGGCATGGACTTCTTCAGACCCCTAAAGGAGACCTGAGTAATTGGACACCAAGATGTTAAAAGCCACTGCTATTAACTTCTTTAAGTTGCAAGGTGAAGCCTCCATGAGTTAGACTTGCTTGAATAGCCAAACTCACAGATGTTTGATTGGCTAGAAATTAGGTAAATAGGAAGTCCAACATATAAACTTTTGCTCCTAAAACCATTCCTGAACCTTTTTTGCTTTAAGGCCATGTGAAATAACCTGCTAAAAAAAAAGTAAACGGCGACATTGAATACTGCTTTCATGAAGGAGTACACATAGTCTGCAACCATGCTTAGGAAGTGAACTTATATGCCATGTGTCATCGACATGGTTGCCAGCAAAAAAGCTACAGCTTCTCATCTGTTAGATTGGACCACGTGGGCAATCGATAGCCTCGGGCTGCCAAGGCTCCTGGTTGACCATTGTTTCTTCATTTGATAACTTGATCTTGATAAGCACTAACATTGTACAAACTCAGGTAAGTACATTATCTTAATGACTCCTTTCCTTTGCCTCTTTTTGTGCTTTTAACAATCGACTTTGAGAATAGAAAGTTCACTTGCGGCCTGATATACCCCACTGACTAATAGGTATAATCATGGAGAAGTCTTCAGTTTTATTTGCGTCATCTGATAAGTGTATGAAGTCACTTCAAATCTTGTAGTACCTCAAAAAGTCACGGTTGCCTGATGCCAAACAGATGTCATCTAAGAGATGGAGGCTGGCAGCTATTGCTGCTTTAACAGCAGCATCATGAAAGGCCTTATTGTCCTGGCGACGCTCGTCTTTGTTGATGCCTCCACGAGGAATTACCGTGCTGGTGAGATCAGATGTACCTCCATGGCTGCATTTACCTGGTGCAAGACAGGAGAAGGAAAATAAACTGGGCATGATGCAACACCCATTTGTGGTGTATTTAAGAGGGTAGTTAAACTAAAAAAGCATAATAAGCATAATCTAATGCTGAAAAACCTAGAAATCCAGTCTTTAATTTTAGTGCATGTATTCTGTTGGATAATTTTCAATGGTTGTTAATATGCCACCTCATTGCAGGCCTTTCCTAGTGAGCTTTGGAGATTTTTTTAACTCCCTTACCATCCTGCTGATTGTGTGCTTTGGAGATTTAAATATGGATCCTCATCCAGCCTTATTTGTTGCAGATCCAGTTCTTTGAAACTTTCAAATATTGCACTAGCCATGGACCCCTACAGACAAAAACCTATGTAATGTAATTTAAAATTAGCTTTTTATTATTTAAAGGGACAGTGTGTAATGAATTTGGAATTTAAATAGAAAAATCAAATATTAGCCGTCCCGTTTTCTGTCTGTAGCAAGACTGGCCGGGTCTTTTTACTGGTCATTCCAAAAAAAAGTAAAAAACAAAGCAACTGGACTTGTTTTCCGTAGTTGAAGACGTTTCGCTTCCTCTCCCGGAAGCTTTCTCAATTCAAAAAGTCTGGAGTAATGCGGAGTACCAAGCTTTATACCATTGCCCAACAAAGGCCTTGCAATGGCTTACATAACATGCAAATTCAATCGAAACAGGTCCACCCCTTAGTAATGGGCGGTCGTTAAAGACATTAGGACAACAGATTGGACCGAAACTAGTCCACTCCTCTGTAACGAGGAGTCGTTAGGGTTGTTATTGGCTTGGCTTAAAGGAACAATGTTTTGATTAATCCTATAGCTGTGTTGTAAGTTTCCTCCTCCTAGAGGAGGAGGCCTTAGGTTCCAACTCTCAAAAACTTACAACACAGCTATACGATTCATTCCGGCCAGTCATCACCTTAACTCTCACCCTCATTCGGGTGATCAAAACATTGTTGGATTGTTGCACTATCCATATTTGGATTTAGGTGTGTGTCTGTGCACTCTGTTGTCGAAGGTCTCCTTTCTGGGACAGAATGAATGGGTTCTTTCTGATTTGTTGTAGATATGAGATATAATACCTTTGGGCTTCTGAGATGAAAAGATTCCCATGTAGCCTGAGGTGAGCTTCTTCTCATTCAGGATGTTGGAGAGGATCTGATTTTGACACGTTCCACTGCTGCAGTCTCTGCAGGTGGGAGTATTCAAATCTGGATAGAAGAATCAGAATACAGATCGAGGTGGATTTTTAAAAAATTACTCTTATTGGAGCAGAAACTATATATATATATATATATATATATATATATATATATATATATATATATATATATATATATATAGCTTACTTTTTCTTATATTTGTTAGGTAAACAACTATAGAAACACTTGCTACACTGACAAATGGTTTAGAAGGCTGCCTAAGGAAGTAGTCAATCTCTGCTCATTGGACACCAGGTTATAACCCAGGATATAATGACACATGTTCTGTTTTTGACACTCATGATAGCCCAAAGTGTTCCCTTTCTTTCTGGAGAGGTGTATTCCACTACTTTTACCTGCCAGGTTTTCTAGAGGCTGATCTGGTCTTATGAGGTTATTGTATGGCTCTGTGTATCCCAACTCCACCCAGTTGCTGTGGCTGTAGAAGTCCTGGGAATCAACGGAAACAGTTATTTAGTGGAAAATCGGGTTATAAAAAATATGCACTACCTTCTTATGCATGATATTTACATCCTTGTCTACACACACACACACACACACACACACACACACACACACACACACACACACACACACCTAGCTGTGGCAAGAAGGTTTGCTGTGTCTGTCAGCGTAGTGTCCTGAGCATGGAGTTACTACCAAGAGACAGGCCAGTACATCAGGAGATGTGGAGGAGGCCGTAGGAGTGCAACAACCCCACAGCAAGACCGCTACCTCCGTCTTTGTGCAAGGAGGAGCAATGCCAGAGCCCTGCAGAATGACCTCCAGCAGGCCACAGATGTGCATGTGTCAGCTCAAATTATCAGAAACAGACTCCATGAGGGTGGTATGAGGGCCCGATGTCCACAGGTCGGGGTTATGCTTACAGCCTAACATTATGCAGGACGTTTGGCATTTGCCAGAGAACACAATGATTGGCAAATTCGCCACTGGCACCCTGAGCTCTTCACAGATGAAACCAGGTTCCCACTGAGCACATGTGACATCTGGAGACGCCGTGGAGAACGTTCTGCTGCCTGCAACATCCTCCAGCATGACCGGTCTGGCAGTGGGTCCGTAATGGTGTGTGTGTGTGTGTGTGTGTGTGTGTGAGGGGGCTTTTATTTTGGGGGCCGCACAGCCCTCCATGTATATATATATATATATATATATATATATATATATATATATATATATATATATATATATATATATATATATATATATTTGAATTGGTCCATAATTGATTAATGAAGTATAAAATGGATTATCATCAATCATTATTTCTGATGGAGTGTTGTCTTACTGTCCACCAGAACATAATTTAACCTAATGTTGTTTCTTGTTAAATACAACCCAACATCTGATTGGTGTTAAATCAGATAACACCTATTGTTGTGAAGCAGTGTTAGTCTCAGTTGTGAAGCAGTGTTAGTCCCACCCACTGTCTATGGTAGGGCTGACGTATAAAATGGATTCATGAAATGCTGCAACACAAGACTATAAAATAAATGCATAAGTAATATTACCATTTGTTTGTTTTATTTTTTTTATTATGCTTTAGTGTTGTATTTACATTTACGTTTTGTGTTTAGGTTTTGCTAAACTTAAATTAAACTTTTCCCTTTTGATCTCTTTATTTTACACATCTCACCTGTAATGTGTGCAGGACTCTGCCCAATGTTTCCCTGGCTGCCTTGAAGTTCTCCTTGCGAATGTTAGCCTTAATGGCCACCACGCCCCCAGTGATTAGTCCACGGCCCTCTAAGAAAGCTTCAGAGTTGAAGTGATGCGGAGCACTGATATTTGCAAATGAAACATTTTATTGAATGCACATATTTTAATTCACATTTTGTTCTATTGGATTTCTCTTTCCACTGCACCTGTTTGCAAAGTCACGGTCCACAAGACCGTTCTGGGTGTAGATCTCTTGAAGAGCTGAATGAAATTTGGCACCAGAAACATCTCCTGGTGCTGTCGGACCCAGACAGGCCTGGACCAACTCCCCTGGAGAAGATCCCTGAAGTTCAGAATGAGAAGTTAAACGATGACGATTAAAAGATTGGAAGAAAAAAACAACACAAGAAGCTAGAAGAATAAAACTCATAATGTGTGTGGCTGCAGGTCATTCCTGCTCTTCTTCATTTCAACCTTTTGCTAGTTTTGGTCATTTTATGTTAAACTTTTTGGGAACAGAAAAGGAACAGTTTGCTACAACATATGTGATACTGACCATTACAATGTGTTGTGATAAGAATTAGGTTTCCCTTCAGTAGCTAATTCAAGGTAATATTCTGAAAAGTCTTAAAAATTTGACACAGTTTTCCTTTAGGGGAGCAATAAGTATGAAATTTACTGTAAAATCAACCTAAATCATTCTCAATTGTCACCCGGGATGGAGTAACATTCCCTACAAACAATCGGTTCTCTCCATCAACAATTTCTTTGTCACGTTTTTCTCCTTTCAAAAGCAGAGGTATGGTGCAAAACTACTTCAGTGCAGCATGTAGCCCGTGTTTACTTCCTGATTCCTGAGCCACTCATAGGAGAGTTCTCAGGGGGGGCCAAAACAGAGCGCAGAATTTGATATTTTGTCTTGGTAAAAGAGCAGCAGCCTGCAAACATGGAAGCCAGTAAGAGAGGTAGACCAGAAATAGAACATAGTACAACATCATATACCTCTCCCGTGCAAGTAAAAATTCAGTGGGGTTTCACAGCAGCAAAAGTCCATTGAGGAAACGGCATAAATTGTTGTCAGTGGCAGGTTGTTGTGTATGCGTAGTTCTGATTTGAAACACTAGGTATCACTATTACTTATTGCTCCTTTAACTGATGGACTGTGTTCTTTGGCAGCTATGATTCAGTAGAGGAAGTTCCTGAACAAATGTGTCAGACTCTTACACATTTACCTAAATTCAGGGGTATATGTGGGATTTTATTACTACTTTTGAAAGATGTTATTCAGTTGTTGACTCAAAACAACCCATAAATTGACATGAAGGATTGTGTGTAAGAATGTGTATAATATTTTTATTCATCAGTTATTTGTATGTAATATGAAATATGTGCACATGGTTTATTAACTGTAGAAGATAAACACAATTTAAAAGTTTTTTTTTCTCAGGTGAACTTAAAATACAAGTTCATGTGCATATTTCCCATAATGGAATACATTTTAATGTAGAGCCTTCCAATTAACCTTTTGAGGACATTGTGTTTCTGAACTGTACCTCGCATGTGCCAACGCCAAGATAAGCCAAACTGTAAATGTTTGATCAGTATGTGTGTGTCGTTCTCTCATTTTCACAGCCTATACAATGTGACAGAGTTGACCTATGAGCTGCTCATAAAATAGGGATTACCAAAAAAGGCTTTAGTGTTGTACAGCTGTTTTGTAGATATTGCACATTCCTTTTCTTCCAGTCCTACCGTGGGTTTGAATTCATAACCGGCTTCCTCTGCCACCGCCCGGCACGTCTCTGTAACTTTTTGCAGCAGGGCCGTCCCAGTAATGCTGATATGACTCGATGAACCTCCTCCAATAGGGACAAAGGCCAAGGTGGGGGCTGACAGAGTCAAAGTCAGCAAGGCAACGCCCAGCAGTGAATACATGATGACGCTGCTGACAAAAGTAAAAACAGTTCTATTATTAAATAAAGGGGAAACCAGTACTTTATGAATTTTGTAAGTTTGAATATTTCTTAAAGGAGTATAACGCAAGTTCCAGAGTTTTTGCAGAGGTTTGCTCCATCTGGCCACAAGCTGAAATGACACCAGTGTTGTGCGCGTGAATGGGAGAAGAGCAAAAGCATCTGCGACTGCACAGGTCTTTTGTTTAGGGGTGTGATGTCTTCTGATGTAAGAAAGTTATAAATATTGGCCCGTGTTCTCTCGCTAATGCATCGATTACAGCAGAGACTCAACAAAGTAGCCAGATGAACGAGAGCGCACAGCTCGTCACATAAATGTGCACGGCCACAGAATCACTCTCTGATGAACTGACTGATGGAGCCTTTAAATTTAAATTTAAACAGAAGAAACTCCTTTAACATGATGGGCATTTATGGGAAAGAAAAACAATATCTAACCTTTAAAATTGTGTAATGCCCCTTTAATGTTACTTCCAGAAGAACCACAATGTCCCAGAGTAAAGATAGCATCTCAGTATAATTATGCTAGAGATTGTAGCAGGAAAAACAAGCACGATAATGATCTATATAGATATATAGGCTACTACACGATTTATGTTCAATATCACTGAAAGCCGTTCGGTTCAGAGATGTAAGAAATACAAGACAAGCAGGCAACTTTTGCAAACAATTCAACAATATGTTGCTGTCTCTGTTCAAGGCTAATATAAATATGGACCTTTGTTTATTTTATCTTGTGTTAGCTACTCACAGATTTCTCAATAAACATTGCTTTGAATAAAATCATATAGGATAAAACACACATGCAAATGATTATAACAATAGTAAGTTTTGGAAATAGACGTGTAAAGGAAAGACTTAAAATATATTTATGATTGACTGAAATACTTTTTATCATCCGTACTTAAAGCTTAAACAAGAAATGAAATTAGATGCAGTTTACTCCATGTAGACCAATTACTTTTATGATGGCAAATTATATGCTCTAAAATATCAAATTAAGCTTTTAATCACAAGAATTATGGTTATAAGTATTATTGAGAAAAAGCAAGAGACAAGATTTTTTCCTCTCATTTCAGCTCATACCTGGATAATTTCCAGCAGTGATGGTCTCAGGTATTCCCGTCTAACAAAGTAAAGCACAGTTCCTATTTTGCAGCTATATATGATGGGGGTGGAGACTGGCACATGCCTATGAATGTAGTCAGACTTAACTGGAGTTCTGTCATCATGATAGTTCTTTCACGCCTTAATAAATATTTGTAGTTAGATGTAAAATAATAAATAATTCATATTTGTGTACCTCTTGATTCATGAAAATGACTCAAGAACCCCTGAGTAAAATGTTCTTTATGCAAGGCTTCAAACATAGGTGGGGTCTGTTGACATATAAGACATTTTTCAAAGTCTGAATAGCTTATCCATTTTGTACTGTTTGGTTTATGTATAAGAATCTGTTTGTTGCATTAGGTTTTTTGGTGCTATTTTTACTTAATACAAATTTTAAAAAGCAAAAAGTGAATAAAGAATCTATTCTAATATATGTTTTGGCTTCCATGTTGACTGGCAGTCGGCAGTTTCCCTGCCTTGTACTGCAGTCTTTTCTTCCATACCTGAATAAATGGATAGGTTTTTAAAATATATTGTATATTATTAACACCATCATTCACTCAACTGTTCATCCACTGTCCTCCACTTATCCAAAACCAGGCCACAGGGGAAACAGGTCCAGGAGGGCCCCCCAGAAATCCTGCTCCTCAGTGAGGTCCTTCAGCTTATACTGAGGGATTCCAAGGCTTTCCCAGGGAAGACGGGATATATAGACCCGACAGCAGGTTCTGGGTCTTTGCTGGGTTCTCCTCCAAGGAGAATATGCCTGGCAAACCTCAGAACGTAGGCGTTCAGAGGGAATCCTGACCAGATGCCTGAACCACCTCAATTGACTCTTTTCAATGTGGAGAAGCAGCGACTCTACTTTGTGCTTCCTCAGGTGATGGAGCTACTCACCTTGTCTGTAAGGGTGGGTCCAGCCATCCTCTGAAGGATGCCCATTTTGGCAACTTGTATCAAGGATCTCTTTCTTTCAATCATGATCTATATCTCATAATCAGAGCTGAAGGGCAGAACATAGATGGACTGGCTGTGAACTGGACAATAAAGGAAATTTCTTGATTACCTTTATTGCCCAGTTCTTTCTTTACCACAACAGACTGGAGCAGTACCCGCATTACTACAGACAAAGCCTCAATCCATCTGTCCATCTCCTGTTCCATCTTACCATCACTCGTGAGTAAGACACTTTCTTCTTTTGGCTTTTCCCTTTCCTGCAGTCTCAGGTTTCCCCAAAAATAACCAAGCCCTCGAGGCCTTCGTCTTCAGCCTGACAGCTTTCATCACTACTTGTGTCCACCAGCAGTTTTTGGTTTCATTTTGGCTCCATCTGTATATTTTTGTTCATTGATGAACTTGTTTGCCACAATTTTGAAAACATTTATTGGTGTTTCCTGTTCAGCAACAATGATATAGCCATCTTGTCAGGTTTCGAAATCCAGATAACTTTTGCTATTTTATAACTTTCTAGGAAAAGCAAGGCTTATTTGAACACCAAGATAACAGGGAAACCGGGTTGATCACGGTTTATTCTCTATGACCTAATGATCCAAAGTGCATTGTGGGAAAAGGAACACATGAACAGTAAAAGGGAGTGTAACATGCTAATAAGTGACTGAAAGAATGTCAGATAAATAACTTTGTGCTTATGCCCTAAGAAAAATTGTGTCACTTCACAGGAGATGATTTAAAGAAGATGAACTTAAGAAGAACCACAGCGGTAGGGGACTATTTTAGACTATTTTAAGTAATCTTTTTGTTTGTAAACGGGACCTAAATCCATACTGCTAATGTTGTACACTCAATCAGGGGTGGTTGTGGCATGAGTGAGACCCTCCTCTTGAATCAGTGGCACAAAATGTGGACATGCATTACATGTGACGCATAGGGTCGCTGCATTATAGGGTCCCAAAAGTGACGGCGGAAGAATTATTTGCAGTCACCATTTTTAGTATTTAACATTACCAGAGGAACATCACTGATTATATCCCCTAACACACAGACACACGCTCACACTCCCACATATCTACAGTAAAGGTGCTCCACTGAGTGCCCCCCTGTGAAAGAGCTGGAGCACAACTGTTTTCATTTGAGAAAGCGATACGTCTTCTGGTGGCTTGCACTTTAGCAACCTGCAGTTGGTGCGCTGCTGTGTTTAAAGGACATGAAGGCCCATAGACTGAGCCTAGGAGGATGGACTTCCATGCCCTTTAGAAAATGCAGTGCACCAGCTGCAGGTTGCACAATTGCAAGCCACCAGAATTGACAAAGACTCCTGGATAGGCGTTGAAACGTTTTCAAAAAGAACTGAGCGAAAGTCAAATTGCCTCCAATTTAAGCCTGTTTGCTGTTACAGCATAAACAAGTCATGGTGTTGGATTCTCCTCTTTCAATAATGATTGAAACATACATACTCTACATACCTCAGTTTGCAGAGACGCACCAGACAAGCATGCCTTCAAGGAGGTTTTAACTCGTGTGTCCTTTATGACTTCTCAATGAGGTCTGAGTGGGCCAGTGAGATAAGTGACGTTGGCAAGAGTGTAAGTTGGGATTTATCAACAGAGCTCAGTTGTTATCTTATCGTCGGATGTTCTTTAACTCCTGCATGAGAAAGCCCAAGCCTGCCTCTGTTTAATGAGTGTTCAATAGTGGATAAAGTTTTGAAACTGATGTTTTTCACTTCAGAATGCTTTTTTCCAAGAATCTTTGGTTTACTGGAATATATTAAAAACATTTTTCACATTATCATTTGCATTGTTAATCCATCTTCAAAACTTTAGCAATTTTCTTTGGCTCACTGGATGTCAATTTCAGGGCTAAACCCTGACTGAGTGACACTTATGGATGTTTGGAGTTAATCAAATCTTGTTGACTTCTTATTACCCAGCTTCTTATTGGGGAGCCGGCCAAAGGTTCTCTGTGGGGTTATGTGCCAATAAGCAGTTGTTCATCCTTGTGCATTCAGTGTCATAGACATTTTGTCCAGCAATTTATGAAGAACTTCTCTTGAAGTTCTTCATAAATTGGAAAATTATTCTTGTAGGCGCAATATCCTGAGCAGCAATTTTCTTGCCTGTGAGTCCATTTTGATACAACACAATGACGACTGCAGGGTTTTCGTTTTGAAATAGCCAGTGGTAACTTAAAAGAAAGAGGAATTCAAGGACTTCTGCCCCTTTGCTCTGTTGTGCTTAAAATTAAAACAATATGGTTGATCATTTTGTGCAACAACAATAAAAATTCTAATATTAGAATATTATAGTTATCTAATAATAACTATTATCCTGATGATAGCTCGGCATGAAGATCTAACAATTGTCATTATCTTCATTTACCTACTTTAACATATAAATTGAGGAGGCCTAACCTTGTGATTATCTGCCCAATGTGTTGGTTCTACTTTTGTCACAAATACAGGCCAGAAAAAATACAAAACATGGACTAAATCTTGCCTACCTCTCTTTCAGCACAAAGGCAGTGATCTATGAAGAAAGACTTGATGTCAGAATACGCAATCCCTCACTCAAACTCTGACCAATGCATACGCTCCTTTTGTAGACAGAGGAAATTGGGGACGCAGATGGTAAAGTGGTGAATTGCAGCCACACTGCCACATGATTCCTTTCAAACATTCACATTCGCTCCACATCAGACTTTAGTCAAAGATCCACTTTATTATCAGCATTCAAAACTACAAGTACGCACAACTTTCATCAGAGATTTCTACCTTCAGATTCCTCTCCCCAATGATCAACAGGTTGACGTGTACCATAGATTAACACAAACATAATAACAAAGTAGAGGGCAAAACTTGATGCCTTGTATGCAAACACTTAGGTGCAGTTGTGACTTATGAAGCGAAGTTGCTTGCTAATATATATATATATATATAGTGTCCTGTCTGGCAATGTGGCATTAAGAATTGTTGTCTTAATGCCATAACAGCCCAACAGGTTTAACTTTCACAAGTGGAGCCGTACCGCCTATTATAATTTATGCAGTGAATACTTCATGTTATATGGACACTACAATAAGAAAGTAGAAGAGAGAGAGAAAGGGAAAAAAGGAGAAACGTTGAAAGAAAGAGGAGTTAAAAGGGAGAGAATGATAACACCAGTCTGCCTCTTTACCTGCAAAGAGAGATGTAAAAAGAACAGCACAACCAGCAGATAAAGTATTACAGATACAATAAAGTAGCGCCTTGATACCATAACAGAAGTATATACAGTATTAATTAATACAACATGAATAAAGTGACAGCTGAAGATAATTATAGGGGTTTTTCTGTATGGAAGTAAGTCTGCAAATACCAGGATCCAAGCACTTGTAGGCGTTTGTGAGAGTGCGCTTGTGTATGTAAAATTTATCCAAAAGCAAAATGCTCATTAGTGGTTGTGAAGAGCCAAAGACCTGCCCCCCAGAGCACTGAGGCAGACGCCGGGGGAGTCAAGACCCCAGATACCCAAAGGGGCCCTCAAAGTAAAGGTGCCCAAGAGGGGCCAACACCGGAAATCTGCCTCCCCCACCAAGGAAAGATGGCCCCAACGAAACGCCACAATGCAGAGGGTTCCTCCCCGTCCGGCCATTGTGTGTAGCAGCTTTAGCGGCAGTTCTCGACTCAGGTGCGCCTCACCCTTGCCCCACCACGGCCTCGCTGCTCCCAGTCCGGGGGTTCACTTCTGCATCCACTCAGTCTGGATCTGCCGCATATCTTTTGTGTCACAGTGTCGGTGGACAGCGCTTCGCTCAAGCTGCCTCTTCAGGTTCCTCCCCATCACTGCTCCTCGGTCGGCCACTGGCCAGGCGCCGGCAGCTCCTCCACAGCCTGCTTTGTCAGTCTCTCCTTCTCTCTCCCCCTCTCACTGAGTGTGGCCGCCCCTTTTCTTCCTGCCTCATCACTCTGGATGAGATACACCTGTGTACTCAGTCAGTCAGTGGCCAGAGGAAAGGGGTAGGAACTGGTGTCTCCAAAAAGCATGCACAGAAATATATGTACAACCATGCAACAAAACAAGCTGAAACAAAAACATGCACATAGAAAAATCCACCTTACTACACATACAATAGAAAATAAATGAATGAACCTGAAAATTTGTATGAACTGTTAGCCATTTACTTTTGTTTGTTGTTTTTTTTTTTCATTTTTTCTGAGCCGTGATGTTGGTCCCTCCTTCTGCAGTGGTTTGTTGGGATGGGAGACATCATAGTGGCATCTGCTGCTTGTTTTGGGGTACTGCAATAATTGTCAGATGACCTCTTTGCAAAAACATTATACTGCCTTATGAATTTGATTACAAAATGTATTTTTAAAAAGTTAGCATTAATATCCTGCTGCATAACTCAGATTTGTTTAAGCCGAAGTTACAAACTTTTTTCTAGTAAAATATTTTTTTAGTAAAAAACAAATGTATTATTCTCTCAATTGCTTCAGCCATATGGGCCTTCACACCTCCAACATTGTGTTAACCTGTCAGAATAATGTTGTTGTTTTTTTGTTTTTCAGAAATGCTGTTAGTTGTACACCAGAAGTAATGTGTGGTACACCTTACAGAAAGTTTTACTCTTGTCTTGTGAAGCCACAGCATATTTCATATTATCTGTGCTGGCAAATGTGAGGGTAGCCTTTGTGTTAATTTTGATCACAGTTTTTATCTTGGAATTTCCCCATGGATGCCATTATTGCTCAGTCAGTATTGCTCAGTCTGGAATGTGAACCCCGATCATGAGGCAAATGAGGCCTGTTGATGCTATCTATTGATGGTGGTCTTTTCTTTCTGAATGGATCATTAATGGACCCGACTGTTCTCCATTTGTGAATTATGGCTATTACTGATTTCAATGACTTTGTTCTCATCTGCTTTTAAATTTCTTTAGGTCAGTTAATGTGTTTTTTTAGATCTTTTAGCCTACTTCATATTGTCAGATAGGATTATTCTAAGTTATTTATTGATTCTACAGATTAGGCAGCAAACATCCTTAGGCTTGACTGGGAAATGGAGCTCACCCAACCAAAAAATGTGGGTAGTAACCCTTACTTTATGTTTGAACAATGGGGAAGAATACATTTGCACAAAGGGCCAAGTTATATATTATTTAATATCGAGTAAACAAAACCTTTTTTTGTTTTGTTTCAATGAGGTTATCTTTGACTTATGTATATATATATATATATATATATATATATATATATATATATATATATATATATATATATATATATATATATATATTGATGATCTGGAACATTTCAGTGGGAAAGAAATGAGACTGAAAATTTCTATGTGAGGGCAAAACATATCTGACAGAACAAACAAAACCCAGACAGCGGGGTTGCGTGCAATTAAACACAACTAACATCATTTGTTTGACTTTGGAAGCTCTTCTAAAGAATTTTGCTTTCAGTTTGAAAGGAGAAAAAGATCTAGATTCTTTATCACTAGTCAGACTTGGAAAAGGATTTGGATCCTTCAAGAAGTATTGTCCCAGGCTACTTTTACATTCTCACAGCAATGCTTGTATTACTCAGTGAACAAAAAAATTGCACCGTTAACACGAAAAAAAAAACGATAATCCCATAACAACACATCAGTGTTCTATAACAACACATCAGAGGCGGTAGTACTTTGCTGCTTGGAGCAGCGTAACATCACCACGAAAATACATCCATCTGTTGAGTCAAGTTCACACAAGCCTCGCCTTGTTCGGGAATGACGTTTGACTGACATTGAGACAACAGATATTATTTTTCAGTCCTACCCCATTTTAATACAGTTTGCATGTGCTCTTTCCTGCTTCTTCTGTTGGGAGGAGCCAGCTGAGGTATTTACATGAATGGGTGGGTGTCTCCAGCACAGGAGGGCAGTAGGAACTGACAGAGCTGGAGAGATAAGTGTGTCTGGGCTAGGAGAAAAGGAAGAATCGCCGGAGAGGATTTAATGAAGGCGCTCATGTTGCCCTGCACATACGAGTATAACCAACAGCTTGGTGAGTGTCAAGCTTGTAAAATGGTTGCCACTTTACACAAAGCTGTTACTAATAATGTAACATAATGCTGGTAGTATGATGCATATCTTACTCTGTTTTCAAAGCTTTGATTTCTATTTTATTTGTATAATACAGAAATTTAAGCCAATATGGTTATGATAATTTTATTTAAATTGTAGATTCAGAGTGACATAACTTTCAAGTGATAATGTCATCAATAAATCATAGCTGGTTGGTTCCTCTGATACAGACACCTTCTGTCGCTTCCCTACACTGTGGGAGCATTGTTCTTTAGAAACACATTTACAAAATAAATTCTACGCATTCATTCACGTTTCCTGTCCAACCAATTTGTTGTTTAAATTAGGCTGAATCTTGAAATAAATAACCTTTTATTACCTTGATGTACTTACAGTTACTATACAGGTTGTATTCCATGGATTTATGAGACTCTGAGAAGTTCCAAATATTGTTTCCTAAACATAGTTAACAGTAATCCGCTCGCATTATGTGCATTAGAGCTCAAGGAAGGGAGTATGATTTTATTTCTATCACGGAATCTCCCCGTGCAGCGCCGCAGTGAAAAGCTTCTAAGTAAACTTCATCCTGCTTTGCATTCGTCTGACTTTACTTATTTGATTGTACCCAGTTTTCAAATGTTAAAGTAAAAAAAATGTAAATCCTACTTTGCCATTATTAAAGCCATTTAGACACAGTTAATCACGTGTGCTCCAATCAAATCTCAGATAAATGTTTACTCAAGTGTCTTCATGTGCTGACTTGGACCTGCATTTATATTTGTCACCTGTGGTAGGCAGTGTAAGAGGATGTGACTAAGCGTGTGAGTGTGGTATTTGAGAGGAATATTCAAACATTAAAGGCTAAAACTTTGATATGCAAATAAAAATGTATACAACAAAGGAGATAGGCACCAGCACCCCTCGCGACCCCAAAAGGGATAAGCGTGTTAGAAAATGGATGGATGGATGGATGGATGGATGGATGGATGGATGGATGACAAAGGAGTTAAACAGCATCACCCTGAGCCTGGGCATTCAGGACTGGCATTCAGCATAAGAAGTGTGTTCACAAGTTGTAAAGACCAGCTGTTGCAACCCTGGGAATAAGGCAGCAGCTGAAATGACTCATTCAAAAAAATATATATATAGAACCAATGGAAACATCTTATCTGGCACTACTTTTTCCATGTTTCCACAGGTATTTTGACCAGCAATTCATCCAATTTAAACAGGATGACTGGCTGTCATTTTGTCCGGTGCAGGTAACATCTGTCTGGATCATGTTTAAACCCAACAAGTTTAGTGATCTAGCTCTAGGTTGGGTATGAGAACCATACATTGCTAAATGATGCATACTAAATGTTCTGCAACGTATGAACCAGCTAAAATTTAGTATCAAAACATTAAAAATTTATCAAAATAACTTCATGGAATAGTAACATAAAAAATAAGCAAAATTAACCAGGATCACAGTTTCAAATGTTGCTGTTCACTTAAGCATGATTTTCAGTTTTGACTCATTTCCCTAGTAAAGAGCGGAGAGTTTCATCCTTCATTCCTTTCTATATCCATACATTTTCCAATGGCTTTTTTTGTAGAAAAAAAAAAAAAGAAATTGTCATTGATCACATCAGTGTGTACCTTTAACTGTGAATGACTTTATGTTTTATTGATGATTTTAAATTGTTCAGTGCAGAATTAATTATTTCAGTCCAGACAATAATGGTTGCTAGAAAGTTAGAGTTTGACCGTACTATGTTGGCACCTCCAAGGTGTATAGCTGTGTTGCTCAATAGCTGGGATGTGTCTAGACAACATTAACAGGCTACGACATGCTGCTAACTGTCAAAATGCAAGACACTTTTATTATGTTTTGCTTTTGTAACTCTGGAAAAGATGATAACATTTGGAAGGTACAGAAAGATTTTACAGAGATTGAGACCATTTTGCATACCTGTCCAATAGAATTAAAGGTCATTTTAAAAAAAAAGTTCAACTGGAACTGCAAATCAAAATGAAATTGTTTCTGCAACGATGGTTATATAATCCCCAGGGAATGTTGATGAAAACAAGTCAGAGCAGAACACTGAAGGTTTCGGCTTTCAAGAATAGTTTTGGAACGGTTTCATAATCTGCAGTATCTGTCATCACTTTTATCATAAGTCTTTTGATGCCACCTTATCTTCCCTTAATCAGTTTTGTTTTGCAGTTTTATTGACAGTGCATTAGGGTTGTAATTTGTCTTTACAATCTTTCTTTGTAAAGGAGGATCTTGTATCTTATTTTAAAAAAAAATAAGACGAAAAACCCCACTTGCTAAAATGGGTTTGACAGTCTCTCGCACTGTAATTTTGGGAGTCACAGGCTGAAAAGTTTGAGAACCCCTGTGATAGACCAACACCAAGTGGTGTATAAATGTTACATTGTTTTTCTTTTCTAAAAATCATAAAATAATCAAAACCTGTGCAACTAATTTTAGTAGACGGAGTCGAATTTTCGAATTTGAACATAAATTCAGCGGTTCTCCAAAGTTTTCTTAGAGAACATTATTGACCAAACAGCAACATGAAGACCAAGGGGCACCATACCAAAAATCACAATAAAATGTAATAAGGTTGTTTTCGACAAAGTGGGTAAAAGGTTCAAGGACTGAGAATGTTTTTGCAACACCTGCCTTTTTTTTACAACACAGGTTTTGGGGCCCAGCATTCTTTCTCTTTGCCCGTAGGGAGCACACACAAGGGAAAGTCTTGATCTTGCTGAAAAAGACTGCATATTCTCATAAACCTTGGATCCCAAATAGGTATGGTCTGCAGTCTGCGTAACCGGTGACCAGACAATGACAGAAAATCAGACTGGCTGCTTGTAAAAGCCTGGCTGAGTTCCTGCAGGAAAGAATCTGAAAGAATATAGATTCCCCAACAAGAGATAGTGTTTTCAACAAAGCAGTTTCTCTTCCACTGCTCTGAGAGAAAAAGTTATTTGATACCGTAGCCCATCCCTACAGTTCACTATCTTGTGAAGCAATACATGTTTTAAACCTGCCATCTTTTTAGTCACTACATTCAACCAGTCATAGTGATGGCTAGTTGCCTCAACATTAATAATCATGTCCAGAAGGTTATAGATGTCTTTTTCAACAAATTATTTTTAAAACAATATCCATCCATCCATCCATCTTCTTCCGCTTATCCGGGGTCGGGTCACGGGGGTAGCAGCTTCAGTAGGGAGGCCCAGACGTCCCTCTCCCCGGCCACTTGGGCCAGCCCCTCAGGAGGAATCCCAAGGCGTTCCCAGGCCAGCTGAGAGACATAGTCCCTCCAGCGTGTCCTGGGTCTTCCTCTGGGTCTCCTCCCTGTGGGACGTGCCCGGATCACCTCACCATGGAGATGCCCAGGAGACTCCTAACCAGATGCCCAAGCCACCTCAACTGGCTGCTCTCCACGTGGAGGAGCAGCAGCTCTACTCTGAGTCCCCTCCGGATGACCAAGCTTTTCACCCTCTCTCTAAGGGAGAGCCCAGACACACTACGGAGAAAACTCATTTTAGCCGCTTGTCTCTGTCATCTCGTTATGGTCAAGAACAAAATCTCATGACCATAGATGAGGGTGGGAACGTAGATCGACTGGTAAATCAAAAGCTTCGCCTTTCGACTCAGATCTCTCTTCACCACAACAGACCAGTACAGCAGACGCAGCACCAATCCGCCTATCAATCTCCCGTTCCCTCTTTACCTCAATCATGACACTTTACCTCAATCATGACCCTTTACCTCAATGGTGACCCCGAGATACTTAAACACCTCCACTTGGGACAGGACATCCTCCCCGACCCTGAGAAGGCCCTCTACCCTTTTCCGGCTCAAGACCATAGCCTCAAATTTGGAGGCACTGATCCTCACCCTGGCTGCTTCACGCTCGACTATGAACCGCTCTGGAGACAGCTGTAGATTCCTGCCTGATGAAGCCAAAAATAATTATTTAAAACAATTGTTAAAAAATAGGTTTTATTTTTCCTTCTGCTCCGCAGACTGGTTGAACGCAGACCAATGGATTTTATTAATTTGGTGTTTTTTTTTACTAAAGTGTTTTGGCACTATAGTGGCCTTTTTTTGACAGTAGGCCGATGGGAAATGGGGTTGAGAGAGAGAGGGGGAATACAACGGCAAAGATGGATAGGTATTTGTATTGTGCCATTGACTTTGCAGCAGTTCCTCATACTAAAGATGCATGTGGAGAGAATGGAGAGGAAAACTCCCCTTTAACAGGAAGAAACCTCCCAGAACCAGTCTTAGTGTGAACGGCCTTCTGCCATGACCAAGTGTATTATATTTTGTACATATCCAACTGCAAATTTAGTTCACAATACTAGTTACCTATATATCATATTCATAGGACAAATCTATCAGTAAAATTCTGTTTATAATAGTAACCATCTCTATATTTATTCAGTAAAAATCCATGTCCTGTACATATGGAACCACTGCTTATCCTGCACTTGCTGCTATTGCACTTCTGGTTAGACCTAAACTGCATTTTGTTGCCTTGTACCTGTACCTGTGTAATGACAATAAAGTTGAATCTAATCTAATCTAATCTAATCTAATCTGTTTCCCAAATTATTCAAACTCCTGGCCAATTTAGGTTTAAAGTAATCATTAATTTTACCCACATTTGTCCTCTGAATAAAAATAATACTAATGTTTTGAAATAGTCCCAACATCAATCTGATTGAGAATCTGTTGATGGAACTAAAGCTTAGGGCTCATGACCTTAGATAGATTGCCTAAATACCAGTGGGAAGAGCTGGTCGTCATGCAATTATGAGCGGTTTGGTTGTTTAATTACTGGTCCATTACATCAGATTCCAATTAAACACATTGAACCCTGTAGTTGTAATATGTCACATTTATGAGTTGGACTAAGGGGTGTGAATACTTTTGCACAACCCTCAGTGACAAAAGTTATAAGTGTTTAAAAGGTTGGTTGCATCACAAAGTCAAGGTGAACAGGTACCCAGAACAGTATATTATATTTGGTAAGATTGAAATAATTTAAGCAAGAAACTGTGTACTTCAGTACTTTCTGACTATAATGCGATGATTTAAATATGTTAAATCTCAGTGTCTGACTCTTTCTTCTTTCAGGCTTCTGTTGTTCAACATGGCCAATGTCTCTGAGGATCAGCGACTCTGCCCACTGATCCAACTGAAGCGAGAATACAATTCCACCAACACACAGGGCAATCTGGTTGTGGTTTGCATCCATGGCATCTTCTCCTGCCTGGGGATTTTGGAAAATGCCCTAATCATTTGGGTTTTGGGTTTTCGCCTCAGACGTCGCACCGTGGCCTCCGTCTGGATGCTCAACCTGGCCATGTCTGACTTCCTGGCCACACTGACTCTCCCGCTCTTCACCTTCTACCTTTACTCCTCCAACAGCTGGGAGCTCGGCTCCGTGCTCTGCATAGCACAAGTTTCCATCTTTTTCTTCAACATGTTTGTTTCAGCCTTCTTGCTGGCAGCCATTTCACTGGACCGCCTGATTCTGGTGGCCAAGCCAGTGTGGAGTCAGAATCACAGGTCGGTAGCAGGCGCATGGAAGGTGTGTGCTCTGGGCTGGCTGTGGGCAGCGTTAAATACGTTGCCTTATTCTATGTTTCGCTCGGTGATTAACAAGATCGATGGGAGGAAGTTATGCTATCATAATTTTGCTTTGTATTTATCCACTAAGGATTCACTGGAAACAGAGTGCAACATCAGACAAGGAGCAACAGCCATCTCCAAGTTACTGTTAGCGTTCCTGATCCCTCTAGTGGTCATTACAGGAAGCTACATCAAAATTGCTCTCATCCTTAGAAACAAAAATAGAAAGAGAAAGCAGAGTATCATCAGACTGCCAGATGCACTGATTCAGCCAGGATGCGATGGACATTCAAGAAACAATTTGTTTGATACAAATGGCGCCAAGTGTTTGACTCCGGGTTCGTCATTTAAGTCCAAAGTAAACAACCTGTCTCCTGTCATACCCAGTCCTACATACCATCTGTCACAGAGTTTCACCAAAATGGTGACTTTTGTGATTACAGCATTTGCGGTGTGCTGGGCTCCTTATCACATTTTCTGCATCATAGAACTGATAGCCCAGTATAACACAAAGATTTTCAAATTGGTGGAATTGGGCCTTCCGCTGGCGGCAACGTTTGCGTTTTTGAATCCTGTTTTGAACCCTATCCTGTACGTGTTCAGCTGCCCCCACTTCTGCGTGAGGATACGACAGAGTGTGGGAGCTGTGTTTGATGGGCTTGTGGAGGAGGGCGGGGGATTATTGATGGCTCCAGCCAAGAGCTTGCGAGCTCACATTAGGAGGAGGACTAGTCAAAACATAACTTTTTCACCACCGGGGTCACCAAAATCTTCATTTTCATCCAGTCGGTCTCCTGGCTCCCAGCCTTGCCTACCATTGTCTCAGCTCGCTAAAGACCACAGAGATTATGAAATGGATCAAACGTGACAAGGACTGGCAAACTGAGTAGTGCATAACTGAAACATCACTGCATTCTTTCAGATCCTGTTTTGTTACATAAATATGGACATACGTTTCTCATTCTGATACTAAGTTTGAATCATTTTTTCCCCTTGAGTGTTATTCTGAGGATTATATTTTTATTTGTGGTATTTTCTTCTACTGTATGTACTTTATTATCTGTTTCTGTGAAAATTAAAATGAATAAACAAATAAATCAGAGCACACAACCTGATTATTTCATGACAGTACATCATAACTGATCAAGTTCACACTGAATAAAATCGTTGTATCATTCTTAGTAGGTCAAGAATGTGATAATTGTTAGTTTGCACAAGTCATGCTTGGTAAACAAAATCATTCTAATCCACCCTCTTCACATTTTGTCATGTTACAACCACAAACTTCAATGTATTTTATTGAAAATGTATGTATTAGACCAACTGAAAGTGATGAGAAACTTGAGAAACTTTTTTTAAATAAAATTATATAGGTGTGGGGTTAATTTTGTATTCAATCCATTTATTCTGTACCCCTTAAATACAGTGTGTCTGTCAACACAAGCCACCTAATCAGCAGAGTCCAACTGTGTGTAATTTAATCTTAGTATAACCACTACTCTGTGTTGGTCTCTCGCATAAAATGTCTATAAAATAATGTGAAGTTTGGTTGTGATAAGACAAAATGTTAAAAAAAGTTTAAGGGGTATGAATACATATGCTCATACTACTAATGATGGAAACAAATTTAAAAACATGGCTCCCTGAAACATTTGCATATTAATGAAAAGCAATCTTTCACACTAAAGTTAAGGTGCGCTTACACTGAGGACTTATCCCTATGCACAGGTGACAGACGGGAGTGATGTGTCACAAAGCCACACAAAGCCAGGCCACAGGGGCAATTCTATTAGATGGAAAATATAAGGAAACATGGCCCAATCACTAAATGTCATACTGTTGTTGACCTACCTTTGCGTCAAATTCTTCATATTCATTCAAATTCTTCAAAAACTGATACTACTGATACTACTACTACTATTACTTATAATGGTACTACCGATACTACTACTACTACTACTACTGATACTACTACTACTGATAGTATTACTTCTACTACTGATACTACTACTGATACAACTACTACTACTACCACTACTGCTGCTGATACTACTACAAATGATACAACTACTACTACTACTGATACTACTACTACTGATAGTATTACTTCTACTACTGATACTATTACTACTGATACAACTACTACTACTACCACTACTGCTGCTGATACTACTACAGCTGATATGACTACTACTGATATTAATACTACTAGTGATACTACTACTACTACTACTACTATTACTACTGATACAACTACTACTATTGATACGACTACTACTGATACTAATACTACTAGTAATACTACTACTACTACTACTACTAGTACTATTGCTGATACTACTACTACTACTGATACTACTACTCCTCTTTAACTGGTTTAGCTCTTTTACAATATTCTTCTAATCCTTGGGCTTTTGTCCTTTCATGTTCAAATTGGTTCTTTGATTTGACAGTTTTTCAGCTAGTTTTTCTCTTCTGCATCTTCTGCTCAAATCATTCTGCAGATTAGCATTCTCACTCGCTGTTACGCAGGAACAGCTTTTTCTAGTTATTATTATTATTTGTATTTATTGTTATTATTATTATTATTTTCTTGAAAGATATGAGATGGAAGAAGGGCAGTGAACAGCATTAAGTACTATCAGCCACTGTATATGGGTGTATACATACTTTAGTGATTATCGTTTTGGTGTGGGCTATGGGCTGTAGGTAATAAGTGTCTGAATGTAGATGTGTGTAGGCACATGTGAATGCGTATGTTTATATGTACAGTATCTTGATTTATCTCATGTAATGGACTTTGAGTTGTATGGACTCATAAGTAAAGTAGGTATCAGGAAGATTGTTGGTGTTAAGGACAATAGGAAGGAAATAGGAAGGAAAAGGGTATGATTAAATATATTTCACTTCTTCAAACTTTTCAGACATAATCACAAAATTATATACACACACACACACACACACACACACACACACACACACACACACACACACACACACACACACACACACACACACACACACATCTATCTATCTATCTATCTATCTATCTATCTATCTATCTATCTATCTATCTATCTATCTATATATATCTATATATCTATATCTATATAGATATATATATATCTCTCTCTCTATATATATATATATATATATAGTACCATTGATATAATTATATATAATATTGTGTTACATTTGTCAATTTGTTATTATTACTATGTCAGTAAATTATTTTTCTTGTTTGTTTCAAATCCTGCTATTGTCAAGATTTAGGTTTTTGTCTGTTTTGTTTTGGACTTTTCCTATCTACCTGTCACCTCTAAATCACCAGTCATCATCCAGTCAGCTCAGTCTCCTTCCAGCCATCACTCTACTCTAGATCAGCTGCACCTGTTGCCACTAATTGGTCAGCCAGCTCACCTGTGCACCTGTCTACATATACCTGCGTCAGCCAACTCATCCCTGCCATAACGTCTCTTCTCTTCTCGTTTTGTCCGGTGTTATGTGCCTGGTCTATACCGGATCCTGTGTGCCTAGCCACCTGGACTCTTCGGTTAAAAGTGCCTGTGTCTGCATGCTGCAGTTCTGCCTGTTTCCCCATGAGTCCCAGCTGCTCGCTCTGCCCGTTCTGGTGGTTCCCCGGTCCACATCGCCTGTTCTGGTCTTTCACTACCTGCATCCTCTGGTCCCCTGCTGCCTGCTTCATCAGCCATAACTCATCTGTTCAAGGCTTGTTCTGCTTGTCTGCCTCACCCACCACTATTGATTCCTCACAACAAAGCTTTTAATGAGACGTAGCTCTGTGTCCGGCTGAATATCGGGTTCACCAGCACCGGTCATTCCAGCTATATTGTTAATTTTGTCAATTAATATTCCTTTATCTCCCTATGTTTGATCAACATGAATATTTTCTACACTGAACATGCGGAAAGGCTAGACACACACGCACGCACGCACGTACACAGAGCAGTTCAAGGAATTGATTCAACATGTATGTTTTTGGACTGTGGAAGGAAGCCAGAGTACCCGGAGGGAACCCCCACATGCATGAGGAGAACGTGGAAACTCCATGTAGAAGGAGCACGGGCCAGGATTCAAACAGGGGACTTTCTTGCTGCAAGGCAACAGTCACTGCTTCTTCCAGCCACCAGAGAGCAGAAGAGTACTGATGACATGAATAGCAGTGAAGAGATAAAGTAGGATTATGCTTTTCAGGTCCTGTTTTCCAGGATCACTTCAAATCTGAGTTGCTGAGCATCTGACCCGCTTTCTGAGTGATTGGATTTCATCCTACCTGATATTAGTTTTGATTAACCATCTCATCACCACCAATGCAGTTGTGTGTCTTTTTCATACTCTCTTGGACATACACACACAAACACAAACTCAGAGGCTTTTATATTATGTAGGCCACAGCAGCATGGGATTATCACAAAGGTAGTTCTAATTTAGATAGAATGTTAGCGAATGAAGATTCGGAGAATAAACACAAACCAGGATTAAACCTCAGTCAGCTTCTACATTCCTATCAGCCATGAAAACGCTGTTATCTTCCTCTTCTCGGTATTCAACTTTTCTACCATATGTTCATGTGCATATTTGTTGATAATTTGCTGATAATCAAAATTCAGTGGTTCTTTATTAATTAAAAGGTTTTAAAAAATGATTTCATTTTCTTTTGTCCGTTAATCTGAACAGACCAAACTTGTTTGATTCAATTTAAGTGGTAATATTTAGAAATAAATAGGATTAAATAAATTTGATTGAGTTTGTAAACATCTCATTGTAGGCATATTGTCACAGTTTTTTCTCTCCTTTTTGAAAAATCCAACCATTATTTTTATTTTGAATTAAATACAAACATACAGTTCCTATAAAACAAATTTAACTGAAGCATTTCAGAGCTATTTCTTTACTTTTGTACAAGATTTGTTGAATTTCTGCAGAGTGTCTTCAGTCAAAGGCTTCTCCAGATCAACTGTGAGACAGAGAGCTACGGGAGCTCCTTCCTGCCTGCAGCAATCTCGTTTTTTCAACTCGTTGAAGAAACCCCCATGACTTACACCAGCATTTAATTTCCCTTTGGGGGTTAATTGGGGATGTTTGCATTTGAATAAAAAAAATTCTGACCAGTGGCGTCTTAGTGAGGCTTCAAAGTGGAAAAGACAATTGAAAATGCCATTGAAGTTAAACAGATGAATGCTGATCTTCATAAGTCAGAAGAAAGCTACAAGAAAGTATCTACTCACTTAATGTCAACACTAACAGCCAGAGAAATCATTAAAAAGTGTAAAATAGCTGGAACTGTGACAAACAAGCCTGGATGAGGTCTCAGCGTTGTCACCACAGTAATCAGGATGATAGAAAACAACCTTTATAGCAACCAGTATGTGCAATGTACATCCTCACCGCTTGTTTGGGAGGCATGCAATGCCATTCTTTCAATAATGGATACTCCAGCTGGGTTTTGAGTGAAGCAAACAATAAAAGTGAAGAAAAGTATCTTATGCCAGCTGATGTATATATTGAAGGAGCTGTCATGCTGTGGAGCAATTTCTCATCAAGAGCCCTGGGTTTCTTGTTTGTGTTCGACGCATAATGAAGATTTGGCAATAAGATGAGATTTTAAACGGAAGTCTGGTTGGCTTTTCTTGGAAACTGATAACCATTTGGTCCTGCAGCATGGTAAACATCCAAAGCACATGGCCAGATTCACACAGAATGGGTTTACCACATACAAAACCAATCTTTGTCCTCCGCCATCCCAATCCTCCGACTTAAATATCTTATAGAAAAGAGAAGCGAGGAAAATATACGGGGACAATGTTTAATGCAGCCAAAAAGTTTTGCACCAATTTTTATTTATTAACATGGGATTTCTTTTTCTCTCTATTGCTTAACAAATGTGCTGAAATTAATAGTCGGGATTTGTAAAATCCCCAGTGTAGGATTTTGCTACTGTAGTCAAATCTGATCTAATTTTTTTCAGGCATTTTACAGATCATTACCAGGGATGTGTGAAGGGCACTGTAAAAAACAATATTTAATCCATAATTTTACATCCAGATTAAATTCTTCTGAGTGGTCTAGGCATCTACTGGCATATTTAAGAAAATTCCTCAGAGGAGACATGAATAGGACAATACAGAAGCAATGAAGACGCTTGACCACTGGCTGCAGGCAGATTAAGAAAAGATAAAACAGCAGGAGAACATCTAAGTGCAGAAGATGCTGAGACCAATGTGGAAAGAGAGGAATTCTATAAAGTGCTGTAAAAAATGCAGCTGGAACAGATGAGATGTGAAAAAGGAAAGAAAGGGAGGTTAGGCAGGAGGAGCGTTGCTTTAAAGCTATACTATGCAACCGGGGTTGATTTTCCAGCGAGGCTCCCCCCAGAGGGCGAAAGTAAAAGTTCACTGTCGTAAAGATGCTCAGCTGTTCTCCTGGTTTCTCCGTCAAGCCAGGCGCGGTTGTTTTGAGCTTAGCAGACAGGCGAACGCAACGAAAAGTCGAAAAAACGGCAGTACAAACAATGACTAACACAGTGAAAGTATGAACATCAGGGTTTTTTTTTTTTAACCCAACATCAAGATACCGAGGCGGTACTCACACTACCGCCTCGCCAACATTCAAAAAAAAAAAAAAAAAAAAAAAAAAAAAAAAAAAATAATAATAATAATTAAAAAAAACCTTGATATGCTTGCATGTTTATTTGACGTTAACACGCGGTTCTTTGTTGTTGCTTTCGCGCGTGCATATAGTGAATGGCAGGGCAAAAACACATGGAGTTCTCGCCGTAAAGCAAGACCGACTCTCGCGGTCTTGCACGAGACTTCTGAGCCTGTGTGTGCGGGCCGAGGGCTCTTGCAATTGCAAGTGCGGTATTTCCCCCACAGACCACCAGGACGGCCAAGAAAACCTTTGTTCGACCTGGAATGACTCATTTAATCATCCAAAACGGTATGGAACACATTAATTAACTGAAAAATGTTGCATAGTGTGCCTTTAAAAGGGTTTAGTGCTCAGCTGCCATACTTGTAGCTAGCAGATGCGGATAAGAGTATTAGAGCTGAGTTATTTGGCTTCTATTTAGATTAATCATCATGTATTTAAGGATATGCTCTTGCACACACACAAAACAAAGAGAGGGGCATTGTTGTAAGAAATTTGTGACTTAAAATTATATAAAAAGTTGAGAGGAAGGTTCTGTCACACTTCCATTTAAGCAGAGTGCATCCATACATAAAAATTCACATTTTGTGAGGGTTTGTTTTCTCTCTGCACTTTATAAATAAAATAAAAAAACTATGAAAACTAAAATTATGAACCATTACAGCTGATGGAAATTTCCTGATTGTTTTCATGTTTGTAAAGTGGGAGAGAAATTATGACTAAATTTATTACATTTGGACTGGTTAACTGTCCAAATGCCTGGAGGCTGCAGGGTTAAGGTTAGAGTGTAAAAAGTTCAAGTAGTTCCTCAAATAATTAACACCGCAAAAGTTTTGCTTTTATGATCTCAGGATTTTACACAACTCTTGTTGTGTAAACTTATTTCAAAAAGTTTCAAAGCAATCGTTTTTCCTGTGTCACTGCCTGGCCAGCTCTTCCTCTTTGGGCCAAATCCTAGTAGGTTTGCAGAATGTATCACTGAAAATGTAATAGCACAAAACTTTGTGTTTTCTGACATTTTAGAGAAAGTAACATAAACCACACAACGCGACTATGTGATGTTATATTTTTGTCACAGTCCAAAAAGGTTACTGATTAGTTACCAGTGAGTATCTGAACCTTTCCATAAGTAAATTAAACTTCATCCAATCATGTGTCTTATGAGAAATCAGAGGTTCGTTTGAAAAACATGTCATGTCATGCAATGCTTCTTTTGTAAAGAAGAAGAGAGGTCTAATTTATATATAGTCTCACAGTTAAGTTAAAATAGCATGTCCTTAATTATGAAGCCCTCAACCTTACTGCAAATTTCTAACTTTAGATCTTCCCAACAAAGTTCATTCATAGAAAAGAATATAGAAAGATCCTTCATTTTCCCAAAGTGGGGAAATTCGGAATTACCAGCGGAAAAAGCAAATTTACAACATAAGAAAAAATTATTGTACAGCTGTTAAAAGTAGAGTGATTTTGAGAAATGTGCAAAACAACAATAATGCTACTAATTGTGGGCTTAATTGTACATTATTCTCCACTATTGATAAAACGCATTAAAACTGGACAAAAGCCCGAATTGCACTCACCAGTTTGGTCCAAGACAGAAAAAGGATCTAAAATACTTTTTTCAAGTTTCTAAAATAATCCCAAACTAATTTTCAAAAGTCTAACAGTGAAAAAAGTGAAAGGAACAAACTCTCCCTCTCTGTCTCTTCTTTCCTCTTCTTTGTGCTCTAAGAAGTGAAAGAGCTTTTCTTTTCAAAGGCGGTTTCTAAACTGCTGTGTGACACAACAAGCAACGACCTGGAAAAAAATACCTAGCTGATGTGAGTCCTCAGTCTTGTTTTAGAGGAAATGGGTGTTCTGCTTTCAGATTCCCCATCTCTTTGAATGAATCACTACAATAAGAAATTCTAAGAAATATGTATGTATTTCTGTATGGAAATTTTAATATACTATGCTTTGCAAAGCTATTCACCCCCTTGGCATTTTTCAGGTTTTGTTGCCTCACACCCAGAAATTAAAACTGTCTGTTTGAGAGTTTGCACCATTTTATTTACAGAACAAGCCAAAAGCTTTGAAGATGTTTGATCTTTTGATGCAAACGACAGGAAACTTCAGCATGCATAACTGTTAACCTACGCTAAAGTCAATACTCCATTGAGGCACTTTTTGCAGCAGTCTCATTGAACTCGTCACATCTTGCCACTGGGATTTTTGCCCATTCCTTGAGGCAAAATTGCACCATCTCCTTCATGGTGATTGGTTTTCACTTGTGAACAGCATTCTTCAGATCTAATCACAGATTCTTAACTTGACTTGACTTGGCCATTCCAAAACATTTACATTTATCCCCTTAAACCTCTCAAGTCTTGCTTTAATAATATGCTTTAGTTCATCATCCTGCTGGAAGGTGAACCTCCATCCCAGTCTCAAATCACAGATTTACTCAAGAATATCCCTGTTTTTACGCATAATTTGTCTTTCCCTCAATTTGAACCAACTCCGAGTTCCATCTGCTGAAAAACATGACCACAGCATGATGCTGCCACCACCATGTTTCACAGTGGGATTGTGTTCTTAGGGTGAAGAGGTGTGTTGGGTTTGCACCAGACATGGTGGTTTCCTCGGTGGCGGAAAATTTCAATTTTAGTCTGAGCTGACCAAAGCACCTTCCTCCATAAATAGCTAATACATTTGCCTTTCGTCAAACTTTTGACAGCTATCAAACTGACAGTTGACAGGTGACCTCACCCGTGTCCTTCTAGGTCCTTCTGAGTTGTTAAGGGGGAAATTCCCCATCACTTCTGTTTTAAAAAAACCTACATATTGTCTTATAACACAAAATGAAAATGAATGAAAGATTAAAGAACAGCACATTTAATTATAAACTAAACTGAATCAGTGAATAAATCCTCCTCTTTCTGTTTGTGTGTGAACATGGAGCTGACGTCAGGCCACAGCTTTTCCACAGCATGCTGTTGTCCCAATACCCAAAGCTTGCAGTCAGGCTTTCTCCAAAGAATCTTTTTTTCTGTCAAGTCATGGCTGAGGGAAAATCAGAAGCAGATATATATTAATGTATATATTAAATATATTAAATGACCAGCTTTATCAGACTAGGGTATTAGACTAACCTTGCCTGCAAGACGAATTCTCATGGTATTTCTGCTTTCACAAACACATGAGAATCCATCTTTTACCACTCCGGCTTGTCTCTTAACGATAAACGGTTCGGACCAATCAAGTTTTTATTTTTATTGAGATTTAAGCCAGGTCATACCGGTGAGACAGCCAAACCAACACAAACATGGCAGCGCAAGAGGACACATGCGTAGCTGCTGCTACCACATCTGTTTTGTAAGAATCCATATTTTTTTCTTCTATCTTATGCTAAGCAGGCCATCTAAATAAAGAGAACCACATAAGCAGTCTACAAAAAATGGCACTGCAGACTGTATCTGCTGTGGAGGCTCAGGTCTTTTGGAGTGAAGGGGCCGTTCCTCTTCACCTTCTATGACTCTGCTGGGGCATCAACCATTTTTTATGCTCTGGGGCATCAGCATCTCTGCTGATTGACTTTAAGAGACTGAACAGGTTGGTCTGGAGAGCCCACTCTGTTTTAGGATGCCCTCTGGACACAGTGGAGGTAGTGAGTAACAGGAGATTGTTTGCTAAAATGTCATCCCAGTTGGACAACATCTTCTACCCCATGCAGGGGACTCTGATGGCTCTGGGGAGCTTCTATTCACTGTTTCCACCGCAGTACCATGGGAAGCAGAGCTTTCTCCCTCTCTGCTTACAAACTCTAGGATTTTCTCCCTCCAGACGTCCACAGTACTGACATTATCAACCAGTTTAGGTCTAAACTCAAAACTAATCTGTTCAAGTCTGCATACAAGAGTCCATTGGAGACAGTTTTGTCTGCCTGGAAATGAAGTATTTAAGGAGAGAAATTGAAAGGTTCATGGGGAACAGAGAACCAGGTCAGTGTAGCTGAGTGCACGTGACGTTAATTTTGGTTGTTTTATGTTCAGTATGATCATATGTTATGTATGATCTGTTGTGCCACATTAACCTTTGAGCAATTTTTTGGGGGGGATTTTTGTAAATATTTTCCCACCATTTTTCTAAATAAACCTCCTGCTACATTGGACATTTTTTGCCTACTGCCTTCTTTAGCCACTTTGGCCAGGCTTTCCTACAGTAACATAATGTATGTCAGACCAGAAGACAATGAAACCCAACCAACCAGCTGTAGGCAACACCAGCAGCCTTATGCCAGTCCTTAATCTAATGCCACACCTGAACCCGAACAGCAGGATGATCAAGAGGGTTGGGTAACAGTGAAGAAAAAACGTAGCCCTAAAGGCAAGTCCCAAAACCGTGACCAAACTGTCACATTTTCTAATAGATGTTCCCTATTTAGTGAAGAAGGTGCAGTGGGGGACCAAGAATTAGATCCACCACCAGCATAAAGTCCTTATCCATCTCGCCCAAGTGCACCCCAGACTGTTCCGTATCATTTAAGACCACGAGAGGAAAAAACAGAAACAACTAGTGGAGTATACCTGATGATACAGATGATACAAGTGGCAAATCCAAACCCAAGACAGGGGAATAACCACCAGCCAGTGTTATATGTTTTTAGACCCTGGGAACTTGAAGAAGCTAGAAAAGCTGTGGAAGGTGATATTAAATGATTGAAATGCAAGAAGATCCAGAACAATGGATCTGAGATATGCAAAATGTTTATGCCTCATATAAGTTCAACGGACATGAGTTTGGACAAGCTCTCCAATCTTCAGCAGAGAGATATTGGGGGAAAATAAGAGGAAATTATACAGGAAAGGGCGTTAATGGTATCCCTTACACAAATCAAGATAATGACCAAATGCATCAAGATTTACAAAATCAATGGAATCCAGTGCAGGAAACCGTTAGAACAGTTTTTCAAAGAACAGTAGAGTATGGCCATCTAGCATCCATAAAGGAGAGGTCCCTCTCCTGCTTCTGCTGCTATGTCTTGTCTTTCTGAGCAACGAAAGGGGGACCCGTCTGGTCCTGATTTGACTCATTTTGTGGGATACACCCTATATTCTTGTATGGAAAATGGTGTGTCTTTGGACTTTGTCATTCCTGGATGTTTGAAACGTTTGCATGTTTGGATTCAGTATAGTTGGATTTCTACTTATTGGATCTGGTGGATTTTTGATGTATCAGCAAATACAGCGGATGTCGGTAGCCATTTGGCCTTGATCAGTCTACCGGCTGCATATGACGCGCTCACTAAGGCGGTGAACGGACAGTTCTGGAAGGTGGAGGAGCGACGCGGAAATGCTGGATGTGCTGGAACGAAGACTGGCTTCAGTGGTTGGACTCAAGGGGATTTTGGGATAAAATCAGGATGTGAAGCGCGGAAAAGCCCAACAATTTGGAAAATTGGATTTCACCATTTGGAGCCAGCAAAAGACTTAAAGCTGACAGGAAAGCAGTGCAGCTTGCCCTCATAACAAATAACATATTTGGTCTATGCCTCCCTATCTCTACTCCTGGTTTGTTATTAGGAACGAGCTCAGAACTCTACCATGCTACCCCCCACCCTTCCCCGCTGACATCTGTGGATGCTTTCTGAACTGTTAGCCGGCTGATAACATCAAGGACAATGGCCTCTGGAGAGTGTTCACGGAAATATAAACACTTTCACCCAAACAGACACGCATAACTGATTCTCATATAAACTGATGAACTTACACGTGACTAGTCTCAAATGTTTACCTTCTGCTATGTGTCTCGTCTTATTTGTGCTTTTTGTGCAAGAGGTTTTTGATACCTCAAACTGTATCCTGTTATAGGATAAAGTATGAGTTATGTTTTTTTTCCCTCTCACTTTCCTTTTTTTTGTGGCCTCTATTTTCCACAGAGTAATGGCAGTGCCCTGTGGGCACCGTGTAAGGCGGTTCCTTGGCAGCAAGGCCTCAGTAAATCGTCTCCCCCTGAAATGTTTGTGATGTTTGTTTGTTTGTTATGTTAAGGCGGTTGTACTGAAACAGCAATTTCCCTCTGGGATTATTAAAGTAGATCTGATTCTGATAAAACAAAAAACAGGAGAAGATGTAGGTGAGTTCAAAATTAGATTTGAAAAAGAAATCAGAATTCATAGCGGAATATCCTACAATGCGGATGACAACAGCGCATATCAACAACAAATAAAGATCGGACTTCTAAATGGTTTCCCTCCGCATATTAGTGCATGGGTAAAAAATCACTTTGTAAGCCTGGGAACTGCTAATGTCGCTCGCACCATGGAACATGCCAGGCACACAGCAAAACACGCTAAGAAAAATGGTGGGGGATCCTCCGGAGGGGGTGCACAAATTTTATGGATGGACCCCAGCCTCTCCAAATCCGAGGTGTTCATAAGAAATATGCAAAAAACGCATAGAGTGTGTGGGGGACACCGCAGAGGAAGAGGGGGCCCAAGGGGGCCCGAGGGGAAGGGGCCGAGGTTTCCAACACAGATGACAGGGAAAGGAAAAAGGGGGGAAATGGAAAAAGTAGCCACCCTACACCTTTTGGGGTAAGTGGTGGCCTACTGGTTAGAGCAGCACGCTTGCACTCAGAGAAGGATGCAAGTACCCGGTTCGATCCCCAGCGCCGGCACTCTGGGTCCCTGAGCAAGACCCTTAACCCCAGATTGTACATGGCAGCCCACTGCTTCCCAAGGGAGATGGGTTAAAAGCAGAGAACACATTTCGTTTTAATGTATGTTTGTAATGTATGTTTTAATGACAATAAAGATTATATTAATATTATTATTACTATTACTTTCAAGACCTGCGGCTCATTAGACCACGAGTCCAGAGATTGTCCAGAAAACCTGAATAACCAGCCCCCACATAGAGGTCCAGGGTGCAGACCCCAGCAGTATATCGAAGCATGACTACATGAAGGATTAAATGAAGTAGTAAACATCTGTGCTGTCCAGGAACTGTTAAACACACTAAAAGAGAAACCGTATATTGTGTTAAACATAAATGGACAGGCTGTAACATTTTTATGCGATTCTGGAGCGTGCAAAACTTGTCTAAAAGATAATGTGGGCCTGAAGAAGTCAAATTTGTCAATTTGGGTTAAATCTACAAATGGGCAAACAGCAGAGAGTTTATGTCCAGAAATACATAAATAAAGGACATGCAAACGGGCTTTTGAAAAGGCTTCCGCCTTGAAGCGAGCGTGCACATCCAAGATTTTATCCCATCTCACCTCTGAGTTCAACCACCGCAGCCAGCCTGCATTCCATCGCATCCAGCTTGCGGCTCTGCTCATCCAGCTTATGGTTCTGCTCGTTCACAGCTTTTGTGAGCGCATCAAATACGGCCGGCAGCCTGATCTTGGCCATGATTGCCACCAACATCCTCTGTAATTGTAGACACATCAGGTATCCTCCAAATCTAAATAGAAGAAATCCGAGTATCATGAATCCAAACATGTATACGTCTTCAACGTCCTCGACTGACAAAATCGCAAAACACACCATTTTCCACATGTTCCAAGAATCTAGGGTATATCCCAAGAAGTGTGTCCCGTCAGGACAAGACGGGTCCCCTTTACCCTGCATTCTTGCCAAAAAAAATGTATCAATTGCATTGAGAGACCAGCCGACCAGATCCATTGTTATAGAATTTGGGTGATATGAAGAGAGGGCTCAGAAAGACAAGACACAGCAAAAGCAGGACAGAGCAGGGAGGTAGGAGCAGCAGAAGGAGCAGCAGGAAAGTGTGACCGCCTCCACCGAGAAATAGAACAGTGAATTGAAGTGAAGTACACTCAATATGTGTATTCTCACCCTACCAGATGGGGCACAAGAAGCTGGGCCATGTAAAGGGGTGCAAAGCCAATCTCATAGATCTGTTCCCCCCACACCAACGGAAGGGGGATGGTTCCTGTGTGGAGGAAACAACATCTACCCATCGTTGGCCACCAACTGATCGGGTACCTGTGCACCAGTTTTTGTCTCTGATCACACGGTGATTATAACACTGAATTTTAGGTCCATGATCCCAAATGGGGATCTAATGTTCCACCTGAAAAGACCCACAAGCCAGCACATGGGAGAAATCCCGCTTCGCCTGGAGGACATGACCGGGCAAATCAGAGTTAAGTCTGCTGTCTTAACTTGCTTAACATCCCGTCTCCTTGTTGGAAGTTTGCAAAAAGGCCTTCTCACATGCCCCCTCCCCCCGTAATCCTGACACTTCCTGCAGCAAGACCTGAAACTGTCCCACCTGATTGCGCTAAGAATTAAAAAAGCTTTTAAAGACACTTTAACGTTAAATGGACATCTGTTGATGCTTTTAGTGCTTTTGGAACTCACCTTACTGGTTGTGTTTCATCAGATGTGTTTTAATGTTGTTGGTCGTGTGAAAATGAGACTCTGGATCTCAAGAAGGATGTTAATAAAAAGAAATCATAACGATCATGTAGATTGTTTTTGAAGACACGGATCCTTCCTCAGATTGCTGGCACTTTAACCAACATCTTGTTCATAAGCCTTTTATGTGATTTTTTTTTATTTTATAGGTTCTACAAAGTAACAGTGAAGTCCATGTAAATGTGTAACTTTCACAAATTTCAGATCAGTTTGAGAAAGGAAATTTTTTTTGCATCAGTTTAGCAGCCTGATGTGCTAGAGCCATAGCTTGCAATTATTTTACAAAGGTTACACCCTGAAATAGAGAATAGTAACTTCAAAGTCAGAGGAAATTTGTATGTTGGTCAATTTTTTATATATAAATTGTGTTTTCTCTTACTTTAAAAATCTGTTTTCATTCATCGCAGTAGTTGTTATTTCAGTTGATGTCCAAAATATAAACAGTTTAAAATCTAAAAAATATTACTTTGAGTTAAATAGTTACTTGCTGTTTCTCCACAGATGGCTGAAAGCATAAATCAGTGAATTTAAAGCCACCACAGTTTAGGTGAACATAAAATATAAGCAACAGAATATAGTACTAAGAAATACTTAAATCCAAAATGCTTAACACTCTTCTTCCACAAAACTGCCCTTTTAGAGCTTTTTCTGATAAATTTCTACATTGACAATATATTTTCCCTCTGGTGGATGTAGTTGAAATGAAGGTGAGTAAATAATGACCTTCTTGGTCCTTTCAGTCGAGGCATTTTCTTTAGTCTGAGTATGTGTATTTTAGTGCTTACATTTGAAGGACCATCCCATATGGGGAACATGACAAACAATGGGAAGCTCAATAAATTGCAGAGGATTGAGGATAAGCCAACATCAGCATGAGAACAGAAGGGTGAGCGAGGAAATAAATACAGGATTATCAGAGATGTCACATACATGGGTGGAAAATAGTGTCAGGCTCATATCAAGCACAGCATGAGGAGGGCCACTGATACACCTCTGATTAATAGATAAAACTGATGTTTTTGATCTGTTTTCTACAAAGTCACAATAGTAACAGAGGACTAAAAGACATTTCTCGTGAATTAAAAATAAATGTGCATAAACTGGAGAATAAATGAAATCCAGGTCAAACAGATAAAGTGAGTGATGGATGTAAATAAAAGAGGAGGGGTAAAACATGGAGAGTGTGAGGGATGAGAGGAGGAGCGAAAGCAGTGGGGGATATACCTCAGATTATGATTTGGTGTCAGATGCTGTAGTGACAGATAAAGAAGAGGAGAGGACAAGAGACTGAGGCACAGGGGGAGAAAAAAAAACAAAGACGTCTCCGTGGGGGTCAGCTGGACTGCAAAGATGACTGAGACGAAAACAGTCCAGTCTATGGATGTGCAGGAGGGGAAGCTAATAAAGAAGGTCAGTCGATCTAAATGCCAATCTATGACTTTAAGGTGCAAAGTTCTGTCCCTGATGCACTTACGTCTTTTCTACAAATTAAATGGATAAAAATTAATTTGGACATATTTTCATTTTGTCTCTTCAATATCCACTGGTATCAGTGCATCTTTTTTTTTTTCTTGGAGAGATTTTAATTTGTTTGGTTGACACTATTCTCCAGGGTTCTATTAAGAAGAAGATTGAATCCTTCAGACGATGGAGTTCAGCTAGCATAAAGAGGCCACCAAAGCCCAAAGCCAAGACCCTGAGTCTGTCCTCCCCTGACGGAGACCCTGAAGAGCTCTGGCTGCCTGAAGGAGACAAGAGGAAGCTGCGTCCCATTGTTGCTTCTGTCTTTGGACAGGTAGGACAATAACGTGGAAAAACGGGTCACTTCAGTTTTTATATTGCTTTTGGCTGACATAAGCCCCTTTCAGGCGTACACTGCCTTCAATTAATCAGATGGTGGCTGAACATGTATATGTCATGTCTAAAAATACACTCCACGTAGCGATTTGTGACAGCAACAGTAATCTGAGGAGGTCAGACATGGAAACACATAAAGTACACATTACTTTCGGCATGGAACAAGAATGAACTCTTGCAGTCCCATTAACAGATAAGCCCTTTAGTGGTTGGAATAATCTGCCTTCTGATCAGCTTTTAGAGGAAATCAACTGATTGTATTATCACTGGATGGTTTAGGTGTGTTCCCTCTTCCTTCCTTAGTCACTTTTTTACGCCTTTGATGTTAAACAGCAGAACTTGAGAGAAAGCTAAGAACAAATATGACCGAAAGCATTTGGCCTACAGTTCAAGGCATTTACTCTCTGATGACATATCAGTGTGTTTAATGACTCCTATTCAGCGTAGTTTGTTTAACACAATGGTGCATGTTGGCTGGCTTATTGTAACACTGTAATGGAAAAGTGGTCCTCAGCAGAGAACGAATCAGTTTATGTCAGAGAAAAATTTCATTTTCAGGTGCTTCCTCTCATTAGCAGTGCATGAAATATTTTTTTTTCTTTTATAAATATTATTTAAATTGATTTTCCAACAAACAGCAAACATCCAACAGTTTACATTTTCACATTTATAGATTGTGTAATCATATATGACCATGAAAACTCACGGGACTTGAGACAGATCCATCCCGCACAAAAATAAATAAATAATAAAAAATAAAAACAAGGGAATCTTAGGCATCCCATTGCATTTCAGCATATGCAAGGCTGATCAATAATGCATCCAAAACGTAGCGCATAACTATAACTCCAGACCAGGTAACATATTCAGATATTAATATATATTAAAAGGGGTTCCATATTTTACAGAATTTTCAGGTAGAGCCATTCATTGTACATCTAATTTTTTTTACAATTTTACATTTTGCATCATATCTCTAACCCAATGACTACAAGTTGGAGGTTTTATTTCTTTTCATTTAAGCACAATAACCCGCCAAGCCAGCAGGGAGGAAAAGGAGATGACATGCTGTAGATATGTTGGAGGATCATCTTTATTATCTGGGCATAATGTGTCTGCTTGAAATTCTTTGTACAAATCAATATTATTTATTTAACAATCCACTTTTTATTTGAGATTTCAACAGTGTCCAAATTAGGGTTTCTTAGCCAGTGCAGTTCTGAGGGTGGTTTGCAATTATATTCAGCTAGTCCGAGTCAATCATTTCTAGAACCTCCTTTTGCTATAGCTACAGCTGCCAGGTTGTTGGGGGTATGCCTGGAGCAGTGAGAAAATTAAATATTCAAGCTGAGATGGGTGAGATCAGTCAGCTTTATTTTCTTGCAAGAAATTGAGAACATAATGTCCAAATTGCAGTATGTGTTCTGAGGTTTTACACAGCAAGTCAAGACTTTTATCATTAATGTCTACCATTCAACCCCACCCCCAAACCGGAGAAGATGCTCAACGTCCTGAACTCCGGTAAAATGTATTGCATGCAACTGTGGCCCCGTCCACACAAAGACAGGTTTGGCTGTATCTGGCAAGCTGTTTAGTTGGATGGGTGGTACCGTCCAGATGAAGCGATAGATAAACCAACAACATCTGAAACTGCAAACTTCTCTCCACATAATTGGCTACAAACTGACGTGAATACGCGTGAGAGCCAGAGACCTCGCCTCTCCCTTAACACGCATGCGCTAACACAAACAACATCAATGGCAGACTTTTGAGTTGAGTTGTGTTTCAGACACTATTTAATTTATTGTGGATTTTACATTAACAGAACTTGCTCCTCTACTGTGTTTGAGTGGACCATGTCGTCAGTCCACTCAGACGGCTCTTTCCTTCTGCATTTGTTGTTTCCACGCTGTGCTTCTTCCTTCTTACTTGTGTGGCAGCATTACTCCACTCTGCCACTTACTGGCGTGGCAGAGGTATTACAATGTCTGTTAACAGTACTCTGGCTTGGTGAGTTTTCAATGTTAGACTCTAACTTTTCTCTACGGATACGGTATTCTGCTCCGTGTGGCTGCAGCCTGCATCTTATCGCAAGCATACTCGTTCCCAAGCTCAGTTCCTGTTTTTTACATTGTCAGTTGTAACCCCCTCTTCCAGCAAATGTTTCTTTAAAGATTTCCTCAGTGATCTGCCATACACAGGAAGGGATCATAATTGAATTCCCCCTCATCCTCTGAAGTGAAAACCACTTCCGTGTTAGTTGTATTTAAATTTACCCTTAACAATTCACCCTTTTTTAATAATAATAATATTAATAATTATATAATAATATAATACAAGTATAATATAATTACAATTATAATTATATGATTATATATGGACTCATAACACCGGCTCCCTGTACAAGAAGGGCCAGAGCCGCCTCCACCTCCTGAGGAGGCTGAGGTCCTTTGGAGTGAGCAGGCCCCTGCTTAAGACCTTCTATGACTCTGTGGTGGCCTCAGCATTCCTCTATGCTGTCGTTTGCTGGGCCCCTGGCAGCACAGAGTGGGACAGAATGAGGCTGAATAAGCTGGTGAGAAGGACCACTTCTGTCCTGGGCTGCGCTCTGGACTCGGTGGAGGAAGTGGCTGAGAGGAGGGTGTTGTCCAAGCTTATATCCATCATGGACAACACATTTCACCCCCTGCACCAGACTGTATAGGAGCTGAGCAGCTCCTTTAGTGACAGACTTATACATCCTGTCTGTAAAAAGGAGCGCTACCGCAAGTCATTCATCCCTGCTGCCATCAGATTTTACAATGCTGCACTATAACTGCAATACCTTGTGAAATAACTAATGTGCAATTATTATTTAACAACTAATGTGCAATAACTATTTAATACCCTATGCAATAGCCTGTGCAATAATCCTGCTAAATAAGAGACTTCAGAAACCTCACTGTTGTTCTTTACCTGGTACCACTTTAATCCACAACGCCAAATCCATATGTATATCAGTCACCTAAATGTACATAAGTCATGTTAATCTCTGCTTTCTTTCTTTTTTTTGTTCTTTTTTTTTTGTCTCCATCCACAGTATATATGTGGACACACTGTATATACTTCATGCACCTTTTCCTCCTTTTGGCACCTTCTTTTGATTATTGAGCCAATGTGACAAGTGAATTTCCCCACTGTGAGATCAATAAAGTATATCTTATATTATATTATCTTATTAACTTAGTATAATACAGTAAAGAAAAGAAAATGTTATATATATTGTAATAATGTATTAAAAAACATTTTAAACATCAACTATCCATTTAGGAAAGGTATAATACTTCCTGCATTTCATCACAAGAAAACCGAATTAGTGTAAATAATAAAAGAAGTCAGATGTGTAGAATCTTGTAAATTATAAAAGTCAAACACATTGCTGCTTTGTACCATTTTATTAGCATAACCTGTTTTCATTTGAAAGAGATGTTGGTCAGTTCACTAAAGTATTTTATATAGAAGGAGAAATATTAAATAAAGAATAAGAAAAAGAGCTGGAGAACATTTATTTATTTATAAAAATGTTCTGAATAAAACTATTGTTGCTTTCTTAATTATTGTCATTCATTGAAGTCGGATTGATAAAAACTGGATTAGAGTTTCATTCAATAGTCAACCAGGATGGACATGAATTAGAATAGGTAATACTAATTCTAAAAAAAATTAACATCATATGTAAATCTACCTTTTTTCACATAACCCCCAAATCTAGAAAAAAAAAAACGTGTTTTACAGAACATTATATTTTCTTCCTATAACGTCCTAGAGAGAAGCTCTACTGGGCCTGAAAAAAATCCTCAATGAAGAAAAAGTGTTAACGGGAACCCCCTTAAGCTAATGCCATAATACCAGTTATTGTGAAACCGAACAGATGTGGTATTGTTCTCATCAGTTTCTTGTTCAGCTTCCTCTGCTCGCTGCCAATGCCATCGCTTCCATGTCCCAGGAAAATAATTTAACACTCTTGGGATCATGGCACTCACTCAAAAACAGTGTTATATATTGTTTGGTGTGAATTTTAATGTTAATAGTGGCTTCGCTCATGTTTCTTTGGAAATACATTTTGTCTGTGTGTGGTCCAATGGTGTTGCTAGGTTGTGTTGTCCTGCAACCTGGAATCTTCCTGCAGTTAAACACTGCAGATCAGATGCATCTTGTCGCTGTTTCGTGGAAACACAGGTAGAGGTGGCGGTGGGTCGAGGTCGAGGGCTCCAGACACATTACAGAAGTGACTGTCAGAAAGAAATGAGAGAAGAAACCATAGTACGCCTAGGTCAGGGGATGGGGGTTAAACTTATCTTATCATTTAAGCTAATTCTATGTTACATTCAGAAACACAACTCCATTTCATACCTCTTGAGACACATTAAAAACATTTGCCAAAGTGTGAAAACCAAACAAGTTCTGCTTCTCTGGAAATTCAACGCAGTGACGCACTTATCAAAGACTTCTAAGGCGGAAAAAACTCACAGATCTTTATCCCAGTAGAACAATAATATAATTTACAAGTCAATATTAATATTTCTATGTTATTACATATGTTTATGCTAATGAGTAATCTCACCATCTAAGGAGAAACACAGGTTGAGCAAAGGGCCAAACTTCATCCAAGAACCCAAGCAGCAAAACCTCCATCCCTGGAAAATCTCTTGTCTAAAGGCTTGAGGCCAGGTGAGTTTTCCTCTGGGCTGACCAACCTTGTCTCTCGTGAAGTCCTTGGTGAAGATTCAGTCAAAGATCATTTTTGTGATGCCAATTGCAATGAGAAAATGAAATAATCCAGCTGAGATGGAAAAGATCAGTCAGCATCATTTTCTTACATGAAATTTAAGAAAGTCCAACAATTTTATCATAAAGGTTTTCCCTTCAACTTCACCACCAGAGCAGGAGAAGAAGCTCGAACCCCTGATGTGTGTGTGTGTGTGTGTGTGTGTGTGTGTGTGTGTGTGTGTGTGTGTGTGTGTGTGTGCGTGTGTGTGTGTGTGTGTGTGTGCAAGCATCAGCCACATGCTTTTGACAATTGGTAGTTAAAGTTCTTAGATGACCTTTGACTAAAGAAGGGTAAGATGATGACAAAGACTGCAAGACCTCTCCCCAGAGCATTTTGAACGTTGTATCTGTGATGAAAATAAGCAGTTGTTAAACTGCAGTTTCCTGTTTCTGTTGATGTTACATGTTGTGAAACATTTCCCTCATTGGTGAAGCAAGCTGACACTCATTTTGTTTCTTAATCTTAAATCTATGGCAATATTATAAAGCCGTAACTGTGTTGTGAAGAATTTATTGAGAAAGGTTTTCATTATTACAAGGAATTTTTCAACCAATGCTTTCATCAATCATACATAAAAGCATTGTAAATATCTAATACTACCACTAGTCTAGTTAAAAAGTTTATCATTGGCCATTTATATTTCCGGCTGATGTGATAATTGGCATGCACACAGTTTTTTATCTGCTGGAAATCTTCAAAGCTTCAGGTTGCAAAAGAGGAAATCCATGTGATAGATAAAAAGTTTACCAGAAACATCAGCATTGAGAAGTGACTTGAGCATTGCTTTTGCAGCCTCCCGTAATGATACTTTATGGTCAGTTAAGATTATCTTGAAAAGGTTTACGAATCAGAATCAGAATCATAAATACTTTAATAATTCCAAAAGGAAATTACAGTTCCAGTACAACCATCCATCACATACATCACAAACATTTCGGGGGAACTATTGACTGAGGACCCCGCCTGACGCGATTACCATAGGGCGCTGCCTTTAACTCTGTGGAAAGACAGGAGCCACATTTGGGGAGGGAGAGGGAAAAAAAATACATATTTCACACTTTATCCTATTCCAGCATACAGTTTGAGATATCAAAAAAAAAAACTTGCACGAGAAAAGCACATATAACATTTATGCAGGGGGTTAACCTTGGAGACTAGTCGGATGAAGTTCATATGTTGTTGTGGGCATCAGTTATGTGTGTGTTTGGGTGAGAGTTGTTATATTTCCATGAACGCTCTCTAGAGGGCTATTGTCCTTGATGTTATCAACCGGCCCACAGTTCAGAAAGCATCCACAGATGTCCGCGGGGGAGGAGGGAGTGGGGAGGGTAGTTCTGAGCTCTCTCGTCATATCGTCCAGGGGATTTTTTTTTTTAATAGGGGAGGCATAATCCAAATACACAATTTGTTATAAGAACAAGCTGTATATAGACCCTTATATGTCTGTATAAGGGTATATGGATTTTGTCTTGTTCTGTTTTATCAGGAAAAATTTAACTGTTTGGGAATTTTCTGTTTTTTCTTCTGTTTTGTTAGTTGTGTATTTGTAGAAGTATGGTTAAGATGATCACAAGCCCGATATTACAAGCGTAATACAGTAGTTCCAAAATTGTCACCCTTAGGATTGTGGATAGTTGAGAGGGATAAAAGTAGTAAAGGCAAAGTGTTGTTTTTTTGTGTGAGTATATTTTCTTGCTCATTTCATCCAGTGTTGCTTTTGTGCCTATATCAGTTTCAGAGAAAGATAGAAGTCAGTTAGGCACGATATTTTTATAGTAAATAATTTTGGTTACAATTGCAATACAACTTAAAGTTTGTCCAGATAAGATGTCAAGATGTGTAGAGTATCATTATGAATCTGTCATAATGGACAATCTTTGTCATGTCTTCATCATGACTGTTTTTGTACTTTTAAAACATGAGGTAGCCTTAGATCACATCAATAAAGAAATCACATTCACAAAACGGAGAAAACTCAAGAAAGGCTCCATCTGAATACTATAAGTGCTCTTTCTGAATACCCTTAATTATAGCTCCTAGCTCCTGGTACTAGCTCCTGTTCCTTGACCTTCCACTGGGTTAACAGTAAGGACACTATCATGGGTAGGAACGGAGCTTCGAACTTCTGTGCTGATTCAGGACAGCCTTTAACTCATAAGTTATCACTCCACAGAAAGCACATGGATGATTCTAGTCAAATCTGGGCCTACAGCCTTCCGGAAAAAAAAACTACAAAGTGTTTGCTCTCTTCTCTCAAGGCAATTTCATTAGTTTCCATGAGAAGGACTGTGTCTTTATGTCATGTCATGTCAATCAAAGGATTGTGGGATTCCTTATAGCTCCTTAATGATGATAAGAGGCAAGACAAGGTAGGTTTATTAATATAGCACATATAGACCATTCAGAGCTGTACATTAACATAAAAACATTACAGAAGAACAGAACATATAAAAAAAACATTGCATAGGTATAGAAAACATTAACAACCTTCAACACTAGACTTCTTTAGATTCATTGTAACAAGCTTCAACACTAACATTCAAAGCTTTATTGACATGGGGTAAGGGAGGGGTAGTCGGGGCAGAGCATCTTCTTTACATTACACCCAGGAGAAATAGTGATAGGCAGCGTTCCAAGGCCAACACAGGGGAGTCAGTTTGGCTAACAGCAATTGTTTAGGGGCAGCCTGAATTTTCTGTCTACTTTAAAGTTCCACTGGTACATCTCAATGGCAAATCCAAACAAATCCTTCTATGAGTCCACCGTGTATCCAGCTGCAAATGTCCCAGCGGGGTGCGAAGTATCTCCTTTACCCAGTCAGAGGGCAGTCTCAAGTAAGAGAGATTCCTAGGCTAAATTAGCCATGAGAGGAACCATACAGGCTCCTTTTCCTACCTCCTTCATTATTGACTGCACTATTAGGAGAGCAATTATCATGGGGACCGCTGACACACTTACACTTTGGCTAAAGAATCCTTACCCATACAGATATTCGGATGGAGCCATTTGCATTTTACAAATTTTACATATTATGCGCTGTGGTTTTAAATTTGTTAAAGCCTATAACTTTGCAAAGATATCATAACTGAGTGTGCTTACCACTTTATTTAACAAGGCAATGCGGCCAGCTTTGTTTATGCATAATTTGTGGGGCAATGTACATCTTTTGAGGGTCTTTTTTCTTGTTTTATTTATTTAAGATTTGAATGTGTGTTCAAAAAACACAACTGAGGTTTAAAATGAAGTTAAATGCCTAACAATGTTGTTGTTGAACTAACTAATTTCTTACAAGGTACTAGATGAGCAAAAATATGAAAACGTTAAAAACTACTGAAGAAAATCAAATTTGAACAACTTAAAAAGATTATGGATAGTGTTCAACTGAGTTCATAATATATAAATAATTTTAAACAATCCATAAAACATTGTTGGAACAACTACATTTTTCTGAGTAATCAACTTAAAAACTTGTGTTTATAATTATGTTAATTAAGTTAATAACACTTTTAAATAAAGTGGAAAAACTAGTTGGAATAACTTGATTAATATGAAACATTCAACATATGAACTTTTATTTATGCTACCAATTAAGTGAGTGGCACTTAAAAATACTTCTGGTCATAGAGGAAAAGCTAATTTACCTAATAATGTAATTTGTTAGTTGAACATAATTTCATTAGAAGTTGACTCAAAAAGACTGATGCAAACAGTTGCATTAATTTTTTTGTGTTTGATCGAAAACATTTGTTTTTAGTGTGTAAAGGAGGCCAGATTTAGCAACAAGCACCGCTTACTGGTCCACAGAGCCAATCCTGCACCTCAAAATGCTGACTGTCTGCAGTATCCCCGCACCACCCAGCACTACCTCCTGGGATGCATAAGTTTGCATCCAAATATGGGTGGGAGTAGCACATTAGTCACAAGCCCTTGTCTTCCGTGCTGGCCTCTCTGTCTTCCTCCAATAACTGCATTGCCAGGATGCACGGGTTCCGCTTCGGCTGGTTCTGAGTTTATGGATCTTGCTTCACGGCAACATAGATGAACCTCTCTCTCTTACCCGGTCTCATCTTCCTACACCCAGTGACTAATTGCTATCCACAATACGCCTATGTATGACAGCTGATCCCTGCGCTCCACCTCCTGGCTCTACTGCTAGAGTGATAAAGTTCAGCCTTTTCAGAGGGGAAAAACGGCAACCAAATCATGCCGAAATTACATACAAAATATAAACCGATCATGCAAAATGCAAGACCAACAACAATACAAAACAAATCTTGCAACATTTAAGAGATCACCAAAATAGATAAATGAAATGAATGAACACATTTTTCATTTCAATTTTTCTCATTATTTGGCATGAGTTTGAGTGGCAGTGATTGTACCATCACTGCCCTATATTTTACAATACTAGTTTTGGTTCAAAACTAGTATTGTATAGGGATGGCTGAAATATGGACCTGAAAAGGCCAAAACTTCCCATCATGTTTAGATTTTCCTAGAATCTCCGTTTTCAACCAAAAGGGTCTCTGCTCAGTGCTGCAAGAAACTAAGCTCTTCTTCTGTGTTTAGAGTTAACCTATTTCTTCTAATTTCTAATTCAGGGTTCTTTAAACTCAGAATTCTGAATATATTCTCAGAATAGTGACTTTTGTCTCTCAGAATTTTAACTTTTCCTCTTAAGGCCCCCACATACTTGTGCGAACATGAATCCGCGGACATCCATACAGGATGACTGTAATCTCAGAATTCTAACATTAAATTTAGAATTCTCCCTTTAATCTTAGAGTTCAGACTTTAAATCTTAGAACTCCCACATGTTTCAAAATTCTGAATTTAATCTAAGAATTCCCACTTAGAAATCGGACTTTAATCTTAGAATCCGGACCTTTCTTCTCTCAAAATTTTGTCTATAATCTCAGAATTGCGAAGTTTTTTCTCTCAGAATACTGTCTTTAATTTCAGAACTCTGACACTAATCTTAGAATTCTGACTTTTTTTCTCAGTCTTAGATGCATCCCTTCTCTAAAAGATCTGAACCAAATTAAATGCTTGTTACTGGGGCTGAATGATACACTGATGGGGTAATTAAACCATTTGATTTGGGTTTGTTGACACAGAGATACATCTAAGATTGCAGGACAATCAACAGTATCAATTCCCCTTGATACTGTTTAAAGGTAAATAATATCTTTCTGTTATTTTTGGTACAAAGGCCAGCACTTTAATTTTCTTTGGTTGATCAAAAATATAATTTTCTTAGAATTTATGTGATTTCTCTGTTTTGCAAAATTAGCCAAAGTGACTCACTATAGTTTGAGTTAATTAAATAAGCTCAACTGTTTTAACCAAGGTCATTAGTACGGAGTGGTGCTCTGTCTAAAAAGAAAAATTCAATCAATCACAGAAAGCGCTGTGATATCTGGTGTGTTTTTTATTTTGCATGGCATTGTGGAATTTTCCAGAGCAGAAAGAAGAACAAGACCAGCAACAGAAATGATAAAACACAGACATCACAAACCTTCATTGAGAAAATGTGATATTTTACTGTCCTATATCTTGCTCTTCTTCGAAGTTCCAATTTGTTGTCCATGGAAACAGAAACAGATGGACTGGATAATGAGAAACAGAAAAAATAAGAAGGATGGGCTGGGATGAGGGATTGATGGCCGGTTGTCGTAAAGAAAAACAGAAGAGACTGATTGCAACGTAAAGGGAGATTAGAGCTTAGAGGAGCATTTACTTATGCTGCAGAGAACAGCGTTGGACTTTGAAGAACAAGATGAGTTTCAGTAAAATATGAGTTTTGAATGTGACAGTTTTTTAAGCAAATACAGAATGTAGATTTTGGTCTATTGTTAGAGATTTTAGATTGATGCTGCCCTGAAACATGCTGATCCTTGTTACATTCTCACTTGATAATATCTGTATGAGCAAAACACAAAGCATTAACAAAGTGTCAGTAACTAATGTGCCGGAACGCTTCTTCTACCTCTGCATTCTACAGCTGAAATCAGATATTGACATAAACTGCAGTGAAATATTGATAGCCAAATCTTCTCAGACTCTTTATCAGACTCAATGTTTAGTTCAAAATGATTTCTGTTTACTAAATACCTGAACAATTATAGATTATATTTAACATTTTTTGAAATGCAGAAGTTTCCATACATTTGTTCTTTTGGTTGAATTTTCTTTCAAAATCTGACTCAGGTTGAAATTTTGGGCGTTGTTTAACAAGCTTTTAAATTTGTCACTGATGTCTTGAGTGTTGCTTCAATATTTCCTAAAAATGCTCTCTGCTCATGACTCTTTCCATTTTGCAAAGTGCACCATCCCTAGTGCAGCAAAAGATGATGCTGCCACACTCTTAATACACAATGCTGACTATGACCAGACATTGAGATTGTACTCCAGCGAACATGTCTCCAAAAATTAGACACAAAAACTACAGCCTGTCTCCCGCAGTGAGGGGTTTTGGGGGGTGTTTTAGCCCACGATGCTACAGGAGTTGAGATAATGTTAATCTTTTACTAACTTCAACCAGCATCTCCTTGAGGCTGTTAACTTTTGTCGCAAAAAGAAGCACCTCTCTGGGAAACAGAAGCGATCCGCTTCCTTAACGTTCATGGCTGGACATTTCCATACTGTTTACACTTGCACCTGATAGTTTGAGTTGATGAACGTGGCATCTACTGGCATTTGGGTAATATGAAAACATATATTTTATTATTCTGCCATTTAGCAAAATTTAATAATCATAACTGACCAATTTTGGAAACGTTTCGTTTTATTTAATGTTAGATATTGTGAAAGAAAAAAAACTAGCCATGTGTGTAAATATCAGGCTTTAATTGTCATAAAATTATAATTAGGTAAAGTAATGATAAATGCAGCAGGAAGAGTGCTAAGTTCAGTGTAAGTTCAGCATCTCCTGTCCTGTCTCTATCCATTTAAAACTGCTGGACTGCTAAAAAAAATAGTCAAAGGGTGTGGAATGCCTTAGACTGGATGTTGTCTAAAAAAGAAATGGAACCATGTGATTAGGTTTCATTTGGCAGCTCAAATGGTAAATACAAAGGAAATATTTAATTTATAGTAACTTCTTACCAATAACAAAATGTTCCTATAAAAGAGAAATTATTTATGTGTAAAAAAAAACATTTGCTCAGTAAGCCTAGCAATTAACATTTTTTCTTTTTTCTCTATTTTTTTGCAGTTGTTGAAAATGTAGACAATGCAATGAGGGCATGAGCATAAAAACAAGAACAGATTTCGTGGACAGATTTAAAAGTGGGTTAGTTGATGGACCATTACGACTGTGACACAGCGCAGTAACAGTTGGGCTCTATAGATGTGGATATAGAGATAAAGAGCAGGCAGCCCTGACGTCTCTTTGACATTTTGTCTACATTTATCCCCTCATGGCATCATTTGAACAGAATCGCTAATCCATAGGACCTCGCAGGACCTCAAAGGGAATTCATATATGACTCTTACGTCACATGGAAAAGCATCAGAGAAAATCTGAACAGGTGCAAACGGCATTATCCTCCTTCGGTAGTGAGTAGGTGTTTGAGAATGAGAGCAGGCAATGTGGGGCAAACCACACAGCCTTGTGTGGTGGACTGAAAAAAAAATATGCCCTGTTAAATAGAGGTACTTTAATGTCTATACTAAGGCCCTGTTTCTTCTCGTATGTGTAATCCAATTTTTTTCTGTGTATAATGGTAGTTTATAATGTATTCAAATTCTTAATGGATGTTGAAAATATGACATTCATCTTAAAAATTAGCAGAGGGATATGCCCTATGCGCCCCAGACTGGTATAAAAGATGAAATTACAAAGAAGAGAAAACAGAAATTGTGTTTGAGGTTTTGCTGTACATGGGAAAATGTCAGAGTCAATTATAGTTGCCTAAAACATTGAAATAAATTACTGTGAATAGTTTTTTTTTATATCAAGCGCTTATTTATGAATGAGTGTACTTTAGCGAACTTTACTTTCATAGTTTATTTTTTCTAATTAGTCATAGAGTTGCACCTATTTTCAGTCAGCAGAACCAGGCTCTGTGTGAGGCTAAGAGCTAAGAGTTCTGAGCTTGTAAAGGGCAGTGAGGTCATTCAGGTGAATACCTGCAATTTTGTTACACACTCAGAAGAATAGGAAGATGGATGAAGATGGATATAAAACAAGAGTATAACATCCGCATAAAAGTGCTATCAACATTAAATTGCACAGCTTCCAGTAAAAATACATGCACTGGTGGGACCTTGGGTCTCAAAGGTCAGTTTGTCTTCTATATAAGTTTCAAGGTACTTGCAGTTGTTGACCAACTCCACTGCTTTGTTGGAGATTATGAGATTACAGAGACTGGACTGCAAAATTGGTTACCATGGAAATTACAGATAAACGGACTCTGGAGAAACAGAGACTGACATACTTGTATTGGAAAGAATGACTGATTTGGGGAAAATGTGTCAGCAAGGACACGTCTGCATTATAGCATGATCTTCTCCACCAGTGTGATGAACGGAACGCTGATATCATGCTGTGCACGCCCTGACTGGGTGTACACAGCATGATATCAGTGTTCTCAATCGGGTGACATGACTGTGGGATTTTTCCCAACGTCGATCCACATATCTTTAGTTTTTTTTTTTCACATTAGGAAGGAAGAGCTGCACCAATCCGTAAATTCCTTCACTACAGGACCATCCACCAGGTCATCACTGCTCAGCTGGGACACGATGACAGCATCATCAGCAAATTTAACAATGTGACGCCGTACATGTTGGGATGAAACAAATAATAAATATGAATGAACACAGCCCTGTGGTGATCCAGTGCAGGAAAAAAGAGTGTCTGATAAAAACACAAAACATTAACCCTCACACGTTGTGGTATTACTGTTAAAAAGTTAACAACCCAGATTATAAAACCAGGATCAATATTATGGGAGGCCCTTAGCGTCTCCAATAAAATGTGTGGCTGAATGTAATCAAAAGCCGACGAGAAATCATTAAAAAAAAAGATGGGCAAAGGACTTAGCTGCCTCTGGATGAGTTAAAACAAAGTTCAGCAAGGTGCCAACTGCTTCTTCAACACCTCTGCCTGACCGGCAAGCAAACTGCAGTGGGTCCAAATTATTTTGGACACAGGTCAGAAGTGATTCCTTCACAGTTTTTTCAAAATACTTAACAAGGGAGGTCAATGTGACAGTCAATAAGCGATTAAGGAGATGCAGATTTGGGTACTGAGACAATAATAGAGTTCTTCCAGAGTGAAGGAGCCTTATGAAGTTAGAGGGACATTGAAAAAGAATATATATTTGCCAGCTGTACAGCACAGTTTTTGAGGACCCTACCACCAATGCCGTCGGAGCCTGGACATTTTTCTCTCCCTAACAAGCACGAGTTTCTGCCTTTGGTCCTTTTTGGAAACTAAATTATGTTGATGTTTAACTAATGTTTGAGAGAACCTGTTGACATGTGTTATAAAATCATAGTTGTCCTGAATGTTATTATAACGCAACCCAACTTTAAACTATTGCATCTTTTCCTGTGTGGGAGCGATGCATAGTGGTTGGAGAGCTGGATGTCTGTGTCCTCGAGAGGCTTTCGAAGATCAGTGGGTCAAAACTCAGTCTGTCACTCTGGGTCCCTGAGGTGTGTGATGCAACTAACATAGTGGAGGGACACGTGTGCCCACGAGCCTGTTCCAAAAAACCCACAATCCACCACCAAAACTTTTATTTTATTCCGTCTTTGTTTAATCACACTTGCATTTATATAGATTTAAAAATGACAAAATATAATAATGCATGAAAAATGTATTTATTTTACATAAAGTTAAGGTGGATTTTGACTCTTCTAGTTCAAAGGTCAGTGCTGGTAGGCCTTCGTATGACACAACACCAGTGAAGTGCTTTACATGTAGGTGAGAATATAGTATTTTTTAAATTTATGTTATTGATCTTCCACCAAGCTTTCTGACTCATTCTGCTGGGTTTTTAAAGCTTTTCTGATTGTCTTACTAATGAATGATAGATCTTTAATTAATGTCTTTACAATGCAATTCTTTGATGTCCAGCCATGGATGAAGGTAATGAGTTGATCGGATCAGTTTCACAAGATACTGTAACTGGCTGGCTAATTAGTGATGGAAATTTTGTGCTTCGAGGCCACCTTGAAGTTTTAACTGTTGTCAAATTGCTAGTTTTGGTCTGGTTTCTTTTGTTTTTGTATCCAGAGTGTTAAAAAAGTTGCTCTGCGTTGGATATGGATCAGTTTCAATAAGTAGTTAAGTTTTGGCAACATGATAATATAACATGATTTTATTGTGGTAATGCATCCTATAATTGGATCTGGTAAAAAAAATGTCCAGTATTTTCCAGTGACCCCTTTTGTTTTCACATTAAACAAACACAGTATACATCAATTAGTTGTGGCATCATCAGTGGTAAATGACATATTAATGATTCTGTTATGAACAACACCTTTAAATATTGTTTTGAAAAAGTGCTATGGGTTTATGTTACCATTAATAAATAAAGTTGCCTAATTTGTCTCATAATTGAGCAATTAACAGATTATTCTATAAATGTATGTTAGTGTGTCAGTTTGCAGATACACAGATATCAGCCACAGTGTTTGACCTGAACTACAGTGAAGCTATTAGCTCGCCGTATCGTGTAAAATCCTCTCTCTTGGAAGGTTTCCACGCTGTCTTTTGCCACCCCAGCGTTGGGTTTTTCTGTTGGACAATCTTCTGTCCATGTTTTTGGGCATCTGCTCTCATTGCTGCTGTAGAGGGATGAAGCGCAAACTGTCACCCTGCTGCTATGTTTTGGATTTAATGCCTGAGAGTCATCATATTAACCAGATTGACAGAGGAGATGGGGGTGGGGTGTTTTTTTTTCCTGTAAGTAAAAACTAAAACCCCATCTCTGCACCTTATGAACTTGAGGCTCTTATTATTTTTCTGACATTCAGTTTGACGTCAAACTCAGTTTTGTTTAACATGCCAGAACCCAGACACGCTAAGTCTCTTTTTTCCCAATCTGTTTTGTGTCCAGCTGGATCAGCGGTCTGAGAACACACTGTTATATAATCAAGACAAGTCAAATCTTTAGCGAAGTACAATTTCCTGCGTTCTTGAGTGGAAACAATATAGTGGTTCTCATAAATGAGCACAGTATCCTGTGTTAAAATTCCAGTCTTTTGATAAGGGAAAAAATCGTTTCCATGATTATAACTTTTTCCACCTTTACACAATTCTTGGATATTTCAACTCTGACAGGGGTTAAAATGTAAATAAAAAAGATACTATAACTTAGCTGCATAACTCTACAAATCATTTAGCTATTACAGTACTTTGCTGAAGCACCTTTCAATTAAATTTTGTTATTCAGTCTTCTTTGGTCTTTAAACATAGTAAATCTTGACTGTAATATGTGCTTATGCTATAAAGCTCTCCAAAATGTTTCAGATCATGGGGACCTCGCTTGTCCATAGCCCCCTCCGTGTCAATACACATATTTTCAGTATCTAGTTAGGCGATATCAGAATTTAACTTTTTGTCTAGTAAAGCCATTATTCTGTTGATTTGAGCTCACTGTGATGCTGAAATATTAAATCCACCTTAATTTTTTCAACCTTCTAGCAAACACTATATTGGATTGGGTCCAAGCTTATTGACATTTGGATCTTCTCATGATTTAATTTATCTTGACGAAAAAAAAAAAAAAAACTTTTCTGTCTGACGTAAGCACAGAGGATGATGCCGCCACCACGTTTTACTGTGGTTATGGTCTTCTCTCCATGGTTCTTATTCTTTCTGTGCCAAACATACACTTTGGTATTGTGGCCCAAAAGTTCCAGTTTGGTTTCTTCAGACCACAACAACATTCTTTTACGAGGCTTTGGGAGGTTTTCACCACTTTTGGATGTTTTCTTTTTTGTCTGGCAACCCTACTCCTTAGTTTCAGACATACACGGTCTCACAAATATAAGTACTGCCCTCAGATTTTTGTACTTATTTTACTATGAGACTCTGAGGCAATGCATTGTAGTCAATGCATTGTGTCCGGCTCAAGATAACTCAACACACAGCTATCAATGTCTAAACAGCTGGCAACAAAAATAATAACACCTTTAAGTGTGTAAAAATGTCCAACTTTTGCCAGTGGTGTCAATATTTAGTGTGACCACCATTACCTTCCTGCCCTGCCCTATTTTTCTTGGGCCTGGGATTCACTAGAGCTTCACAGGTTGCTGCTGGAGGCCTCTTTATCTCTGCCATGATAATATCAAGGAGTTATGTAACTCACAAGTTATGTATTCAATGCTGTGAGAATTTATTTACCCTACTTTATGGATTTTTTTGTTTTGTTTTGTTTTTGCTTTTATTATCACTGTTGTGCAATTACACACGATTTTCAGTTATTTAATGTGTATTAAATAACCCTCGGTCTGTTAGGTATTGTCTGGTGAATATCGGCTCAATTAGCTGATATTAGGACAATAGTTGAAAGGGTGATTTGAGCACTGGCATTCTTCTAACAGCAAACTCTGCACACATATAGAATAAATTACAACTTATATTCAAGTATAGGAATAAACATAGTTGAAAACCATCAACATAAGAATGATTTAGTGAATCTTGGGTTCACTGCTAATCCAAGTTAAAGGACCAAATTTAATCTGAAAGAATATGGAATGAGGTTAAATTAGCTTAACTAGTTTAGAACAACAATCAGCATGTGTTCAACCCATTCACAATGCAACTCCAAGGTAGATAAAACATTATTTGAGGAAATTACATTTTAAAGAATGATTTGATAAATAAATATCAATAACCTTTAGGACACTCGCTTCTTATTATTGTAATAATTTCTCCAGAAAATACTTAAGACTCAAATTGGTGGCTTAAGAAGCTAGAGGGCGCTGTAGAGGACGATCGACCGGAATTGATTTGTCAGGACACATCCAGGTCATTAGCTTGATGAGTTCATCTTAAGTTACACAAAACACCACTAAATCAACATTAATGTTCCCTAGTAATGCTGCACTATTGCTGATAGAATTATCACGTGATGGCGGCGCGAAACCAAAACAAGCGTTATGTTTAAACATGCCGTAGTTACGTTTACCAGGGTTAGTAGTAGTAACCCTAATTTCTAGTAGGCAGCTTAGCCTGTTAGCTCCAGGTCTTAACCTCATTCAAAACCTTAAAAACGCCATGAAAATAGATTAAAAGTAAACCATTTAAAATGATTAATCCCATTCTAACTTTCCCTTCGATACTCTGTAAAACCTCTGCCTCTGTTGTCCATTCAGTTGACTTTGGGGCATCCAGTTGAAAGCAGTTTGGGCTGGCGGCGTGGAAGTGGCTATCGCAAGGTGAAAGCCCTCCTTTGAGAATCTTTAGAGGGAGTGGTGACCTAGTGGTCAGAGAGTTGTGCGTTTGCTTCTTAGAGAGGCCCCAAAGATCGGTGGTTTGAAACTGTCACTCTAGGTCCCTGAGCAAGACCCTTGACCACAGATTGCTGTCCGTCCATCACCCAGTGTTGGCAGCACTTTATTTGACAGGGAACATTAATTAGCATTCCTGCAAATGCACCAGAAATAGCCAGAAGGCTATTTTTCATCTATTGTCCCTGGACAGATTTTAAAATTGTCTACCTAAAAACACAACAGTAAGAATTTTACAGTGAACACTACAAATACAAAAAGAAATAAAAACAGCTATAACACAAAATACAGAGTTCATGTTCGCTAGACTACAGATTTTAGGTTAATAAAAATAGAATAAAACATTCAAATAAAAATAGTTATACTATATATATATATATATATATATATATATATATATATATATATATATATATATACATACATACATAAACAGCAGAGACACAAATGGCAGCATGGAAGACATATTCAATTAATGCTGACATGTTTGATGTGTTATGAGCCGGTTCATTAGATGCTTTTTAAAAAGAGTGTATGTTGTGAGTTCTCTGATGTTTAGAGAGACAGAGCTGCTGTGACTGCAAAAGCTCTTTGACTAAAAGCACTTTTACGCAGAGGAACAACACAGTCTCCTCTGGCTGACCGTTGTGTTACTCTCAGTGTGTTCCTGTAAATCAGACAGAACTTTGAGTACTTGATGACATTTTCCCAGCTTGTAAAGAAATTCTAAAGGTTTTAGTATTGTTTTATTTGCCTGTGGCCATGTTGTAAGACAGTAGGACAGAATCATACTGTACATGAATATTTTAGCTGCCTGGAGTGACAAGTGTGATCTTATGAAATGGAAATTTCAAATATTGAATTTGACTCTATTGCACACCTTTTTTATCTGGGATTTAAACGTTAGTTTAGAGTCTATTAGGATGTCTAGGTATTTGAATTCTGACACAACTTTTATTTTCCCCTGTCACATAAATATCTTCCTCATGATTTGCACTGTTGGATTTAGAAAAATACATTGAAACTGTTTAAGTAATGCCTTTATTAATACCAACACTTAAACTTCTGTAGAGGAATTGTTTCTGCCTGAATTATTTTTTTCAGCACAATTAAAAATGATTTTAATTTTGGCACAGTGAACAATTTCTGAACATGAATGGTGAGTTTAGGTTTCTGACTGACAGCTTCTTATTCAGATTGAAGTCCAGACTTTGACTAGGCCCCTCCAAATTCCTACCTTTGGTTTATTTGAGCTTTCAAGGTAGGCTTTCAGATATGTTTTGAATAATTGTTCTGCCACATAACCAAATGTGCTTCTTCTTAAATCCTCTAACTAAATAAAGATTACCTGGTAGAGAACATAATCCATGGTTTCATCAATTACAGCAAGTGGTCATGGTCCTGAAGCAGCAACATAGCCCCAGACATTGACCTTACCTCCACCTTGTTTTTACTGTAAGACGTTATTAAGGCTGTCATCCGCTGATGTCCAGGGATTTTAATTATAAATATAAAACTATTTTCTTAACTGGATTTTTTTCTGCACTAAAATGGATTCAAATTAAAGGTTATAACTTTGGCTGTTTGAAATTACACTTTGACAATAAAAAGCTTAAACATAAATAGAAACATTACAAATTGTTGATATAACATCATGCTTTGCTTTGTTTTGGTGTTGTTTTAACAAATAAAATAAATTCCCTGGACTTTTTTTTTTGTTCCTTGCGTTTGTATGTTGTCCTCCAAAAAAATAATTAAATACACCAACATCTATGTCTCTCTCAAGTGAGGGATGTGTTGTGATGGAAAGCATGATGCTGACGCTTAGTGGTTACTTATGGGTATTACAACTCAGCATTGCCCTTTTTTCAAACATGAACAACTTTGTATTTTCCGCACCCTACTGGTGTAATAGTGTCAATGTAAATTGCACTAAAAATCAGAAATAAATAAAACAAATTCCCATATGAATGAGAAATTCAATGGAATTTAAGATTTGGGCCAAGAAAAGAGATAAACAACAGTCATTGCGTGCAGAGATTTTCTACAGGATAACGTCTAGCTCAACCTTTTTAATGAGTTGATCTTCATTACAGATTTAACACACAATTCGTGCACCTTAACAAAACATTATTCTGCCCAGATACATTCTTTTCTACTGTTAACAAGTATGTCAGCAACACGGGATGGCAACTGAGCTGCTGACACTATTGCTTCACATACCCTACATTTAGAAAAAGTTCAAGGAAGAACATACGAAATGTAATAAAAGGAGTAAATGATGAATATGTGATACTTGTCAAAGAAAGAGATGAGAGTGAGAGATCTGAAGACTGGATTTTAAAAAGAACAAAAAAAGTGTAATTTCTCCTAAACTGTCCAGAGGATTAGAGCTGCAGCCTTACTCGTGTGTTAATCTCTGGCACAAGAACAGCACAGCATGAATCGTGCCAAAACAGACACCCACACAAACACACACACCATTGGATTAAAAGCTCTTAATATTGGTAGATGGGGATTAAAAAGTACTATAAATATTTGATATCTGAAGTAAATTTTTACATATATTTAACATCAGCTACACTGATAGAGAAATAAAAACTCATGATTATTGTTTCAGAATAAGGTTAAGAAAAAAGGTTTTAGACACCTTCAAGTGAAGAAAAAAGAGTGAAATCAAATAAAAGGGTGTTCATAAATTTCCAACTGTACATATAAAAAGAAACAGTTTTCAATCATTGAGAACATTTTTGCCACAAAAAAACAAAAAATGCATTTCATATCATGAGGCTTTGATATATTTTTTAAAATAAAACACAGATTCAGAAGCAGATCCAGGTAATATTTTTTCCGTAAAAAATTAAAATTCTCCTCTCACCCATGAATTGCATTGAGGTTTAGTGGCCAGATTAACACAAAATAAACCAAAATGGATTGCAGTGGAACAGATAAAGCACTGATTGTCAGCACTAGCTGTCACAATGTAGGTCAAAAGCTTGTTTACCTATCTTTTGAAAACAAGATGATCTGTTCTTATACTACAAATACCCCAGAAGGTGGCGCTGTTGATGGTAGCAGCAACCACCTGAGACCGAGCAAAATAGACAAGCAGGATGGGAAACAGGGAGCAGCTGTTGGGAAACTATGTGGATAAAATACTTAATAAGTCTTGTATTATGACTTTACACATTTCTACACCAGTATCTCTCTCTGGTTGCATTAAAAGGTTTTCCAATTGAATTACGGTGCCCTTTTATTCACCATTTTGCATATTTACCATAAAAAGACCATGTGACCAGTACAATATTGCCCAAATGTGCAGAGCAACCAATGGAGCAGTGGTGCAAAAAGGAGTAAGCAACCCTAACCCTGAAGATCAGGTTGATCGTTGACCATATTTAGCTCCCACTTTACTGCAAGGCATTGGAGGACGGTCTACTGGCTCTTACTGTAGCTGCGTCAATTGTCACCATCTTGCTTTCTGATGGTTCCTCGGTACTGCCGGCAGATGGCACAACAATGCTTGTGTCTGCTCATTGCACCTTGTGCAAACTTCTTTTCAGGCACTATCAGGATAAAAGCTTGCTATATATTGTTTTATTTGAAGATGAGTATATGGGTTTTTGTGTTTTCTTTGTATGGTCAAAAATATGTGACTAGCCCCCTCTTGACGCGTTCTCAGTCTGGCCAGTACACGATAGGGAAATGTGTATTTATGAAATGTGTCTTCCCTATACACAAACAGTACTTTGCCACTCCAATTGTATTTTGTACCATTTAACTGTACAGATGCCATGACATCACTGTATAAACCATTTTATGTAGTTGATATTGCTGCATATGTAAATTCTTCAAAGCATGTCATTAAAACAATAACATCAGCTTGTTGTTCTTTCAGGCCAAATGGCCCTCCTCAGTAAAAGGGTTGAGTACGGCAATGATATGCAGCTCTGACGTCACTCTGATTGGCTACAACCATATTTGGAAAACCGGTCAAATGCCCGGTGGTTTGAAATCAAGGTTGCAATATGAAAGTAAAAGCAAAAAAACACATTTCATAGTGGTCTTTTATTGTGGCCAGCCTAAGGCACACCTGTGCAGCATGTAGTCTAATCAGCATCTTAATATGCCACACCTGCAAGATGAGTTGGATTATCTATGCAAAGGAGAAGTGCTCACTTTCACAGATTTAGACAGATATGTGAACAGCATTTGAGAGGAATGGTTATTTTGTGTATATACATTTTTTTTAGATCTTTGGGTTCAGCTCATGAAAAATAGGAGCAAAAAACAAAAATGTTTCGTTTATATTTTTGTTCTGTGTCATATTTAATCTAATATCACTATTTTAGGTCTTTTTTCAGTATGCCATTACTTGTCTCTATTCTCTGTTGAGTCCCTTAACATCCTCATAATTTCACACTTTTTTGAGCCGTAAAAGCAGACTGACTATACCCCGTTTACATATTTCTTCCATTCGCAACCTCATCACTCCCTTCGCCTGACAGCATAGCTCTTTTCCTCTAATCTGAAATTCCAGGGATTAAACAGGCGGCCAACTCTCCATCTATAATTCCTTCGTCCCTTCCCCCCATTTTCTCCCACAGATTTACAGACACAGCATCAAACACACACACACATACACACACACACACACACACACACACACACACACACACTGAGAATTCTGCCAGACTAGTCATTTTGAGAGCACAAATATGATGTTTGAGAGGCAGACAGGGGACCATGGGCGGGATGAATTAGATTTAGTTGAACGAAATTCAAGAAATGACTTGTGAAGATAAACAGGAGTGCGTGCATGTCTGTGTGTTTCAAAGAGAGAGAGAGAGAGAGAGAGAAAGTGACAGATAGAAAAAGAGGGAGAGAGAAAATGGTCAAGTTCTGCAATCACAGCCAGAGCCTGGCAGTAGCAGGATGTTTCAGCCCAGATATGAGCCAGTGTTCCCGACCCACCCCGTCAATCCCTCTGATCCTGCTATTCCATAATGTCACACCAAACGTTTTAAAGCTCAGGAGTTTCGGATTTAACGTACCATCACACACCTGCTTTACGTCTCAGTGGACCAATAGGATCCAGGGCACATGAACTGAGAGGAGTCGCCTGTAGTGACAGCGGTGCAATCGGACACGGTTTTCTTGCTCTTGAAACGGGCTGCCCTCTTGGCGCGGAATGCACTGGATCTAGCATGGATTTTGGAGTTTTATGTGACTTTTGAACAGAGTAGAAGGGGAGGGGGTAAAGACGAAAAAGGAGGAGAAGAAACCTTGGATAAGTATTGCAACCACCAAGGAAGAAAGGGTGGGGGGCGGAGACAGGTGGGGAGGGTGATGGGAAACGTCAACAAGGCTTCTAACAAGGACAGCAACAGGAAAGAGGTAAGTACACCTTAATGTCGAATTAAAAACAGAATGCGGTGCCTTGCAAAATTATTCGGCTTTCACATCTTGTCACATGTTGTCAATCACAAACTATGGATTTTCTGTGTTAAAGACTAATACAGAGTAGTACATAATTGTGAGGGCATTCATACATGGTTTTCACACATAAAAATCCAAAAAGCATTATGGGCATTAGTATTTAGCCCCCCATAAATCAGTACTTTGTAGGACCACCCTCTAACTACAGCTGCAAGTCTTTTGGGGTGTTTTTCCACCAGCTTTGCACATCTAGAGACTGAAAGTCTAGTCTAGTCTTTCTGCCATTGCATTGGATTTTAGAGCAGGCCTGTGACTGGGCCCCTCAAACACGTTAATATGCTTTGATCTTAACCCTACTTTCGTTGCTCTGGATGAAAATTAAGGTCATTGACCTGCTTCTGTCCCAATCTCAAATCATTTGAGGCCTGTAGCAGGTTATCTTCCAGTACTGACGCCATCAACTCTGACCAGCTCCCCTGTCTATACAGACAGCATCCCCTCAGCATCATGCTGCCACCACCACATGTCACCATGGAAATGGGATGGTCAATGTTAATTTTTCTCCCCATAGGTCATGCTCCATGTAGGCCAAAAGTTTAGTTTGTTTTTCTTCTTCTGATTGGGGCGGCTTTTATGTCATGTCTGTTGTGCCCTCTACATGGATTGTTATAAACTAAAAATGGAACTTCTGGTGGCTTTCATCCAACAATGGCTCTCTTTTTGCAATTCTTCTATAAAGACCAGATTTGTAGATTTCTAGAATAAAGTTGTACTGTCAACACATTCTTCCCCATTAATTCTGGATCTCTGCAGCACCTTCGGATTTTCTATGGGCCTCTCGACTCTCTTCTTGTCTAGCCTGTCTGATTATGTCAACGGCGACACTTGGAGTTGCAGTTTTGTACTCCTTTCATTTTCAGATGACGGGTTGAACAGTGCTTTGTGAGAAGTTCAAAGCTTAAGATGATGTTTGTTAACCAAATTCTTCTTTAGTCTGCTCTACTTCTTTGTCCCTGACCCGTCTGCCATGTTTTTATTGGTCTATTATGCTGTTTGTTCTTTAACGTTCTCCCACAAACCTCAGAGGCCTTCACAGAACAATTGTATTTATATTTATTTATACAGAGATTTAATTGTGTACAGGTGGACTTTATTCAGCAATTATCCTGGGATTTTATTAAGAAGTATCAAAATAACTTGGTTTCATCATATATAAAGACTGAAAAGCATGTTTGAATGCTCCTCCACTTTTTAGTTATGTGCGTGTGTCGGTCTATTGCAAAAAAAATCCCAATAAAAATTGTTTGCTGTGACAAGATTGTTCTTGTTAGTGTGTAAAATCTATGAGTATATCATCATATTAAAACGACTGGTTCCTCTTGTCCAAGGGGGCTTCACCTTTACAGCAAAGCGACACGCCGTTGGCTGCGGCCATGCTAGGTTCCCTGGGCGGTGCAGGGGAGGTGGACTCAGAGGACGAGGACGATGAGGAGGAAGGAGGGAGCAGGCGTGAATTCGATGACCCCCTGTGCACTCTGGTTAAGAACTGCAACATGCTGCACAACATAGTGGGGCCGGCTTGTATCTTCCTCAGACAGGGATTCGCTCAAAGCCAGCTTGTATGTATGACACTCGCTTTCACGCGCGTTTACACCGACTCAATCACCACTTCACGACAAGAACTGTCGCCGTGATAATCTCACACCGATCCACTCCTTTCCACTTTGACCCCAACCGTTGTGTACAGGGCAAGGTGATGTCAACATCATCTGCCGAGTCATCTTCATAATCAACATCACGATCATTACCCTCCTGTTTCACTCCTTACTTATGTTAATGTTTGAGTAAAACTGCGTATAAGATAGAAATGTTTGTTGTAAGAGAAGGAAATCACCGATTAGTTAAGTTATGTCTATTGCATGTCCTTGTTGAAACCAATGTGGCTAAATACTGGTGGAAAACTGGTACTTTTTTCAGATGGATACCATACAAATGATATATAAGCAAAACTTACTAGAGAAATTAATAATATTTTTTTTTTTTTTTGGGACGTGCTAATTGAAAAAAAGCCATTACAAGAGCAGAGTATAGTGTTTTATTCACCTGTAGGGCTCCTGAGGTTAAAAAGTTGAGTCTCAGATAAATACTGAAGATATTTGCTCTTTTACTTATGCAATCTATTTTACTGCATTTTAAAGATTATCTTGATTGTGTTTGGAGCAAATAGTCAACAGACTAGGGTGCTACAGCAACGGCTACTACACCTTCACCAGCGTCTCTTGCACATACAGTTAAAATGTGGAACAGCTGCAGAGGGTCAATCCCAAAACAACAGAAAGAATGCCCTAACCATTTATTTATTTTTATTAACATTGAATTGAAATGTTGTTTCTATTGGAAGAATGTGCTAAACACGATGTTTTAGTGCAGCACATGAAAATGAATAATACACTTCTCTGCTGTTTACTCAATTTCGTGGCTGTTTTGGTAGCAGAACTGCAGTAAATATCATTAATTATTCATGCAAATGGATATAGAGTCCTGTAATTATTGCCATTCCTGATAAAGATGGTTAGAAAGTCTTAAAATAATGTATTACTTTATTGAACAAGCATATTCTCACAATAAGTAACTGTAAAGTAAGCTTAACCTGAAAGGAAAAAAAATCCCAAATCCAGAAATAGTTAAGAAAATCACTGTAAATGCATCATTTATTTGAACAGATTCCTATGACATAGGTCAAATGACATAGGCAAACACCTAAAAAAATAACAAAAAAATAACATATATATTATTTCTTCAAAGTAGGAAAGACAGCAGAAAATGTTATTCAAGTGAAGCAGATGTGTGTAAATCTTCATAAATCCAAACTTTTCTGGCACAACTTCACCAACTTTCAAGGTGCATGAAGAGCATAAATGAACTGGTCGATGAAAACTTCAGCAACACTTGAAGGTTCAGGAGCAGACTTTATTGACAGGCCAACACGTTTCAGCTTGTGGCTTTCTTCAGGGTCATTCATTGGTCTGTCAAATATATGTTCATAATTCAGGAAATGACTACAAAACCAAAGTTATTTGCCTAAACTTGCACATATCTACAGTCATATGCAATATATGACTGTAGATAATAATAATTAACAATAATAATAATGCAACAAACGGGGCTGGATAAGGACCCAGGTTTATGTTGTCAACTCACACCACGAACCATGAAGTGATGTGAAAAAAATCTCAAAACGTCTGTGAGTTGGGTTTGCCAAATCTCCACGTCAACATCTTATTTTAAGGCTTTACATCTTACAGAGGAGCTGAAACTCCTAGAGGTTGCTACAGCTGCTAAATTTGTTATGAGTAAAATGTGACAGATTTCGGCCGGTATGTTGTTTAAACTTCTGACCAACCTCCTTAAAAGATGCATTTCAGCAGTTTACACTTTTGTTATGCTGTTATTGCAGAACAGAAAACAGGCACAGCGACAACTATTTTCTTGTTACAAACTTTCTGAACTGAACTTACTAAACCTTGGAAAATGAAAAATAGGTCCTGTGATCGCATTTGAACCCATGGGAGGAGGAAAAAAATAATAGAATCCCTAGACAGAGAACAGAGGGTTTTTAATCTCCGCTAATACTCTGTTTCAAGATAAAATTGCACACAAATAAGCAGCAGAAAAAAAATGCTCTTAATATTTTTTTTTATGGTGCACCTTTGTCATTTTGGTGTATATGGTAGGATCTGATTTTAGTTTGATGGGTAAAGCTTCTGGTCTTTGAACACAACGTGGTAGGGTCACCGCAGCTTGGAAAAAAGCGACCAGTGGAACAAAACTGAAATAGAGATAGTCCAAGTTCTACATAATCAACAAAGTTGTAGCGAACTTAAGTGTCTAACGTGTTGTACATATCATCTGTTCAGGTGTATTGATTTCCGTCAAAACAAAAGCCAACCGAGCAGCCGTTCAGCTGCAGATGAAAATAAGCTGCAGATAGGGAAATGATAAACCGATAAGCTTTCATGATTTGTAATACAATTTACGGCTGTAATCTCCAGGCTGCTGTAGTGTCCCCTGTATTCTCTAATCCATGCTTGTATTATTCCTGCTGCTGCTGCTGCTGCTGCTGCTGCTGTTGCTGCTGTCACAACCTCGCAGAACAAGTAGTGAACAGACTTATCCTCCTATAACCTTCTAGTCATGCTTGAAGCCAAGTCAGCGGCAAATGGAAATTTTGTTCTTTTTGTCATCTCTCTGACATTTTCCGCCACTATTTAATGTCCACATGAGTTTGATTATGTCTGTAATAAAGTGGTTGTTATTGCAGGACCATCAGCTTTATTGCAGTAAGTTTATCTGATTGTGTTGTGCCTCTGCCAGTCCTAAAACCTTCAAATGCTTAACATGGAGCATACTTTCTCCACAGCTGGACAGGCAAGGCTGTTAGGGACAGTCAGATCAAAAAACAAATAATCCTGTTATAACTGGAGTTTCAGCTCACGCTGGTGGAAGCAGAAAGGGGAAAAGTCTGCTTCAGAGAACAGGGACAGGTGAAGGACTAAAACGAAAAAAGTGTTTCCAGCTGTTTGTTTTGTTGTTGTTGTTGCATTTTCAGTGAAATCAATTGTATTACAGAGTGAGGCTGAAAGTGTAACCTGACTGACTTTTTTTTCCTTTCCATTTCATTGGCCTGTCTCCTTTTCACACCAACGCAGGACAGAGACCTCCGACCAGAGGAAATGGAAGGTACAGAAATATTAAAAGCTCCACTGTCAAAGCTTTTGTTTACCAAAGTCAAAACTTCAACATGCAACAGTAAAAGATCTTAAAACATCTGGACTATGCTTTCTTTCACTTCATCCATGAAAATTTCAAATATTGGATTTTTTTTTTTTTTCAAAGCAAAAGGATATTTTTGTTAGAGTTTTAAGTGTTTTTTAATCTCTACACACTTTATCAAATATACTCAAGACATCTGGTTAAAGTGAAGCAAAAATGTTATTTACTTGAATCTATCCATCTATCTATCAGATAGATAGATAGATAGACAGACAGACAGACAGACAGACAGACAGACAGACAGACAGACAGACAGACAGACAGATAGACAGATAGATAGATAGATAGATAGATAGATAGATAGATAGATAGATAGATAGATAGATAGATAGATAGATAGATAGATAGATAGATAGATAGATAGATAGATAGATAGATAGATAGATAGATAGATAGATAACCATTACTGGCTCTCAAACATTTCTTTAATGCCTTTTAAGTGGTAGTTTGAATATCCTGGAAACCATCAAAACAAGAACAACATTTATGTATAACCCAGTGTGACCGAAAAGCAACTTAGAGGTAAAAGGATTAGGGGTTTACTTTGTCTTCCATCTAGAAAATGTTAGCACAGACTCTATGATCTACAATTACCTAATTAATCTATGTTGAAGTGTTGCAAAAGTACCCAGACTCATGGGTAGTCTGTTTCTCTTTATTTGATCCTATGTTTACTTTCACAGCAACAATTTCTGCAGCGACAATCAGTTTGTTTTGCTGGCTATAGAAACTCGGCTATGGCAACTTTTTTGCTGTAATTGACCAGTGTCTAACATTTTCAAGACTAACTCATTCAAATGTGTCATAAATTATCTTGTGATTTGGTCATATTATGCAAGATGTTTCAGTTATTAAGCTTTTTAAAAAGCATCCATCCACAGAAAATGTTTCTAAAACTAAACCATTACAATCGAATAATTTAGCTCCTGTAATCTGTGACAGGTCTGAGTATTAGCTAACTCAGTTATAATGGAGTTACATAATACAGTTAAAATAATCGTATAAACGTAAAGCCAATAAGTTGAATATTAAGCAGAATGAAAACACTTTATGTTTTATTTTTTTTTAAATACCTTAGTCAAATACATATTCACAAATTCACTTTAGATCCACCGATGTTGAACTGAAACAATGTACTGCCGAGACCAGCTAGTTCAGTAAATGTCCTTTACCATATTTACAGAAAATCTCTCTCATGCTTTGCATTTCTTTACAGCCGTAATACATCTTTCAGTTCAGCATATCCCTCTTTTCACTTCCCAAATCTTCCTCTACCTGCAGAACTGCGTGAGGCCTTCAGGGAGTTTGACAAAGACAAAGATGGCTTCATTAGCTATAAGGACCTGGGAGAGTGCATGAGGACTATGGGATACATGCCGACCGAAATGGAACTTATTGAGCTCAGCCAGCAGATATGTGAGTCTTTCAAACACTAACACAGTTAGACAACATTTTGTTTCAAATATTCTCCACAAGGATGTGACAGCGAAGGTTAAACAGAGTTAGACCCCCACTGTCATGGAGTGTTTTCCAAGACTTACAGATTTTCTTCTTAATTAATGTGATGTAAAACATCACACTGTTTGTTTGCAGTCATTAAATACAAATGGAACGACGTTTTGAAAGCATCAGGAAAGCATTTTTGCTAAAAAAAAAAAAAAAAAGTAATAGATTAATTTGTTTTACAGGTGGTGGCAGAGTGGACTTTGAGGACTTCGTGGAACTTATGGGTCCCAAAATGCTTGCAGAGACTGCTGATATGATCGGAGTGAAAGAGTTAAGGGATGCTTTCAGAGAGGTTAGAAGCCGCACATAAATTCCATAGCTTTTATTTATGTTTTGCAGGATTTTTAATACCAAAACTTGTCTTGCCCTCAAGTTTGACTCTGATGGTGACGGACAGATTAGCCTTGGGGAGCTAAGGGAAGCTATGAAGAAGCTAATGGGCGAACAGCTCAACCACCGCGAGATTGACGAGATTCTGCGAGACGTAGACCTCAATGGAGACGGAGAGGTGGACTTTGAAGGTGATGTATTTTCAAACGTAAAAAAATCATTACTTTGCCGTAGGTGATCCAGCAATGACGTTCTACGCATCTGAAACTGCAGGAAATGAAATGTGATCGATGACCTATACTTGCTTAAACCATGCACGCTGGCAGGGGGTGGGATGGGGGTTGGGGGTGGTTCTCTAGTGGTCATTGAGCGAGAGGTGGATAAATCTGGCTGTTAAACATTTTTAATAATAGCAATAATGCCACCTTCTGAGGTGTGAGCAGCACAGCTCTGGCATGCCACAGATATCACAATACAGAATGTTGATCTTTCAACCCTCGATGGCCCAGTCAATTACAGAGGGGAAAAAATTGAAACATAATAGTAAAATTAAAACTGAAAAGCAATCCTTATCTTCTATTTCCTCTTTGTGAGCGCTCACTGCATTCTTGATCAGTTGAAGATTGTTCCGGGCATTATTCAGTCCCCGTGATGAAGCCAAATATTGTTTTTCATCTTTCCACAGAATTTGTGCGGATGATGTCCCGCTGAATCTCCTGCGAGCTTCGGTCTCCTCCACTGAAACCAAGATGGACCGGACTGTGTACTGTTAAGTCTTTTCATATGTACAAAACAAATTGTTGGTCTGTAATTTTTCACTTACCTCTCAGGTAGACCCATTAGCTTGTTTCTCCGTTGTAAAAATGTATTATGTGAATAATAACAGATTATAGATTAATGACTACAATGCTTGCCGAAATAATTAAAATGTGAAGATCTGTAAATGTATAAAGTAACTGTATTTAAATTAACCTTTATTTAGATGCATTGGTTGGCACTGAAAGTTAATTTAGACAACATACTATATATATTTTTTTGTTTATTTTTGCAAATTGTTAGATACAGCAGTTTACATTTTCAGAAAAATATTTAACTTTAATTTAAAGGTAAATGAAACATTGAAATAAACATGAATGTTTCTCATCTACATATTAATAAACAATAACTTTGCCCAAATGTTGTCTGTCGTCTGCCTGGTGTCTGTGCTATGTTAATTAGAGTGATAGAGAGGTTTGAAACAAGTAGACTAGCTTATATGCAAAAAAAATTATTAATTTTAATAGCATTTATGCTTTTAAAATGTTTACAAATATTTACAACTGAGATTATCCCTGCATCAGCATATGATTAAGCAATATGTGCACAAGAGTTTATTGGATATTTCTATAATCAGTTTAGTTACACTAATAAAAAATCAGGTCTGTGAAATTCTATCTTTCTTTAATGACATCCTGTCTCTATCTAAAAACTAACTTTTGCTGATGAGATGCTATTTGTACAGTCATTAAATAGTCAGACCATGTTAGGAATTCTTTCAGGGGAAACTGTCAGGGTCTGAGAGGTTGTAGCTGCACCAAAGTGCAGACTGGCAGGCAGCGCAGTGGATAGAAATATTTAATGAACAATAAACAAGACCTACAGAGAGAACACGAGAAGGATGAGGCATGGAACGAGGGCAGAAACACAAACTTGAGCAGGCGAGGCACGAACAGAAACAGACAATCCAGCAAAAAAATGAGGATCAACATGAATGGAACTGATCCGAAGTACAAGAAAACCCAAAGAAAATATCTTACAGAATATAATCCTAAATAAACAATGAACACTGGGATAAAACTGTAGAACTAAAGAATAACATAGTAGGCAAAAGTCCAAGCAACTAATGAGCACAGAAAGTTGCATAAAAGAGGGCAAGAGCACTTAAATGCCAAAGCCCTCAAAATCAGGAGTATGTTTCTTACAAATGTATATTCCCAAAGCCAAACAAGTTCAAAGTAAACATCATTCAGTTATCAATTAGTTAAGCAATTGGAAAATCTAAGCAACTCATAAAAATAAACCACCAATAATACCTCTTACCATCCACAGTGAACAGAATTTAAAAAAATAAAAGAATGTGACAAAACTCTTTGTTGATTTTATCATAAATGTCTTGGATCACTGTCTACTGATTAATCCAATGACTACGTATGTTGAATAGTCTGGCAGATTTTTCTTTTATTAGTCAAACGCAAACAAGACGATTGGAGCAAGTGATTTCAATGTCATCCCTACGTTAAGGCACGTTCAGGAGCCAATTAACGGCCCACAATGTGAACTGCTTGGATTTGGGCAAATAGAGCAAAGCAAAATTTCTCTGAAATTTTTAAGAAAGTTTTTGAGAAGTTCAAAAATCTGAACTTTTCTGTCAATTTCCATTGCATTAAGGGTCCTCCTCTCCCATTTACTTAGGCAGATTTTTTTATGTTACATATTTAGGCTATATTTCTACCTTTTTCTCATAACCCCATGATGCTGTCAGTGAATTGTGTTCAAATTTTCTAAAACAAAAAATAATAATAATAATCTTACATGCAAACTAATAGTGGCAAACTAAATCAGGCAAGAAAATCAACTTCTAAACTGTCATGATGCAGCCTGAAGGCTGCATTCAGAACACTTCCTGGCTCCTTTCCTCAGTGCAGCCTGATTGGAAACACCTGTCTGGACTGCAATCAGCCACGGACTCGCTCCACCTGCTCTCACCACTATAAGACTCACCTTCAGTTTGTCCTCGTTACCGGTTCGTTTGCAGTCTCAGAACACCATGCCTGTCTCGTCCCTGCTCGTCTCCTGATTCTGTTCCTGTCTGCTCCGGTCTGTTCTCGTCTGCCAGTATCCTGCACCCCTGCAACCTCCGTCTGGTAACTGACTCTGGCTTCACCATCCACTACCTGCTCTGCAATAAACTTTGGAAACTAGCTCTGTGTGTGTGTGAGCTGTGTCCGGGTTCATCCAAGACAAATCATGACATAAACGTTAAACTTTTCTCTTTAATATATTGGGAGGATGACCAGAAAAAATGACCTCTGATCACATTCACCATCATATCTAGCTACTTTATCGACTGCATTACTACAGACCAAAAGTTGAGGTAAAAATGTAATTGACATTATAATGATCTGCGTTTTTCTTTTAAAGGGGACACATCATGCAAAATCCACTTTTCCAGCCCTTAAATACATTTTGATGTGTACCTGGAGTCTCTGGAAATGCAGATCATTTGAATGTAGTCTGTCCAGGAGCTGTGTGGATACAGTATTTTTATATTCTGTTTGGGTCATATTTTTCAAGCCATTCAGTTTTCTTTGTTTTCTATCGAAAACATTTTTAACAATTACACCACGGTATTTGCTGCAGGGCTGCTGAATAAGGCCATGGACCTCTGACATACCAATTTTCCAAAGCTGGCATTTTTATTTCTCAGAGTGATTCTGTGGTCCAAGCAGAAGGATGCCAAAGCTGCAAGTGGATAAGTGAAACTGTTCAGTTGTTGACCCACACAACTCGTTATGCCGTCCCACAACATAGTACCAAAAATGCCAAATGGGGTGGAGTGGAGCGCACTGTGACATGGAGAGGTGTAAAGTGTTTGCTTTGCATTTAAAGAGAGAGCACCAAAACGAGTTGCTCTCAGACACACTTCAGAACAGCAGTAAAAAGGGGTGCAGTGGGGGTAAATTAACAAAAAAATTCAGACTAAAGCATTTCAGTTCCACTTTATATAGACCACAACTAAATGATTTCAATATGAAGAGGAAGAACTGAAAAAGCATACGTCCCCTTTAATTATTTGCAAGCAAACTAATTGTACATTCAGCTATTTAATTTGTTATCTTAGCAGTGCTAGAGACCCTTTCCAAACCCTCTCTGGACCGGTGGCTGGTCACAGGCTGCAATGACATAAGGTTAGACTTTTTGGAAGTACTAAAAGGAGCTAACATATTGGGGGTTTTGTGGTTGCTTCAAATTTGTCTTGATTCCTTATCTGTTTATAACCAAAGGGAAATAATCCATTAATCGCACGTATAGTAATCCTATTTCACTGGGAGCAAATGTTTGTGTTGTCATTGCTAAATCCATAAACTGAGCTTCATTTGAGTGTATAGTGCAAAAAGTGGGATGTAACAACATGTTTGACGTCTGTATGAGTGTGGTCATCTAAACAGACAAAAGCAGGACATTTAGCTAAACACCAAACCAGTTGCACCAGACATAAAACTCACTTCAGACAATTTTATCCCTAAACAAGCCACCTATATGTGAGATTATCTTACAGGACATTTCAGTTACAGTCAACTGTGCAGCAGTACCACTGGGATGGAGGTAGATTAACAATAACTTTTGCATAATAACAGTCAAATCTACATGGATCCATACCGAATTTACCCATAAAGTTACACAGACATAATAAAATAATGCATACGTGACCATGAAGAACGGCAAACTAAAGGTTGTGGTTTGTTGGGTTTGACCGAACTTATGAAGATCTCAGGGAAGTGTCTGGCTCAATACTGTTGACACTAAGAGAGGCAGAGGATCAAACTTTGATCTTTTCCAACAGGCATCATTTCCTATTCCATCTGTTCCCTGTATAATGCACATTCTACTGTTAATTTTTAAAGATTTTCAAATGTCCTAGATTAAATTTATTAACAGATGTTTTTTCGTTATTCTCTATTTCATTTATTTGTGGGTTTACTCTCCTGGGGTGATATAAAGCACTGCGTTGCATTTGAAATGAGCTTAACAGATTTGATAAACTTTCCCTGCCTCAGAGATTTCTAGCTTTCTATCCTCTTTATAAAATCCGTCAGATCACCTCTTCCAGTGCACTCCTTTAGGAGTCAACTTTTTAAAGCCCACGCAGTCTCTCCGTAGTCTGTGGTGTAAGAAGCCATTAGTGGATTTCCTTTCCAAAGTGAAGGAAGGTATCAAACTCTGCTACACCAACAAGATCTCCAAACAATCAAACAGATATAGTTGTTCTTCCTGAGTTGCCTGAGTTATTTAGTCAGCATACAGGCAGGAAGTGGATCGGCTGGTCCACCTGGTGCTACACCTGCTAAAGACAGTAGAGATGACATTGGAGTTCAGGAGAACCTTCCTCACTATCCTCAACAACGCTGTCTACTGTGGATCACATCCGGTTCCTAGGAACCACCCTGGGGCCCGGGATGATCCTCACACACCATCGGTAAGAAGGCCCAGCTGTACTTCCTGCAGGAATTTAAGAAGTACGACGTCTCTCAGGAGCTGCTGATCATCTCCTACACAGCCAGTCAGTCTGGCTTGTGCTCATCCATCTCTGTGTGGTTCAGTTCTCAAAACTAGACAAATCCAAACTGCAATGAACAATTAGAGCTGCAGAGAGGATCTTCAGGACTGACATTCATGACCTGTAAAGGTCCAGGGTCAGTAAAAGGGCAGCTAGAATAGCTCTCCAACAAACACACCCTGGTCACAGGTTATTCAGACTTATGCCGGTCTCTACCCCCAGGATTTGTCTCTGGCAAAACTCAGGGTAGCTTTATTCTGCTGTGGAAAACTTTTCTGTACGTACTGCCCCAGTTCTTGCCTTTTTTTTCAGCAAATAATGTTTTTTCCTGTTATAGTTTGTAGTTTTCTCTTCTCCTTACTGTTATATGTCTGCCTGTTTTCACATGATGTTAGCATTGGAATTTGAAATCAAATTCCTTGTTTGTAACCACAAACATGGGTAATAAAGTTTATTCTCATGCCGTGCCTTGCAAAAATAATCATTCTATTGGACATCTCATTGTCATCTTTCAACTGCCAACTTCAGTGTATTTTATTTGGATTTTATGTGACAAACCAACACAAAGTAATATATATTTTTAAATTGAAAAAAAGCATATACAGATTTCAGGTTTATGATATATAAAAATATTCTTGAACATGCAGCATGCAATTGTATTCAGCCCCCCTAACTCTGACATCACTGAATAAAACCTCATGCAACCAATGGCTTCACAAGGTTACTGTTCAACCCGTCATCTGACAAAGAAAAGAGTTTTGCACAACCCCAAACCCACTGAGGCACTGTTGTCCACTTTAACTGACCCATTTGCCAAGGATGGATCATTTAGCTCAATCTATCAAAAAGGACAATTATTATGCTTCCACTCAAGAAAATCAGACCTTTACAGAACAAAAGCAAAAAGCCGTTGTGAAATAAAACCAAATCAAGAAGTCCAGTTTGTAGTTTGCATTAGACTGGATCTGCTTATGTTTCAGCACTATTTGCATTTGTATTTTGAAAAAAAAAAAAAGTAAAACATGCATCTTTTCTCTTCTACTTCACAAATGTGCACTGTTTTTGTTGCTCTGTTAAATAAAATCACAATATAATGAGGTTTGTCGGGAAATTGTCATCATCCTTGGTTGTTTGTGTTTTGCTCTTATGTTTCTGGATCATGCTTTCTTTAGATACTTTTCATGCCGTTTCTGTTTATTAGTTCTTACTTTTGTGGACTAGTTAGTGTTTTACATTACATATTAGATTCTTGGTTCTTCCCAGTTTATTTGGCTAGATTTTCTTTGTGCATTTCCTCTCCATCTGCCTCTGCTTTAATTCTCCCTCAGTTGCCCTCCGCATTCATTGTTCCCAGCCGTTTCCCAGGCTTGCCTTTTCCTGCTCTCCATGCTTTTCTCTCATCTCCTCCCCATCATATAAGCCACCCCGCTCATCACTTCACATGGGGCCGAACCTCCATTATGCAACATCTAAAAGGGACCGCTGTTCATCTTTTGCTCTCTGTGCCTTGCTTTTTCATGAAGTATTCAAACTCACCTTGAGCCTCCCGAGTTCCTGTCCACACTTTGGGGCAGCTATCTCCTCACCAAACATAACAGAACTTTCTTTATGGATGTGAATATTTATGTAAGGGTCCGTGTATAGACTCCAGATACTGTAGTAGTTTTGTTTCTGACATATTTCAGCCAATTTGCTTCTAACTGCAGAGGCGTGTCTCACTGTTAAAGCCGGATCACTGGTCTTGTCATTCAGCAATATTGAGGCTGATATATTGTATTCTGTCTCTGGCTCTAGGACAGATAATGACTCGTAGGATTATTTTGTGTAAATTACGAAAAGGTCTTTATCTGGACTCCTGCCGGTAATCACAAATTGATGTGGGAGTCCCTTTATGTTTTCTCCTTTAATCCAAATTAAAGACCCGGTCGTGGATTCTGGATGATCTTTTGTCAAATGTCGATGATGTGCCACCACAGCAGGAGAAGAGGGATTGCAAAAAGCTTGGTTTAGCCATTAAACCATAGCCTCAATAATGAAACTCCTTACCTTTTACCTTTGGAAACACCTCATTTTACTAATTTGCGTAAATTGCCATCCTTGTCCTCTGTTGCCATGCTGAAAAAACACTGCTCTCCAAGCTGAAGGTAATTTGTTTCTACTTTATTAAAATCTTTGATCACTAACAAACCTCCTGCCTTTGTTAAGGAGCCCTTTAACTTTTATCTTCTTAGTTTGGTATAGTTCCAGTGGGGATCCTTAAGTCAACGCCACAGTTTAGATTCAGTCAAGGACTTGATCTTACCAGGAGGGGGCACCACTGGCCAACAAAATACAACTAAATAGGGCAAGTTACACTTTGCCACAATACACAGAACATCCTGATGTTATTTTGTCAGATGTGATGAAGCAACTATTGCATGAATGAATCCACTCTAAAAACTTGATGCCTGTAGAACAAACTGCATTTTGGCACATTTGGTGATCACTTTTTTAGTGGTAAATCTGCATGTCTAAATGTATTTTGCAGCAGAGATTGAACAGATTTGTGCACCATGTGTTTTTTTTCCATGAAAGCAGTAATCCCCACAAGTAAAATGTCACCTGATGCAACACATTCCATCTCATTTAAACCACATACCAGATTTGACCGTATCTGGTATATATATATATATATATATTATTCTTTTCCAGCCATGGCAGGTGTCATGGGTCTGGAGAAAGGTCAGCGACACTTATGGAACTAAGGGTAACATCATAAATATGAAAATAATATTATATGTCAAAATATAACATCAAGGACCTTTAAAATCTTTATACCCATTATGTCCAATGTGATCAAAGCAGATTTCAATCATAACTGATAATGTGTATGACTACTGTTTATTATTATTATTTATCTTGATGTTATTTACATGTACAACATCATCCAACATCCAAAGCAGTTATTCAACATCCAGAACAATGCTGACTGAAATGCAAAATCAAAGCTGGTAATTAACCTGCATCACACTGCCCACAGTTCTCACTGCCATGCACCTGTAATAATGGAGTGTTAATAGTGAAGCTCCAGATGCACAATTTTTTCCCAGTTATCATTGCATGTTGGCCTGACCCCTCGTCTTCTGTGAAATGATGGAATGTCTCTAGTGGTTTCCCTCCACAAAAATGCTGTAAAAATATGGATCTGATCAATTCTGCATTAAGAATCCCTAGAAATTGATGCAGGCAGCATCTGTCCTGGACCTCATAGCCGTTGCCTTTGAGGATGTTTTTTGCCATAGTGCACCATGTTGTGGCGCCTTGGGCTTTGGAAGAAGTTGTTCCAAGTCTGGCTAATTCATCACAGCTGTATTTTGGTTGCAAATGTCACACATTAACCCCCTGAACAAGGGTCTAAACAAGATCTTTATTTATGTATTAAGGATAGGGCTGGACGATATAGAAAAAGCATATTGATAAAATTTAAATCATATAGATTGATGTCGATGATTATCAACTAATGCAAAACATATATCTTAAGTGTAGCCCTGGTTATTTTATGCAGTTGCTTAACGAGCTATTTTCAGATACAGATCACACAAACACTGAATTGATGCTCAACCCTTTATTCAACCAACTTTCCACCAAACCAGTGATTTTTTAAAAAGTAAAAAAAGGAATGAGTTCTCTCTAAACTCTATGAAAGGGGTTTAAGTATCAGGAAAATATCTGTATTGAGGCTGTGGTGGTTTATCAACATTGTGGCAGTATGTCAGGATCTTTGATAAAGTGTGGGGGTGCAGTTTTTGCATGACATCTGGTTCTACATGTGGCTGATATGTCAAGAATGTAACGGACAAATGGCCTCGCTTGCCTTATGCCTATAGGTTACACTGTTATCACGCTCGTACTGTGCCAACAGCTCTCAAAGTGAACTTCTCCAACAGATATATAGTTTCATCAGAGCGCTCACTCCAACAAGTAGTACTGCAACATGCTCTCACCAAGCAGCCATAATAACTGGCTTGTTGAACTGTGACAAAAAAACTTCAAGAGGCATATATATACTTTTGAATTGCATATAAGGAGTTATAAAATAAACAGCGATACAACAAAACTAATAAATCAAGCTTAAGGGGGTGTGAGGATCTCCAGGGGTGTGATTACCTATGGTAGCTGCAGTCTGTCTTTTTGTTATTTTTTTTGTATCGTCCATCCCTATGACCTTCTTAGCGTTACCAGTTTAGTTTTCTGTTCAGGGTTTAGGTTAATTTAGTAGTTCTGTTAAATCCACATTCTGTGCTTGCTTTCCTTTAGTGCCGTTCCTGTTCAGCATTATGTTTTGAAGCATTCTTATTAATTTTAGCTCCTGTTTTACTTTACTTCTGTTATTACTCTTTCATCTGTTATGTCTGTTCTTTATTAGTTTAGTTAAGTTTCTCTTGTGTTAGGCCATGACATATCCTGCTGAAGACACTTATAAGACATATACAGTTTAATATCATCTGCATAAAAGTGATAAGAAATGTCATAATAGATTGAATCTTGCCGGCTAAAGCAAGCATGTACAAAGCAAATAATGATGGACTCAGAGATGATGCATGAGGAACCACACAGGTTAGAGAGGTGATCTAGGAGTAAACTTGTTCACTATAATAGAGATAGTCCTCCTAGGACGTAAGTCCTAATGTAAAAAATATTTGTGCACACAATTCTGCATATAGAGAAAAATATTACAACATTCATTCATTACATCACCAAGGAACGTTTTTGTACGTCTGGAGCGTCTTCAGTCTTTATCTGTCTACATAAACTTTCAATGAAGTTGACTGTGGGCTACTGTGGAAAGTGAAGGAGGACTAGTCTACAAATAGAAGTGAATCTTTCTTTCAGTTTTGTCTCATTCCTTATAATTGTTAAACTAGTTCCAACATCCATAACTGATCTCCTTATGATTTATATGATAAAATATGTTTCACTGTAATTTGTTGTTTATGTATTTATTCCAGGTTCACACGTAAGATATGTATTGTGTCTGTGTTTTTCTATACAGATTAATTTAAACTATGGCATCTGGATGAGTTTGTATTTTACCTTCTTGAGGGCTGGTGTGCCTGCACACCGAGCAGCTCCCACACAGCAAACCAACAACTCACCGCCTACCTGTAAGAGTGGGTGAAGTTTTCAAGGCTTTACACAAAGAAAGACATGCATTAAAAGATACATATGTATTCATATTGAATAAACTAGATTAGTATTGAAAAGTTTATTTATTTCACTAACTAAATTCATCGAGTGAAACCCCTTAATTACAAAGAGACTGATGTTTTTAACTCTTTACTTTTGTTAATAAACAATTCCCCACCTACAGTTAATAAAAACACATTTAATGTTAGACTATTACATCAGACCAACAAAAGAAAAATATTATACAGAAATATAGACTTAGTAAAAAATATATTTAATAACTGCTTAAAGGTACTTTTAATTTAAAGGAGCAATACGCGGAATTGTATTATTTTAGACAGAAAGAACTAAAAAATGGTGATGTGAAGAACTGATTTTTCATTCATATTCAGATGGACTATGGTATAAGTCCAGACCACAGCTCTGTGTGATTTTTTCCAGTCTGTTGTTTACATCCCCGGGCTGGACCGTGCATGCACATGTGTGCGCGTGCATGTACGTGCATGTGAACAGCTGCCACTCAGGACTCAGCCCCTCCCTGCCATAAAACGCCACCGCCAGAGCAGTGTAGCTTTGGAGCAACATGGTGGAGAGCACCCCCCCCCCCAGCTGATCAAAATGTTCTCTTACTATAAATTAATGAGTTAATTACTTCTTCACTAGAAATGGACCTCCGAAACATGTGGATGTTTTGCTGTGTTTTTATCCTTTACAAATATGAGCATAGAAGGCAACATACGAGAAGGGAAAGGAGGGGCCGTGTTGTAGCTGGACTGAAGGTAGAAAGAAGTGCAGCTTGTCACACATCTTGTTTTGGTCTACAGACAGTGCTCAAACACCACCTAGGGGGCTTGTTGCTCCTTTAAAGTCAATATTTCATTATAATTTTTTTTGCTAGAACTTGGCATTACATCTGCTCTTCTTGCCACATTTTATGGTCTTTCTGCAGATTATTTATCCTGGACCAGGTGATGGAGAGACAAACTTCTTTATTTACAAAAATGAAATTCGTCAAATGGTGATTACCATTCAAATACTTGCTGTTAATGTCTTGCTTTGAATGAGAAACAAGCAGATGCCCATCCTTTCAAAACAACCTATGGAAAGAAGTTGAAGGAGGAAATGCTCTCAGTACAAGACTGATATAATGAATTTGAAGATGATCCTGGGCCGAGATAAGTGGGATGTTTTATGGTTAACACCATAAGAGTGACTATCCTCTTCTGAGCATAAGGTGCACTTTGTTTAAAATTTCATGTAAAAAAGTTCCCAGTGTTATGTAGCACCAGACCACAACCGCCGACATAATAATTCTGATTTCATTGCAGCTTCCAATGAGAATTTCTGCTGAAAACGGAAACAGGAATGTTTCAGAACCTATGAGCAAAAGTAGATGAACAAAGCAATACCAATATTGCTGCATATTTGATGACAAGTTGCAGAGCAAATGATGCAATGTGTAAGAGAACAATTAAACAAAACTGTAATTAAGGGTAGAGTCTGCCGTTTTTGAATAACTGCACATGTCAAAGACCGTCTTAACTGCTCTTACACTCCTCAGGAGGATCATGTAAAATCCACTCTGGTATTATTTCTTTCTACTGAGGCCTTCCTTTTCTTCTCATAAAGTTGTATGAGGTTCGCTTCTTGCGGCTCTCAGCCACGTTCAAAGTATACGGTGAGAGCAGCGGAGCTACAATCAACGGCTAACATTGAAGCTAACCACTAAGCTAACCAGATGCATAAACATTTGAATGGCGCATGCAAATTCTGTCATAGTACAGAAAAATATTTTTTGATTGACATGCGTAATGTCGAACTGAAAATGGCAAAATGTAAGCATGTCTTGTTTGTTAGGCATTAGGATTACTTGAATACTTGAAAATCATCACCATGATTTTTGCTGATGATGTGGTTCTGTGGGCATTTGTCACAAGGAGTAGGGGGCTGCCGTAGCAGAGGCGGCCGTGGTTATAAATTTCTTCATAAGTGGACATATAAAAATAATTCTTGGCACTAAAATAAAAAAATGGCAACTGTAATTTCCATTTTACCAATAAGCTAGCATTAGCACTATAGCACAGCTAACACCCACCGGAAGTATGAAAAGCAGCTGCTGAGTCTGAGTCAATGTTTCAAAAATACAGTATATAGAAGACCATTGGATTTTTCCTTTTGTGACCATTATGATTAAAATGATTTTAAAAACATGTGTGTTGGTAATCTGCTTAAAGTTAAATTGAAACATGTTTTGTATTTAAAGAACAAATTTAACCTCCCATAAATGGCGTGCTTCTAAAGTTAACAAGGTAGAGACATAAACATCACCAGAAGCTAGTTTATTGTAATATACTCTTAATTAGACATTTGCTGCATTCCAGTATCTGTGGTTAATCAAGAAGTAATTTTAAGCTTGCAGTGATACACACATTTAAAAAAAGAAAATCTGGAGGAACTGATTGGAGAGATGGAGATGTCAAATTAATAATACAGTGAGGAGAAACAGCTGCAAACATTTAGTTAACAAATAAGACGTGTTCCAATCACATAACAGTTACAGATATACACTCAACAAAATGAGTTGTTACTGAGCAATATACATAGCTACTTGTGTAGATCTTAACAGTTATCGAGTGCCTCGGGTTATGCTCCACGTTGGTGGTTTTTAAACTGTTTGAAAAAAAGAGCTAAACTGAAACAAACAAACTAAACTAACTAACAGGATTCCTGTTACATCAAAGAAAATAGTATTTCCTCTAAACTGGCTGTTCTTTGTTGAAACATTTCATCAATTCTCCGACACTTCATCAGTCTGAGGAGTTGTGGATAAATGTTGCCTTAAATGCAGCATAGAGAATCAAGTTTAGCTGTGACAATCAAAACTGGTTGCTCACACCCAAAACAGGACCAGCAAGCTACCAACTGATTGTTAGGACTCTGAAGGCCAATTCTTGTTTTTTCTACACGGATTATTGAGATGCATCAGGAGAAAATCAGCAACAGTTTAATCACTATAATCCAAAACATCATCCTAACCTTTTAAACAGACCTTAGAAAACTGTGGTATATACTATCTTTTTCAGAAGAAGTACTGGAATAACTATCAATTCAACCAGTCACAAGAAAAAGATTATTCTCTGCCAGCTCCATTTTAAAATGCAATACCTGAACATGTTCAAATATCCCAATGAGTCTGCAGTTAAAACAGAAATGTTGCTGAGTGCTTGAAAAAGGATTAAATAACTTTTTTAAGATAAGCAAAAATGTAAATATTTTTCTTAAAAATGTAAATATTTTTTTTTAATATTTTTTAAAAATTAAAACTTCCCACTGCATTATGCAGTCTCGCTGTGGGGAAGTTATGCTCATAGCATTGTTAATTTTTCTTCACACATATGATTTGTGTAAGCCAAAAGGTTGGATTTTGGTTCCATCTGACCTTCTTCTGCATTATAAGTGATTCAGTGTCTTTGTTGTATGTTTTTTTTTTCAGTTCATCATCCTCCTTGAAGCAAAACAGTGCTGCCGCAAAGCTGCAAAGAAACGCTACTTCTCACAAATCCAGTGTTGTTCAACGTTACAATTTTCATCGTTCCAGTCACCATTCCCTGTTGCACGGTGCCAGAACTCCACACAGTCCTGGTCCCTCCCTTGGTGGCTGTTGGGCTGCCCTTTAGCCCAGAACCTAAATGTTGCAGAGACGTAAAATAAAAATAAAACCAATGTTGTGACGTTGATGTTAAATTTTGGTTAGGAAAAAGCAAAGCTGCTTACGTTAGATTCAGTGGTGTTCCATCCACCCATTTCCACTGCCCTTCCACTCCTCCATCAGTAAGGCCAATCCACGCCTCTTTTTCAATACTATGTAAGCCATTGAGAAATGCCTAAGAGGAAAAAAGTAAGTCAGTTGCTGAAATACTAGGTTACCTATGTGAAACTCTTTCCCATCTTGCCCGATGTTAAAATGTTAGTATTTCCAAAACCACATTTAAAATGGATCTTAATATGAAAACTGAAGCATATTTTGTAAGACATTTAGTTGGGACTGTTCTATAAAGCGTGTGTGTTGCTTATAAAGGGCCCCTCTTGACACACATTAGGTATGTATCATATGTATTGTGATGAAGGATGGAATAGTTACAGTTTAGAACGTCAAAAGGGTAGAGTAAGTTACTTTTTGTGGCATCTTTCTTTTTCTTTCTTTATCCAATTATTGAGGATAGCCTCACAATTGTATGGTTCATTGGTCTACACACAGTGCAGCAATTATATTTATTAGACATTTATTGGTCAAACAGTGTGACTTATACAGTGCCTTGAGATGACATATGTTGTGCATTGGCGATTTATAAAGAAGATTTTATCAAATTGAATGGAATAGTTAAGATCAGTTTAGATATTTTTAAAAGATGTGCATAAATAGACTCTTTTGACACAGTCACGGTATATTGGATGAACTAACCATCTCTTCTTCACTGTTCACGATTGCGAGGTCAGCTCCTTTGCTTAGGCAATCCTCTCTGCTTAGTGTCCAGGTTTTTTTGATCGTAGAGGGCAAGTAGCAGCTATATTGGAACTTCTTCCAGCCAGCACTGCAATTCTTCTCTGATGCAGAAACACAATACAAAGTTGAAGAAGTTTGTTAGTCAGCCTAACCTGAAAACATACCTGTTAAAGAGCATTTATATTGTTGTTTTTTCATGAAGAGATGGAATTGAGTACTTTGAGATGGCAGAACAATGCATTTTTGTAAAAGGAAAAAATCTTTTTGGACTGTTTCCATGACTTTACCTTGAATAATTGCATTCAGCTTGTTGACAGAAGCCAGTAGCTGCTCTCGCTCGGCAGTTAGGTTGTCAGCTTTCGCTTTGAGCAGGTCTCGCTCTCTTGTTGCATTCTTAAGGCTGCTCTCGAGCTCGCTTTTTTCCCCCTTCACTGACGCATATGAATTCTGCAGGTCATCCTCTGCCTTCTTCAGTATGTTGTACATGTCTTGCAGTGTTTGGATCTTGGCTGTCAGGTTTTGGTGTCTGCTTGCGAGCTTGTCCTTCTCACTAATGGAGAAGTTGTACCTGTCATGTAGCTCCTCTACCTTCTTGACCATATCATTGTAACTGAGCTGGAGCTGATCTCTTGATCTGCTCACATTGTTGAACTTGTTCTCTAGATTGTTCCTGTCTTTAGTCACACTGTCACAACTGGCCTGTAGCTCTTTCTTGCTTTTGACAGCTGCATCATATTGTTTGTGTAAGTTGCTCTGGGCTGCATCCAAGGCATCTTTTTCTTTCTTCAGCTGGGCCATACTGCCTTTTAGTTGTTCCAGTTCTTTGTTTACAGCACTGCTGCTGGCCTCTGCCTGGCTTAGCTTAAGTTTAAGCTCATTTCTCTCATTCACCAAATCTCTGTTAGTGCTCATTACTTGCTCTCTTCTCCTTGATATATAGTCATTATTCTCCTGTAGCTGCTTGCGACTGGCTTCAAGATCTTTTTTCGCTTGTTGCACGATCTTCAGTGATGTTTGCAGCTCCTCCTTGTTTTCCATAAGAGCTTTTAATTTGTTCTCATTGTCTTGTTTTACATTGTCACCTGCTCAGAAGATTAATAAAAACATTAATTAAAACACTAATCAGTAATTTTTATTTTTATATAAAGCATTGTGAATGACTGGTAAATTAGGAACAAAGATTACTCACAGCTCACACGTTGGCCTATGAGCCAAGCCACCAGTACCACGCAGAGCAGTCCAAGACCAATTGTCGCGACCTTAAAGCTGTTGCCTCTCAGGGCATAAACTGAATGGTGGCACGGAAAGCAGAAGCAGAAACTTGGAATTAATGAAGTGAGCCGAGGAAGTTGTGGTTTTACTGGGTTGTGTTGCAAAATGCTACGCAAACTTTATACCTTGTTATTTTTGAAAGAGTTATATTTTTGAAGCTTTAAAACAAGTGCTAGCACAAAATATATTTTTCAAATTCCTTATTTCACAAGACAGACTGAAACTTTAACAACCAAACCTGAAATTAATTGTACCCCTGGCAGATTTATGTTTAAAGTAATATTTTCATTAAAAGAACACATTTCTTTTGACAGAAAGTAACAAAATGCTTTTGAGTGGGCCTGACAGAACCCTTACTTGAATCCAAGGGACCTCTATGGAGCATGCTAAAGATTAGGGTGGCAATCCAAACTCAAAGTATTTTCTTTACTAAGGAAACTCAAAAAAGTGTGAACTGCTTTTGCATTCACTTCTCTTGAGTCAATTCCTTAGAGAATTATGTCATGTTCCAGCTGCAGGCTTTCCTTACCAGCTTTGCAAATCTATAGACTCACATTTTTGTCTCTTTTTTGCGAAATTGTTCAAGCTCGGACTGATCGAATGACAAGTATCTGTAAATAGCTACTTTCAAGTCATTCTAACACATGAATAGGCCTCATCTAAACCTTTCTTTTATAGCTCTGGCCATATGTTTAGGGTTGCATCCCTGGACAAATCTCTTCAGCTTTTTCATGCTGCCCCTTGCACGTTTTGTTCCAGGATTGCCCTGTGCCTATCTCCATCCATCTTCCAATCAACTCTGACCTGCTTTCTTGTCCTGTAGAAGAAAAGCATCCCCACAGTCTGATGTTGCCAGTACCATGTTTCACAGTAGGGTTGTGGTATGAAAGCTATACACTGCTACTTTTCTGTATGTATGACAAGTTCTCTTGGAAAGCTTTCTTATAGCTATTAATTCTCAGTCCAAAGGTCCCCACACCTGAGCCGTGAACCTCCAGAGTTACCAGGGGCCTCTTGGCTGCTTCTCTTAATAAGGACATTCTTCCCCAGCCTGACAGGCTAAAGAACGAGATCCTTACTGCATTAAAGTAGATCCACTAACCAGTGAGTACATTAGTGCTTCTGCTTTTGTTCCGTACTCTTTCCATGTTTGGGTGATGAACTGAATATTTGGCGTGTTATTTTATAACCTAACCCTATTCTACTATGTATTGCAGTCAAGGCCTATACATGCCTATAAATGCATTCTTGCACAAATGCCCTTTGCACAATCAAATTCTGTACATACAAATGTTTTTTTTAAATACTCACCTGTACACTGTGACTTTCTCATGCATTGTTTACATTTCAATTGTTTTTACTTTTGAATCACTGCTGCACCCTATACTGTATTTTAAATCTACTGTAATCCGCAAGCTGTATTCTTGCACAAATGCCCTCACACAATCAATTTTGCACATACAAATGGTTTTAAAAATACTCACCTCTACACTGCGACTTCTCCTGCATTGTCTACATTTAAATTGTTACTTTTAAATCACTGCTGCACCTTATACTGTAATTTGATTTTTACTGCAACTTACAAGCTGCATGCAACAAAATTTCGTTCTGTACGCACTCTGTGCGTACAAAATGACAAATAAAGTTGTCTAAGTCTAAGTGTCTAAGTCTACATACCTTGCTATAGAAACAAACGTCTAATGGCATTTCATACTTCACAAGGCCCCAGACTCACAATTTTGTCATAGACCATACAAAAAAACAGTCTGCCTGGAATATCTGTCAAAAACAAGCTGCAAGAACTCCCAAACCAGGACTGCTAGAAAAAAAGTTTTTTGTTGATCTATAGCATAAAATCAAATGAAATTACTTAATTGTTGCTCATCAGAGCAGATTCACACTTTAGTGAATTCAATTTAAAGGAAGCACTGTTTTTTTTTTTTTTTTTGTTATATTATTTAAAAGAGGCAAGCGTAAATTCCACGAATTTGCAAAAGTTTCCCCCCTCTCTGGCGACAAGCTGAAATTATGGAAATGTTGTGCATCTGCATGAGAGAAGAGGAAAAGCATCTGCTGCTGCAACGGCACAAATCTTTTGTTTAGAGGCATAATGTCTTCTGAGGTAAGATAGCTATAAATATTGAAATCAGCCCATGTTCTCTCATGAATACATCGATTTTAGAGGAGACTCAACAAAAGTAGTCAGGTGAACGAGAGCGTGCAGCGCTTCACAACCATGGCGCATGCCCAGAGAATTCAACCCGAATCATTCTGTCATGAACTGAATATCCAGCCTAAAGAAGCAACCAAGCTAAATGGAGAATAACTAATTATACACGCCGAGCAATTGTAAGGGCATGTATAAGATAGAAAGTAAATTATATTTAACTTTAAAATTTGCACTATGCACCTTTAACATTTCCTTTTGCAATAAACACATTATGGGGGAAAAGATCTGCTGCTTTCTGCAAAAGCAAATGACACAAGTGGACGCACAAACAAATATGTGGTTGCCCTTTAGCTGATGTTTTATTTTTTTTAAAACTAACTCAACAATAGAAATAAAACAGGAAAACTAAATCTTTGAGCTGTGTACAAAGCTGCAGATATTCAAAATTGCCCCTGAGAACCATCTAGTAAGTTTTGCATTGTAGATGCAATACAAATCAACTATTATCTACAAATTTAAAAGCTGTAATGTTAGATACTGTATAACAGCTATCTGTTAATGAAAGAAAAGCTTGAATAAAAATTAGGATTGTTTCAGTACCTGAAGAGATAAGATTTTTTCCATGAGTAGAAAACTTTTTGTAGTTAATTTCACTCCTGTCCATGTCCATATCACTTCCTGTGTAGGCTCGGTACTCGACGCTCATCTTTCCGTGTGTGATTAATGAGCCAAAGCTTTAAAAGGGAACAATTTGCATTGTTAGATTTTGAAAGAGAACCTAAACTTGCAGCAGTGTGACCAAAAAACAACACAAACAATGTCTGCTTTATGTCATTACACCTGAAAATGTCACTTTGTTGTGAATTAATCGTGAACGTGAAAGTAAAGCTGAGCTTCATGTGACGATTAATGGAAAACTTGTTAAGAATTCAGAATTTCATAGATGAGAAAATATACGTACCCCTTTTGGCAGAGAAGCTAACAAACACAGTGGAAGAACTGCTGCGAGGAAACTGGTTTAAAGTAGAGAAGCAATAAGTCAAATATGCTTTTTTTCAGCTACCATCAACTATGATGTGTCCTCTTGTGGAAGTGGTGCTGTGTGACTGATGGATGGATGGGAGGAGCAAATATCTACCTTGTTTATGAATGATGCAGGAACAGTTTAAATTTATTATTTATTAGTTGTTACTTTTACATTTTTAGGGGTTTTAATGCAAAAATCTCTCTCAGTCATAACATCATAGGTTTTATTGCATAGTAATTACAAAACAGGGCTTATGACTAATCAGCCTTAGAATGTATTTTCAAACACTGGCTGTATACTAAAAATAAATTGTTTTTCACATATTGCATTTTTTTTTTCTTTATCTTTGGAATGTTTTGAAGGATCCTATGATCAACTGAGCTGATGCAGCCTTTTCCAACAGAAGCTTTGAGTAAAACAGCCAGGTCAGCTTTTTTGCCTCGTGATGATGTTTGGCTTGTTAAAGGCTAAGTCCACTCACTTGGACTGTTTTTATGTTTCATTTCTATTTGTTTGTGTTGTTTTGTTTTTGTCTTTATGTTGTGCCACTAGCAGTAAAGATCAGACAGAACTGATCAGAACAAGATCTCATTATGTGATTTGTTTTATTCCATATTTCTGCATAAACGGCAAATATAAAAGATTGTGAAAATGACCAATTACGCTGTATTTCAAAGATATATTATCCCATATGTTTTGGCAAATAGAGTCAGGCTTTTAACCATCAGACAATTTCAGTTTACTCATGTCCAGGATATTTCAAAACTTTCTTGTCTCAGTACGCAAGAGCTTCTCGGAGTCGTAGGTTACCTTACTAACAGTAACTGTAAATGCTGATTTAGGGAAAATTTTGCTGATCAGGAAACTATTTTTTATCTGTTGGTTTGCAAAAAAGTCAAGATGGCTTCCTGTGTGTCTCACATTTCATATTGCACAACTTCATCTGTCAGCAAACTTGAATAGAACTAATTTTCGACAAGAAGATTGTGAAGGTGTGACACACTATATGTTTTAAAGTTGAAGGATTTGCTCAGCTACCTCTCATACAATTTGCTTAAGAGGACAACCCCTTATACCCCTTTCACATTCTCATTGGTAATGAAGAGAAGTTTTGGATAAGCGCAATTTTGTTTTTTTATTTGACCTTTAGATCAGTGTGTCTTTCTAAAAAACAACAAATAGATCGAACAGTGGCAGTTCCTGAAATTGGTAGGTTTGGTCCACATCCTTATAATGTGATTTTTAAGTGCATGAACTTATTTTCTGTTGTAGTCACAGCTTGAAAATATTTAAAGAGGTAGGATGCAGTGTTCACCACCTTGGTAACACCGTTTATTAACAATATCTTTCGTCAGCATCAGCAAGTTCATTCTTTAATCCTCAAAATCTTCTCCCTGACTTAAAAAAGCCTTTTGTAACTTTAATCTTTTTTTTTTTACCTTAAACCACGTGGCATGAGTTTTCTTTTTCAAAAATTATGTCCATAATCCATTAATAGTTTTTTCTTCATCAACATCATTAAATTCAGCTTGAGTTTGTTTCTTACTACCTTATGTCCTAGAGACCTATTGTGCAAAAATCTGGGTCACAACATGTTGCTGACACAAAACAAAAACAAGAATGACACATGATGTTTTGATTTATTTAGCAGGTGCATTGCCAAAAAGAGAAAAAAAAAAACAAATTATGTCTAAAACTCTGAACAAAAATCCCACAGATTTTTATTTCAATCATTTTCTTTTGCCTTCTTTCCTTTTTGCACTACTTTGTGTCAATCTATCACATAAAATCCCAATAAAACACAATACCATCAGAATGTGTAAAAAGGGGAAATATTTCAAGAGGCTGGACTATCTTTTCTCTATTCTTGAGATATGAAGCCTCTTTAAAGATATTTGCAGTTGTCAGTGTTAGCATCACACAGACATGTAGATAAAGATATGAATACAGATAACGAAATACAATCTGATCTACTTTGAGGTAAAAGAAAATCATACACAGTATTTTGGACGTCATTTATTTGTGGATTTTCTAGGTCTGTGTGACTTAACCTGACTTTGTATTTAAAGTGTAACGGGGACCAAACTTTTGTGCAATTTTTTTTCATATACTCAACTTGTCAAGAATTTGAGAAAGCCTTTTTTACACTTTTTAAACAAAGTATTACCCACAGAAATAAAATAAATAAAAACATAAAACAAACCGAAATATTTCTTTGCAGACGCTAAAAGGGAATAGTGATTTTAAACAGCAACTCAAATCTGCCTAACCACCAATAGTAGTTTAACATTAGCAAGAAAACATGACTGTCAAAATCAAGTTTAAAATATGATAATTCTTAAATGGCTTGTACTTGTATAGCGCTTTAACTAGTCCAACCACCCCAAAGCGCTTTACACTACAGTCAGTCATTCACACCCTGATGGTGGCAGACTGACAGACGCGAGGTTGCCATACATTGGCGCCATCTGACCACAAACAGCATGGCATTCAGGTAAAATGTCTTGCCCAAGGACTGAGACAGTCAGAACTGGGGATTGAACCAGCAACGTAACCAATTGCAGGACAAACACTCTAACTCCGGCGCCACTGTCTCCCCTCATTGTAATCTAAATATCTTTGGATGACAATTAAAACAGATGTAAATGATTTATTAAAAGCTCCTGGATTAAAGTATTTTAGAACAGTCTCAAAGACATTTCGTGACATCACAGATTAAGTTGCTACGATGCTTCAGTCACGAAGCACCAAAATTGACAAGAGGATCACTCTTATTATTCACTTATGCAAACAGCACCAAACTAACTTGGAAGTCTTTCCTACTGCCTGTACAGCAAGGATTTGGTTCATTTCAAGGGACATTAAGTAATCAATGAAGGTAAAGTTAGTTAATTTCAGTCATCTTCAGGAATCCTGAACTCGTTTCAAAGTGGTTCAATTGCTCCACAACTGCACAAAACCTCCTCTGCAGCAGAGGACATTCATCAAACACTCTTTCTAAAGAGGCATCCTTTCAAATAGACGGAAAAGACCACGCAGAATGTTATTTTAGATTAGTCTTTATATGTGTTTTTGTGCAGAGGTCAGTGTTGTCCTTTTGAAGTGATTTTGCTGTGCAGCACATTGCGGCGGTAGTGATGATGCTTGACCCTGTAGAAAATCTGTTCCAGGAAGGACCGCGACGAACCAGGTGTGACGTAGCCGTTGGTGACTCCGACGCAGTGGAAACCCAGACGTTTGTAGAGCTGATGTGCCGCGGGGGTGTAGGCTGTGGTCCCCAGGACGACGGAGGCGTATCTGTGAGCCTCGGCAAACTGCAGCACTTTCTGTCCCAGCACAACACCGACTCCGCACCGCCGGTAGCTCCGGTCAACACACATCCTCAGCAGCTCGACAACATCGTCTGAAAGGCGAACTGCTGCAACAGCGCCCACAACATTACCTTCCAACTCTGCTACCCAAAGACAGGAGCCTGAGGAGGAGGAGCAAGAAAGACCACAAAGGCAAATTATACAACAGCTTAATAACTGGTTAATGTTTGTTCTGAGAAATTGACACTCCATAGTGTCCTTTAGGCTCCATAGTGTCCTGCCAATAACTTTTTACCATTTTGTCATTGTGAAGTTGGCGTTAAAAGAAACATGACTTTCAATTTTTTTTTATAAATAAATTATATACTATTTCTATTCAAACTCCCAAATGAGGGATGTAGAAAACATGTGGAAGATGGTGGTCTGTACCTCTTGGCTTTTTATCAAAAACTAATTCAGCACATCATCATGTACACCATCCACAGTGAAATATGGTGTTGGAAGTGTCATATTGTGGGGATGCTTTATTTTAGGAGGGACAGAAAAACTAGTTGGCATTGATGGGACATTGGATGTAGATAAATACAGGTCATAGTTGATGAAAGCTAGTTAGAGGAAGCAAGAGACTTGAGACTGGAGTGTAGGTTTAGTTTCTAACAGGACAACAACCCTAAACGTTCAGCCAGAGATATATGACCTGGTTTATTTTACAGCATATTCATGTGTCAGAATGGCTCCATCAATGTACAGAACTAAATCCAACCGAGAATGTCTGGCATAAATCTGTATGACTTTAAACTATTTTGTAAAAAAGAATAAGAAAAATGTTCAATCTCTCAATGGGCAAAGGTGGTAGAGGTGAAACTCAGAAGACTGACAGGTGTAGTTTCAATTGTAAAAAAAAAAACAGTGTTTCTAAAAGGTTTCTACTACATATAAATGTGAGTTCCACTTTTCAGATTTTAGTTGTACCAACTTTGTGTTGGTCCATCACATAAAATCTCAATAATCTTGCTGCAAGGCAACAGTGCTACCAACTGCGCCACTGTGCAGCCCCAGTTCAAACCAACAAAATGATTTTAGATGGAAACACACAACTGCCAGAGGACAGATAATGGCATGTTGTAGATATTGTTGTAAAACATAATTAGAAAGCATAGTACTGTGTTTTTTTAGAATGTAAGAAAGTAGCTAAACAAAAGTTAACAATTATTAAAAAGAAAGGAGGAAAATTGTTTGTTTTTCTCTAAATCAAGTAACATATACAGAATAATTAAAAATGCTTTTAAAGAAGGAGAGAATCATGATCCTTAAAGGTATTTTACCAGTGACTGCTGTGTAAAGCAGAAGACTCTCTGGGTGATGCCTCAAACCTCTAAAGGCGGTGTCTGGTACCATCTCCATCAAACCTTCACGAAAGATCCGATGCACTTCTGCTTTATCCTCCAGCTTGAATTCACGAACCAGTATGGTCTGACCATTTTGATCTTTCAACCTGGTGTTAGGTTGTTTTGCCATTTGTGTTTGGTGTGGTGGGCCTCCTCTCCAATTCAGGAAGCAATTATTGCAGCTCACAGGGCTGGTGCTACTGCTGAAAGACTTCAGCAGTAGCACAGTCTGCTGAAAGACTTCAGCAGTGTGTGTCTTTACAGATAACAACCCTGCCCTTGTCTTGAGACCAGTCTACAACCTCTTAACACTCTACGGCCTCTGGATAAAAGAACTGACCATCAAACTCAGAAATTTACTACAAAAAATACAAAAGGGACAGTGTTTTCATTTTAGAGAAAGCTAACCCACACGAATGTTATCTTTGGGGCTATTAATTAAGAATTTTAACGAGATTTTCTTTTCAAATATACAAAGGTAATACAAAACTTAACTTTGAGGATTAAAAAACACTTAAGTGTACAAGCTAGAGTTCAATGTGGATGTTCTCTGATCCAAACAGGGTCAAAATTGACTTCTTGGCAGTAAAAGCAGCCAGTAATTGTCATTTTGAGACAAGCTTAGTAGCATTCATTTTAGAGTTTGTCTAAGGAGAGCAGTTTTGGTCTTCTCTCTTGGCAAAGTTGGCAAAGTTGTGACACAGGAATAACTTGTACTAACATAAAACCTCTTGAAATGATCTTTTAATCTGCAGCTGTTCAGAAACGTGTTTGATGACTTCATAGTCCTTCAGTCTGGTTGTAGATATAAAATCCCTGATTTAAAAAACAAATGTCATGGGAAAAGTATTATCCTGGCTGTAGTCCTGTTTTTAAATACTGTAGGTCTTATTTGAATTGTGGCATTGTTTTATTACTTGTGATCAGATTTTTATTCATTGTAATTTATAGAGTTTTCTTAGTGCTTGAGTATCAGGTAAATTTCAAATCATTATGTTTTTATTGAATTACATTTCTTTGTTTATTTTACATACTGTTGATATAATTTATAATAAAGTCAGCTTAGCTTAGCTTAACTTAAATTTATTTTTCTTATAGGCTAGATGTAAATCCATAATGGAAAGAAAAACTGCTCATGTTGAATACAGAAAATTAAGATGATGACTGGTTGTATTCAAAGATATTATATAAAATAAATTAAATTATTGTGTCAATGGCAAACATTGCTAATTGTCTTAGGCTATAAATGTTAAAGTGTATACATATTTTTAGTCCTTAACAATTGTCCCTATAAATTTAATTCAACAAAAATTGAGCTATTTGTGGGTGGTCTGTAGGATTTAAAGTCTTTAAAATTCAAATGACCATTTTGTTTAAGCTGAGAAATTAATCTGAACAAAGTCGTAAAAAGCTTTTTTATCAGTTTAAAACGACATCCTCTTTTAATTTTACAGCATTTTATCACATTTTTGCACAAATTTTCTCTTTATCTTACAAAAACGTTATTAGTGAGGAAACCAAACCCAAAATGCTAATTGTTTGAAATTAGCATGTGAAATAATAGCAACAGAAATAAAATAAAAGCATCGGGGAGCGCACACAAACACCAACTGTTTCCATTTTTGGCTCAAGGCTGAAACTGAGCCTCTGAAGATATTGTGTATCCAGGGGCACATCAGAAGAACACGGCTATTGTAATTTAGTCATTTTATCATAATTTCTACTGAATTAAAATAGACTCTGGGAGCAGAAGGGAGAGGGGCTGGGAGGAGGCAGGACAACTGGCGGCTAATGACTCACTCAACTCAGAGGATCCGCGAAAGGTCTGTTGAGATTAAAAAGAATCGCTGCACACAAGACAAGACCAAGCATGCCAAAAGTGACATGATTGTGGGATCAGTTGGGTCCTATATTTAACTGCAGTGACGTATTTTAGTTGTGATGCATGGAGTGATACAATCGTCTGCGCGGAGGAGGGTGGGAATGGAGGAATAAAGTGAATGAGACAAAATGTTAGAATGAACATGGGAATGTTTTAGGGTTTTGCACCTGAAGTTACATCAGTGTGATGAGAAATATGAAATAGATGATTAAACACGTAAGTCAGAAGACATTTTTTCCTCTAGTGTTTAATATTATTGAATAAATCCCTGACTTGTTAGGGAGAACTGATCAGCTCATTTGAAACTCCAGCGACACTCAAGAAAAGTCCTACTAGAAATGAAGAATTAATGATTATAAGACAATGTGTCTAACAACTGTTGAACTGGAACTTATCAGGCAGCTAAAGAAAGCAAAAGAACAAATACACCCACACATACTTTATCTCCATGTCTTATTTACTGGTTTCAGTAGAATACATACGTAGTATGAACACATGCTGCCTCCCACTCACAAACACTTTTCCCCAGTTTGGTAATTATTTCAGTCTTTGAGATAAAGCTGGGGGCAGCATGGTGGCGCACTTGGTAGCACTGCTGCCTTGCAGCGAGAAGGTCCTGCGTTCCCCCTGTGCATGCGTGGGTTCTCTCCCGGTACTCCAATTTCCTCCTACAGTCTAAAAATATGATTGTTGGGTTAATTAATCTCTCCAAATTACCCTTCATTGGGAGTGTGTGCATGGTTGTTTGTCCCCTGTGTCTCTGTGATGGACTGGGAAACTGTCCTGGGTGTACCTTACTACTGCTGGAGACAGGCACCACCGCACAGATCAGTAGACAATGGGTGGCTGGATAGATAAACCTACTGAGTCTTTAATATATTTCTTATTTTCACATTTTGTTCATGCAACGTAACTAAAGGCATTTTAATGCCAACAACAAAACCTGCAATCCAACCAAAACACTAAACATAAGTATATGAAAAGGTGAATTTTTTTTTGTAGCCGCAGCTGTTCTGTTTTGCCACGTCTTTCATCTCTTTGCTTCTACAGTGTTGGCGTTTCATTACTTCCCCCTGCATGGACAGCAGTGGGCTTCATGTGTAGTTGCTCACATCATTTGGACATGAAGGAACAGGTTTTAGATCAGCACTGATATGGATTTATGAAAACATGAAGATGACTACTTGTTGCAAAATGACCAATGTAACAATGATCAGAATCAGATTTAATCGCCAAGTTGATTCATACGAGAAATTTGTCTCCAGTTCTGCACTGAAGACATTTAGTAAAAATATACATAAAAGAAAAATATTAATATTTTTCTTGCAAATATGCACACATATGTTTCCACAAAAAAGGAAGACATGGTTGAATTGGTGCATATTCTGCATGTTATCAAGCCGGGTACTCTGACTGTTAGGTGCTCATCACATTGACAGTGTGGGGGAAGAAACTGTCTCTGTGGTTTTTGCAAACAGCGTTCTGTCGCACCAACCTGAAGGTAAAAGTCTCAACAGTTTTTGTCCAGGAGGTGCGGGATGCTCTCCAGAGTCCTTTTCCTGACCCTACATGTGAAAAAGTCCTAAATGGAGAGAAGGTCAGCCCAGATTATCCTCTCCACAGACCTGATTGTTTGCTGTAGTTTGAACCTGTCCTGTTGTTTTGTAGACGAGTCAAACCACACAGTTATGGATTCGGACAATGCCGACTGAATGCAGACCGCGCCCCTCTCTGACTGGACACAGCTACCGATTTGTCTGCAAGCCTATAGAGGCAAATTTCAATTGTTATCTTTATCAAAGTGCAGTTAAAATTTGTGTTTAAAAAGTTATGAAAGCTAAAATAATTTACTAAATGTGGTTTTGTGTAAGTTAAAAGCTGTCTAAGTATATATCATTGAGGTTAAAACCATCACTGAATCGTGTTTTAGTTATGTTAACTTTATTTTCGGTTCTGTAAATGTGGGTATTTTCTGTTGGATTTCAAGGTTGATTACTAGTAGTTCAAAAAGTATTTGATTTGGGGCTAAGTTAATTGATTGTGTCTTTTTGGGTAACATGTCCTTGAACTTTTTTGTTTGCTTATTTGTGTTCAAAGGTTTTTTTCCCCCAGTTTTGGAGTTGACAGCTTTCAAAATAAAATAAAAAAATTAAAGAGTTGATTCTTGGTCATTGTGAAAATAATAAAAAAAAAAATCTTAATTTTTTTTTCTGCCGTACTGTCAGGGATTTGTCCTGATGAACCCGAACACACGCCACACACGGAGCTTAGGTTACAGAGTTTATAGATGAGTTGTGGATGAAGAGAACCAGAGTCAGTAACCGGGCTGGAGCAAAAGGATGGAAATGGCAGGAGCTGGGGAACTGGAGAGAGCTGAGGACCGGAGAGTGCAGGGGAGCTGCGGGTGCTGCGCTGCAGGTACCAGGAAGTCTCCAGAACAGGTGATCGAGCAGCACAGCGGAGAGCTGACTTGGAACTCAGCAGGGGAGAGGCCTTCGGATGCAGGGACTGGAGTTGGACCAGGAGTGCAGCAGGGAGAACCCTTGGAGGTGCAGGCAGGTACGACTTTGTAATGTTTCCCTTCATAAATTCACAAAATAATGTCATCCAGCACTTGTCACACTAAAATTGTGTTACACATTCTGTTACACAGCTGTAGGATTAACAAGGGGGGACCTCTTCTCTGCCACGTTTAGACATATGTAGGGGCTGTAGATCAAACCACAGCCTCCCATATGGAAGATGAACAGCTTACACTCTGATCCACAACCCACCCCCTTACCCATATGCTGTTATTTTTTTTTATCATCAGTGATGCACACAGATATGGTTCATTCATAAAATGGAAGAATTTCACAGTAACTCTATATGCGTGGGACAATGTTGATTCTTTTAAAATGCTGTGATCTGGCTTTCAGACAAGACACCAGTGTTTTATTGGGAAAATGTCTGAACGGTCCATGTAGATTTCTTCACTACAGCTGATTGATGCACACCAAAACGCAACCATGTTAATAGCAAATAAACCTGTGAATAATACACACTTGATAGATGCTTTGGCAGTGTCAAATGTCCTTAAGAATGCATGAGAGTGAACTTAATCATGGATTTCAGAGTTTAGAGATCAACAAAAGGCTCGTGTTTTTTTTTTTTTTTTTAAAGTGAGCCAACAGTCGTGTGTGATGCCCAGGCTTTTCACCCTTTCAAAATTTTGACAAGCAAGGTCAGAAATACTGTGAACTTTAAAACAGATGAAGCAGTTGGTCCCTTTAGTTTTGAAACATATAAAGATATTTAAAGGACGAGGTGATGCAACACTGTGGCAACATGTTTCTGTCAAAAGACTGTTGCTGACATTGAATTCAAATGAGTATTCATTTGGTGCAGCCAGGGCCGGACATGGACATTTGGGGGCCTAAGCAGAGTACCGTTTGGGGGCTTTACTGTACCATAAGTAGACAGTTAAAAATACTCCCAAATGCTGTTTGTAATTATATACCTTATGCATCACATTTAACCTCTATGACCATGGTGGATCATGGCTTACTACTAACTGAGCATACAAACTGAAAATGCTGTGTGAATGCATGTGGATGAGTGCGCAGATTGTGTTGTAAAGCACTCTAAGTAGCCTTGTTGGCTAGAAATAAATTACATAACAGCTCATTTACCATTTGTTGATCTAAGTCAGGGGTCGGGAACGTATGGCTCGCGAGCCAGTTGTGGCTCTTTTGATGATTTCATCTGGCTCGCAGATAAAACAAAATATCACTGCTATTGTTTTCATCCGGGTTTTTCACGCATGCGCGCCGGACTGAAAGGCAGAAGGCGAACACATAGCGGGCGCAAACAAAGGAAACTGACCAGTTCTATACGTATTTTTCTTCTTTAGATAACGCATCACAAGATCGTTTTAAGAGTAAGTTGATGGTTGATATCGGGACATAGGCACCAACAACCCGCGCGACCCCATGACGGATTAAGCGGGTCAGAAAATGGATGGATGGATGTTCACACATGTTTGTGTAACAGCAGAAAGCAGAGTCGGACACAGACCTCGCCTCAGCAGAGAGGATGACCCGCCTGGTAGGTTAAAAAAAATGTTCACAAAGGATTATTTTGGTGTTTTTGTTTTATTAAAATGGGTAGAGGTGTTGGCAACGTTGCAGCGTAAACACAGACGTACTAGCGCGTGTGAACAAGGGCGTAATGCAGCCGCTGTCTGCAGCAGCAGCCGCCTGCTGCATCGACTCCGCTTCTCCAGCCCCGTCTAGCGATCGCCACCTCCCCTCCGCCGCTATTTCAGCAGAACAATGACTAGAGCAAAATTAAGTTGTATTTACCGGAGATGAAGTGTAGACTGCACATTCTGTTGGGGTATGATGGCTCCCTCAGTCGATTGGGATTGTCTGCCTGGGTCCTTCTTCATTGAAAATATACATTTCTTTTGTCTTTCTTCTTTCTTCGGTAAACGGAAGAAACCAACATCCAACGAATTGGAATGCCTCTGTGTACAACCGGGAGCACAAGTCATAGGCACTGTTAACATTTCGAAAATAAACTAACTAAAAGCACGCTCTAATTCACCTGTTTTGTAATGATAGAATGCGAGAACAGTCCCGCGTTTGCCTACAAGCGGGACCCGGAAGTAGCGCGGACGTCACATGTGACATCACGCGTAAACTACCCTATTGGCTCTCACTGAAATAAATTTCCAGATATTTTGCTTTCATGGCTCTCTGAGTCAAAAAGGTTCCCGACCCCTGGTCTGAGTAGTGCTTTTAAATTAACTCAATTTGACCTCTATTGGGTTTAAAACATAATGTTTTACCTAAAGATATTGTGGCCATGCCCTTTCAGTGACATGGCCACAAAGGAAAGGTATGTTTGTATATTTATTCTTTAAATTATGGCAGGTAACAAACCTGGCAAGGCAAATAAAGCCTTAAATGTTAAAAAGAATCCTTATAAACAAAACTTTAATCTCTAAACTATTCTGACCAGTGAAAAATAGGACACACGTTTAAGTCTCAGCAAGATGAACAAGGTAGAAACTGCACATTTAATTTTCTCAAAATCAATACAAATAAATAAAGTTAGAAAAAACATAAAATCCTTGTTCAAATCTTAACCAAATGTATTTAATTTGTATTTGTAATTGTGGCTCTTTTTGCTTTGTTGGAAGCAAAATAAGTTATAATGTCATATCAAATGTGACTTCTTCACTCTACCGTGTTGCTGGTCCTGCTGCCTCTGGGCTCCGTCCTGCTTGCCAATTCCTGCCATCTCCATCATCCAGTTCCGTTCCAGTACTGACTGTTGGTTTCTTCTCCCACTATTCACAATCTACAATAAACTGTTAAACTATACTCTGTAATTTTACAAGTGGCACCCAGTACATATTGTCCTCCCTACACTGGTTGCCTGTACATTTTAGGACTGATATTAAAATACTAATTTTAGTTTTTAAATGTTTAAAACAGTCAGGAATCTTTTTATATAACAGTGCTTTTACAGAAGCACGTTCCCACAAAACGTTTGAGGTCAGAAAACTCCTGCTGCTTTTAGCAGAGATACTCAGCTTGTGAACTACGGAGACGGAGCTTTTCTCCTTCTTACTGTAATGGAATCTAATACCTTGAATGATTTTAAGTCCTGTTTACCTTTGTGACACTACTGTAGAAATATTGGGCCATATTGTTCTTAGTATTTAGTTTTATTTACTGTTTAAATTTTTTTAGCAGTTCATTTCTTTTTATTAGCTTTACTGTAGGATTATTGTAGGTGTTTGTGTGTTGTTTTATTTATTGTTTTGTTTAATATTTGGACCTGCACAGCACTTTGGTCACTTTGGGTTCTGCCCTATTAATAAATAAAGATTGATTGATTGATTGATTGATTGATTGATTGATTGATTGATTGATTGATTGATTGATTGATTGATTGATTGATTGATTGATTGTCTGAAGTTTACTTCCTTCACAGACTGGTTACTCTGACTTATGCTCTACGTTTCAAACATTCTCAAGTTTTAATTGACATAAGTCCATCTGCTCCTGAGTTTCAGAGAGAGTTTTCTCTCAGCCAGCTATTGCATCATCTCCTGGTATTTGCCCAAAAAAATATTCACTGCTTTTCATCATCTGTGTCTGTTGATTTCAAGGTCAGACTGGGTGAAGATTTGTCCGAACCAAACTACGTTACTGACAGCCTGTGAGGATCTGCTACGCTTTGATCAGCTTGTGATTCTCCCAGACACATTTAGATTTTTTTTTCAAGTTTGTTTATTCCTTCACACTAAAGGCATGACGGATTGCTTGTTTTTAACCTAATTTAGTCCATGACTCAGTAAACTCGAAAGACACCCACAGCTAAAGACATTATAGGAGGCACATTTCCTTTATGTAGAGAAATGGGATAGATGCAAACTGCCATAAAACCCTCCCACAGAGGATCTAAGAGCTATATAATTTAGAGAGACAAATTATGACTCGGCAGCCCACACCAAAAAGCAAGAACCTTGATTTAAGGAAAGTCAACAGTATGTTTTAATCTGTTTTCATATGAAAAAAGTTGATTTTTCTTCTGCCGTAGAGAATAATAATAATAATAATAATAATAATACATTTTATTTAACAGCGCCTTTCTGGACACTCAAGGTCACTTTACAGAAAATAAAAATAAAAATACAAATACAGGAACATAAAAACAGTTATGGGGAAGGACAAGAGCAACGTATTCATAAATAAGCGAGCTGGAACAGTTGGGTTTTGAGTCTGGCTTTGAATGAGGCAGAGAGACAGAGAGACAATACTGCGGAGGTCAGCAGGAAGTGAGTTCCAGAGCTGGGGTGACGAGTCGAGCTGGGGGTACAGTGAGGTGGATGGAGGAGGAGGATCTAAGGGAGCGGGAGGAGGTGGCGATGCGAAGGTCTGACAGATATGGAGGAGCAAGGTTATGGATGGATTTGAAAGTATATAGAAGGATTTTAAATTGTATTCTAAATTGAACTGGGAGCCAATGGAGTTGGTGAAGGACAGGGGTAATATGATAAGAAGAGGAGGTTCTGGTGATGATACGAGATGCTGAGTTCTGAAGAAGTTGGAGTTTATGGAGGGCTTTATGAGGAAGGCCAGAAAGAAGAGAATTACAATAATCAAGACGGGAGGTGATGAGGCTGTGGGTGAGGACAGAGGCAGTGCATGTGGTAAGGGAGGAACGGAGACGGTTAATGTTGCGAAGGTGGAAGTATGCAGACCGGATAACGTTATTTATGTGTAACTGAAAGGATAGGGAGGAGTCGAGGATGACACCCAGACTATTGACCTGAGGGGAGGTGGAGATGAAGGATTTGTCAATGGGTAGTGAGGAACTATTGATTTTGGATAGGATGGATTTGGTGGCAACAAGGAGGAGTTCGGTTTTATCACTGTTTAGTTTAATGGAGTTTGAGATGAACCAGTCTTTAATTTCAAGTAAGCAGTTAGTAAGGGACAAGGGGGGAGTGAGGAAGTGGGTTTACTGGATAAATAAAGCTGGGTGTCATCCGCGTAACATTGAAAATGAACATTGAATTTGCAAAAAATACTGCCAAGGGGAAGGCGGTAGGTGATGAAGAGGAGGGGGCCAAGAACTGAGCCTTGAGGGACACCAGCAGTGACAGGGGAAGAGTGAGATGTGAAAGATTTGAGTTGAATAAACTGAGTGCGGTCGGAGAGATATGAGCGGAACCAGTTAAGACGGGTGTGACAGATGCCAAGAGAGGATCATCTATTGAGGAGAATGGGGTGAGAAATGGTATCAAAGGCCGCATTAGGATCGAGGAGGATGAGGTTGGAGAGGAGTCCAGAACCAGCAGCTATGAGGAGATCATTTGTGATTTTTATTAGGGTGGTTTCAGTACTATGGGAGGGGCTAAAACCAGTCTGGAAAGGCTCGTAAAGACTGTTGAGGGTAAGATAGGCATGGAGTTGAGCAGACACTATGTTTTCGAATATTTTAGAAAGCATACAACTAATGCAATGTAGGCAAAAGCAAGTAATTGTCTGATGAACAAAACTCTTTCCTCAGGCGGTATAGAGGGTTGTGAACTCTTCTGCCTCACAAGTCTTCAATCAATTTCTGGCTGCGAAAAAAAAATAAAAAAGAACTGGATTGTAGCCAGAAGTACTACTTTTCCATTTTTTAAATAAATGTCCCTCTTATGCTGCGTGATAAAGCACTTTTTTGTTGTTTCAGTAAGTCAGTGCTGCCCTGAGATACAACACCCCCCCCCCCCTCTCAGTTTGCGGGCTACTTCTGTCCTTGTCGGCCAGCTCTCTGCTCCATGCCTCTGGTTGGGTCATGTTTACCACTACTTCTGAAGCTTTGTTCTTAGTCACCATAGAGCTGCCTGCAGTGAAATACGAATATAGCACATACAAAACTATAAAAACCTGGAGAGCACGCTGAACTGAATCACAAAGGTTTAGCTTCAAAACTTCTCAAAAATAAAATGCTTGCTCATCAGTCTGCTTATGAAAAAGCATATTACCCAAATTTAGGTGTGTCATATATCCAAATCATAAAAGGAAAAACGCTGGGCTAAAGGAATGGCTGACCTGTACTGCGCATCAAAAAGATATCCATGCACATCCAGCCTAGAGAGGTGTAAGTTCAATTAGTCTTAAAAGTCGGAGCTTTAAATGATGTCACTTTGTAGGTGTGAGGCATACAACTGAAGGATTTGCTATTTATTTTGTGGCTCATTAATGGTAGCAATGAAAACACTAGATTTCTCTCCAGTTTATGTGTGGAAACACAAAAGAAACCTGTCCTCAAACAGGGCCTGTTTAATGTGATATAAACCATCCAAAGGGCTAATATTTAGTTAAGACTGTACTCTTCTGTCAGTTTCACCTTTGCCAGTCGGAAATTTGACATCAAGAGGCGTTCATGTTTTTCCAACTAGGATTTAAGAATTTCTAACCTTCGACTTTGTACAAAGAGAAAACTAACTTCCTGGGAATACCGGTGGATCCACCAAGGGGAGAGTACTAGCTCAATGCTGGCCAAACTACTGCATGCCCCCAGCCAGAAAGTAATATTTTATATGCATGAGTTCAGGAAGAGACAGAACAAGCTTTTATGAACTGCATTGAACAAATAAATTAATAAACAATCTAATCCAATTAAATTCTGCTTTATTTATGAAGCCCGCTGCATTTACCACACAGGACCAAAGTGCTGTACAGAATACAGAAAACATTTAAATCACAAATGGTATTATAAAAACACAAAGATAGAGAATACTGATATACAAAATAGTTTAAAAACACGGAACCATCCATGCAGTATAAACTGAAATAAAGATTTACATTAATATGCTTTTTTATGTTTTGGTTCTTACTCCTGGCACCGTCTTCAAATTGAAATTGTATACAGGTCAAAAATAAGTTGAAGTAATCAAGAACATTTGAGGTTAAAGCTTGTTCTGACATACAGTCACACTAATTAGAATAGTTCTGGTGAGGCTCATTTGTCAGATTAAAAGTAGGTTTTGAAATTAAGCTTTAAATAGATATTAAATATACTTTTCAGTAAGGTCAAATTTCTATATAATTTCTTTTAATTGGTGTGATATAATACTCTGTTTTTTCATTTGCTAAAAGCCACAAATTGCTATAGTTAACAGAAAGTAAGGCTTGAAAGCATCAGTCTGTGATCTATATAATTTTTCACATAGTTAATTGAGTTACTGAAACAAATGAACTTTTCTGTAATACTTTAATCGATTGAAAATGACCGTGCTTAACCAGCTGATATTTCCATGTAAACACCAACTTTATGACTATTTATAGGTTGTTTGAAAAAATTCCAGACATTTTTTTATCTGACCTAAATTCAAGGTCAGCCACAGCAACATACCAAAATAAATCTGATGGATTTGTAGCCATCCTTTATTAAAGAGGATCCGTTCTGTGCCATCACCTGGGCTGTCATTTTTGGGGATCGTCATGTTGGCGGCTGGCATCCTTCCTGGGGCAAGAATATGTCTAGTTTGAATACCACCAGAGTGTGGAGTCTACATGTTCTCCCCATGCATAGTACACAACTTCCATATCAAAAAAAAATACAACAAAACACAATGGTGTTTCTCTTGCTTGCAGGATATTGATAAAGTACTACGTTGGTTAATGGGTTAATGTTTCAGGTAATAAAGAGAGAAATGCAACACCGCAGCAGGATACATATTTTGAAACAGACCCATTGCTTTGTCATCTGGAAGCAGTGAGGTTAGTTGTGAGCTCACTGAGGCATCCAGCTGGATTCAGAACCATTGAGGTCATAAATAAAAACAGCAGTCTCTTCTTTGCAGAGGTGTTTGTAATTGTGGGGGTAAGTTACCTACTCTCTGACGAAGGGGAAGAAATTTACTGGAAAAACTGTTTCTACCTGCAGGTCAGCCCTAAGGCTTGCTCTGCTAATTAGCTCTTTTATCAAGCCAGCGTCTCCAAGCATGCTGAATTATGTGCCCCTCAAGTCAATTGTGTCTTTATCTTCATTAAAAACTTGAAAACCACTCCATCTTACCTCATTAAGCCAAAAGTAAGCATATTTTTCCAGCAGTAAAAGAAGTCATTGTGGAATATTTCTCCATGCACCCTGGCTTCCTACTATGCACGTAGGGTTAATTGGAGATTCTAAATGGATTTGTTTTTGCAAGGTTGTTAGTTTTGTCTCATTGTTGACTTGATGGACAGACACGTGAAATCCACTTTCCTCTCCATTCTGATGTTCCATTTGAACTTCAGCGACTCTATCCCCACATCTAATGTCTGAATGCTTTGACTTCCTCTTTTGTGATTGGCCGATTCTCTCTCTTTGCAATTGAACAATACCTAATAAAGTGGCAGGTGTTTGTTTTCTCATCGTAACCATATCTCCCTGAAAGAAATTGTCAAAAATATGCAATTGTGCTCACAGAATTAGGCTGGTGAGAGTTGGTGTTCAGAAGAGGACCAGACCAGACCATTCATTGTTTGCCAACTCGGCAGAAGAAGACTTAGGTGAGGGGTTTGTCCTTGATCAATAAGAGGAAACTTTTATGCCGTGATCGGAGATCATTTTTTACCCACATGCAGGAGGTCCACTCAGAACAAGAATAAAGTCTTAAAAGGTTTATTGCAGAAACAATAACCGTTCTCTGTAGAGAAGACAGTGTGAATTAGTTCCAGAAAGTAATGTCTGGAAGCGAAGTTTGAACAAGAGGATGATCCTAAGCTTACTGTGTTAGAATAGAGGAGGTGGCTCAGAGGGAGAGGTTCCAGTCTAGATTGAAGGTGAGGTTCTGCTAGCTATCCAGGCAGATTGGTGTTGCTGAGTGGCAGAGGACATAGAGACAAAGAAGCTGTAAGAATTGACTATGAAATTGGGCAGTAAAGGCCATAACACACCGGATCTGTTCAACCGTCCACTCCCCAATCCAATCTCTTCCAAATACACCGGCCCCGACTTGAGGTTCCTTCTATGGACCATCAGACTTCCAATAGGGAGTATTCTTGCAAGACTATATACCAGACATCTTGACAGCAAAAACACAAGCTGGTGTGGCAGTAATCAAAAGGCTCATAGAAGATTTTTTTTCACTTTTTACTTTTTTCCATACTTTTGTGCTCCTACCAAGGATAAATACATTGTTTCAGAGATGATTGATTGAGATGCAGTCGCGTTGAATCGTAACTGGTCTGCATGGCCCCATTCACTTCCACATAATCTAATTGCTACAGACATGTTTTGACCCAATTTTCTGTCTGATCACATACCAAATCGGGTCTGGTGTGCTCAGGCCCTAATTCAGGAGGTTCTTGCAAAAGATCACAAAGCGGCTTAGAGAGGAATATTTGCCTGAGGAATCCGGGGGACAACCAAGATCAGTCGATTGTTCTGAAAAAATTTAGGGAACATAGAAACATTAAAATGCTCATACAAATATAGAAAAGGTTATTCTTTTCACATCAACCTTTAATCAGTGCGGTTGATGATCAGGTGAGGAGCGGTCGTCAGGCAGCTCCTTAAAGGTATACTATGCAACCGGGGTTGATTTTCCCGCGAGGCTCCCCCCAGAGGGCGAAAGTAAAAGTGCACTGTCGTAAAGATGCTCAGCTGTTCTGGTTTCTCCGTCAAGCTAGGCGCGGTGGTTTTGAGCTTAGCAGACAGGCGAACGCAACGAAAAGTGGAAAAAACGGCAGTACAAACAATGACTAACACAGTGAAAGTATGAACATCAAGCTTCCCGCAGCCGCCGCCGCCTCGCCAGTTTTATTATTATTATTATTTTTTTTATGTTGGCGAGAAGCTACCGCCAAGCCGCGGCCGCCGCCGCCGCGGCGGTAGCATCTGGCCAACATAAAAAAAAATAATAAATAATAATAATAATAAAACTCAATATGCTTGCATGTTTATTTGACGTTAACACGCGGTTCTTTGTTGTTGCTTTCGCGCGTGCATATAGTGGATGGCAGGGCAAAAACACATGGAGTTCTCGCCGTAAAGCAAGACTTCTGTGTGTGCGGGCCGTAAGCTCTTGCAATTGCAAGTGCGGTATTGCCCCCACAGACCCCCAGGGCAGCCGAGAAAACCTTTGTTCGACCTGAAATGACTCATTTAATCATCCAAAACGGTATGGAACACATTAATTAACTGAAAAATGTTGCATAGTATGCCTTTAAATCCTTAGAGGTGGATTAGATGATTCCATCCATGTGTGACTGCAACACTGCCTGGACCACGACCACAGGTAGAAGACCAGCAACTCAGACAAACGCCTTAAAACACACTCCAAACCATGATAGTTTAAGCTCGAAAACACTTTTTTACATAAGAAAATCAATATGTGGTTGAGCGCACAGTGGGGAGTTATTGTGTTTACCTGTGCGTCAGGGTTGGAGATGTGCTTCACTTACAAAACACTTGTCCAACATATTCGTTTGCCACTCTTTAGACTTTTTGCTTTTTTCATGACTGTATGTTGTAGGATTAAACCTTTTGAAATTCATATACACATGGCCTTTTGAAGACTAAACGAGCACTATAAAAATGCCAGGACATACCAGAGGACAAATATTTCCAGAATAGTCATTTTTTGTTTTCACATTTCAACTTGTAGTAGATAAGACTTGTAGAGCCTCATTTAATTTTTAAGACCATACATTTAACCTTACATGTAAATCTGCATTAAAAAAAAGCGTAACATCTCAAGGAAAAAAAATTACTCCTGAGTGTGTTTCAAAATAACTACAAAAAGTTACCGTTGCGATAGGTTTTACTGTGCAGGGTAAATATTCAGAATGCTGACTTTATAGAGAAACCAGGTCTCTGTATGGATGCCAAAGGATTGAGGAACTGCATCCAAATTCCTTCAGGTGTTTATTTTACAGGCAGTTTTGAGGGGGGGGGGTTGATTTGTATGAAAAATTGGAGTCAAGGAGATATTTATATGGTTGTAACAGACAACTTTACAACTAAATATCACTTTGTGTCACTTTGGTTCTTGAACATGATCATAGCATGCCAACATTGCAGCAGTGTTAGCTGAAAAACAGGTTTTTCCATTACTACAGCGTGACTTCCCTCTGTTATCCCTTTCTATCTTTGACCTCTCTGTGTAATCAGTGGAAGCCAATATGATGAAACAATATAGCAGGGGGAGAACAGATTACCAAGAATGACTGTTGACTGAGGCCACACTTTGGTGACACGGCTGGTCATCACCAACAGAACAGAACAGAACGTACGGGGCGATGACATAGGACACGAAAGGAGGAGGGAAAGTGAGATGTGAAGGAGGAGTTGGTGAGAGAAAGAGACAAAGAAGTGGGAAGATGTGGAGCTGAGCATAATGCTTCGCCCAGAGCGGCAGGATACAAGTAAGAGAGGTGTTTAGTGAAAAACACGTGGAGCTTCTCCATGTGAGAGCATAAAGCATGGCACGGCAAGTAAAGCAGAAAGACGTAGTTATTCTCAGATGGTTTTAGTCAGCCTAGGTCAGAGAAAATATGGGACACAAAGTGAAAACTGTGGGTGGGCCGATTTACTGGTGCTGTTTTATGTCTACATGAGATCAGACATGCCCACCCTCTGCTTTGCATGAATATTTTGGGATTTTCAACCTCTTGACAGTTGTTAACAGTAGCCAAAAGGATTTCCTGTGGAGGAAAGTGCTACATAGTGAATACAAATGCACGGGGAGCGCTACAGTGGAAATCACAGTGTACCTGCAGGAAATGTGAATACTTCAAGTGACAGGACACTTCCCTGACAGTGGGGGGCTATGTTAGCAGCCACAGCTGCCCTGGGATAGACTGACAGAGGCAAAGTTGCCATACATCGGTGACACCAGGTGAAGTGTCTTACCCAAGGACACAATGTTTGAGACGGGCAGGCGGGGATTTGAACCAGCCACCAATGCAGGATGAACTCCCAAACTCCACTGTCGCCCCATATTCGGAGAGGATTACAATGTTTTAAATTGATGGTTGAAATGATAAATCTGCTTTCTTATTTGGTGCAAAACGAGCGGTTTGCATCCAATATTTAAATGAAACAGTTATTGTCATTATGAATATTTAAAAAAAATATTAAATTTGTGGTTAACAACCTCTTTTACACTATTTAACCTTGATAAACCATTGTCCATGGTCTTTTTCCTATTTGCTGCAATTGCAGTCATGGAGCTTGACCTGGCAGGAGTCCGACGGACCGGAATGGACCGGAAATTTGGAGTTGTTCCATAATTTGACGGTGAACAACGGAGGGTGGGTCCACTGACGGTGACGTTCGAAGTAGTCACAGAGAATGTGGAACCGTTTTCATTAATTAACATAACAATGTAGTTCCTCTGTCAGTCGGATATGAATGGACATGAAGGAAACGGAGGATGTGGAATCTGGGGGTAAGAGGGCAGCACTAAGACGGGTTTGAGATAAATATTGCAGAACAAAAGAAGTTTGAATATAAATGTAAACAATTGCACAGTAACATTAAAGAAGCAGCCCTAGGCCCAGATTATACAGTTTATCTGAAAAAAAAAAAGTTGATTTGGGGGTCAGTTGGACCCAAGCTACTTTTGGTTGATGACTGTATACAGTCATATGCAATAAATGTGAATCGTATTGTAATGTTCACTTAGTTCAGTAACTCAATTGAGTAAGTCAAAACATTACATAGATTATTTACACTCAGATATTTTTTAGCCTTTCTTTCTGTTGATTATGATGTTTTTTTTGTCTTATACCTAATAAAACCTGAGATTTAAGCCTAGAATATGACTTCAGACAAATTACAAAAACACTTTTAAAACAGAAATGTAGGCTTTAAGGTTATTTATTAAAAAAGTACTTTTAATCTGCTTAAAGAGCCTCACCAGAGCCCATATTCTAATTGATTGAATATGACCGTATATTTGAAGGCAGTAGATGATCATTGCAGAGCTGTTGACGTACATCCAAATGCTTGTGTTTTGAAAAACAGAAGAGATATTTATTTTGGGGCCACCTGGTTGAAAAAGAAAATTCCTGTTAAGTTAGCCTGTAGCTGTGCATGTGGGCGCGTATATGTGCGTGGTTCCCGCTCGTGTGATGCACGGAGAAACATCCGTCTCCCAGTCGGCCTCTCTTAAGGCGCAGCAACACAGACCTCTGCCAAGGAGGGTGTATGTTCGCACGTGTCTTTGTGTGCTTGCACACTTAAGCCTTCCAAATGTTCTCCACAGAAGAGAGATCCAAGAACATGACTCAAACGTCACACCTCCTCTGTTGCTATCTTACTGTCGCTATCTCTTTCACACAAGTCCTTATTTTCATCTCCCTCTGTCAGCAGTGAGCTCTGTTTTCCAATCCTGGTTTGGCGTCAGTGACTTTTCACCCCTTGTAGTCCAGTTTTTGGAAACTTGCATTATTAGTATCCATCTGCAAGGCGGACATTCTCCGTCTTCTTTGACATAAGTGGTCATGTATGAGTGCCATGATTGGTACGAAAACATCAGACACATCATCTATATCTTAAAGTTTTAAAAAAAAGTGAGAGAGAAAATTATTAGTCTTCTTGTTTAAATGATCTATATATGCAAATTTGTTAGATTATTTTAGAGTTTGCATGAATTACTTTTGCTTCCCTGCATCTCATATACGACCAATCAATGATTATGAATCTGGCTTTATGGCTCGGGAGCACATCAAAAGGGTTTTTTTTTCTCTCTCTCTCTCGGCTTTGTCTCGTCTGTTGCTTTTATCTCTTTGATATGGAGCAGACTTCTCTTCCTACTTGCTGCTGGGAATGACAGAATAACACATTTAAGGCAAGAGTACAGAGAGGACAGGTTTTCAAGCAGAATATTGTGAATGATTCAAAGAAATAAAACATTCTTAAAAGACAAGTTAGGTTTGGATACCAGCTTCCAAGCAGACTTATAGACACATTTGCCACTGACTACATGATAGAAAAGACTATGAACACAATCAACTTTTCAGCACATAGAGCAGCCAAGAAAAAGGAATCAAGCATAAGTCTGCAAATGTTTGAAGAAAAACTCAGAGCATGACGTCAAGGTGCTTTGGCAAAACAGGAAATGTGTGAAAACGGGAGAAGTGCCCGCATGCAGAAGTGAACGTAAAATGTCCGCGGGGTGGCATAAATTCAACTCCTGAACACAAAATAAGATGAATAACTTGCAAATTGCACTCGCACATGAGAAGGTGAGAACGTATGAATGTGTGTGGGGACAGGAGGGAAGAGAGAGAAGCAAGGGCCCAGCAGGTGGAGAGAAGTGTGACAGAGCGGTGACGCACTCAAACAAGCGCAGAGCTTCCACCCTGTCTCTGCCCCGCTCCTTCTCTTCTACAAGTTAAATTGGGAGGCATTAATATTCATCTATTCAACGTACTGGAAGCGTCGACAGACACTCGCTCACAACCGCGCTCTCCACCGCGCTCACATTGCTTGAGATAGTGCCTGTTCTGACTGCTGAGTGACATGGACGACGTCCAATCAAACCCACACAATTTGTATGTACTCTACGAAGAAGGTGCGTCATGGAATTTTTTTTCCCCCCTGCCAAACAAAAGCTCAGAGACCATTGGGAGTCTAAAAGACGGGGCGAGTGATGAGCTGGTTTCATCCTTATATAGACATGACAAACTATCATATTTCTGAGTGAGCTTTATGCCACAGAAAGCAAACTGTGGGTCTGCAGGATGAAAAGGGCTCTCTGTTTGCTCGGAACACAATCTGCTACAGACATAATGTTACTTGAAGAGAAAATTAACTGATAGGTTAAAAACTGCATGAAGGAATGTATGGGTTTAAAGACAAGCTTACAAAGTTAACAGAATGCAATATGAACATGTTGGAGCACAAAGGAGGTAATCAGGGGCCACTGGAAAAATTAAATTCTGCAAATTATAAAGGTATTCATATGCAGTAAACTTATTATAATTTTGTAGAGTTACAGACAGTAAAATCAATGTACTTTATGGGGATTTTGCATGTGATCGACCAGTCCAAAGTAGCACATGACTGTGAAGTGGAAGAGGAAGGATTTGATTGTAGTATGACTCCACCAACTTTGCCAATTTAGATTTTTTTTTTGCCCATTCTTCATTGCAAATTAGCTCCAGTTCAGTCAGACTGGATGGAGATGTGGTCTTGCCACAAAACCTTAATTAGATTCTGGACTTTGACTTTGCACAATGTCCTGCTCTTAACTAACACTTAATACGCTTTGATCTAAATCATTGTATTATATATGTGTGCTGTGTTTCCTATTGTGACTTCTTATTGGTATATTTTTTACAATGGCTTTCTTGTTATCACTCTTCCACCTTCACAAACACACAAGAGTCTATCTTGTCCCGCTCTTGCCTCAAACGTTCGAGACCAACCCATGTCGGGTCGGCAAATCACGTTGCAGTATTATGGTTTTAGGCGGGACATAGCTCACAACTTACCCAAAACAATGGCTGTGCAGGAGGACGCACACGTAGCTGCTGCTATCACATCTAGCAATCCATTAGCGGGTCTTGGTTTACAGATGCCAAACAATTTCATGCTCTGAACATTGTGAGAACAGTTTGGGGAGGACCATTCCTGTTTCCAGCACAGCTGAGCATCAGTGAACAAAGCAAGGTCCATAAAGAAATGGATGAACAACTTTGGTATGGAAGAAATTGATTGGCCTGCTCAAAGTTCTGACCTCAACCCGATGTTAGACCTTTGGGATAATTTAGAGCGGAGACTTAGAGCCAGGCCTTCTTGTCCAACATTAGTGTCTGACCTCACAAATACACTTCTGGAAGAAATGTAAAGAAAACAAATACCATAAACACACTGCAAAAACTTGTGGAAATTCTTCCCTAGAGAGTTGAAACTGTTGTAGCTACAAAGTGTGAAACTCTATTGTTTAGGAATGGGTTCAAGTTCGTATGTGTGTAAAGGCAAATAAGCAAATGTTTTGGTCAAAATAGTATGAATCATTGTTAAACGGCAACAGGGTTTGTCATTCAACCACTTTGGTTTTTGCGTTGTAAGATTTTTCTTTACAAAATAATTTTTAGATGTTGGGCCTCAACGGAAAAAGATGTGTGCATTTTGTTTATATCCTGATATGCACAGGCAGATTATTATGAGAAAGCGTCATGAGTGGGCCTCATCTACTCTGTTTTTTAGAACTGTCTCATAACAGGTTGTTTAAAAATTCTTTCTTTTCCTCAGTCCAAGTTGCAGCAAAGTACTCAAGTTCTCATTTTGCCGCTTTCCATTTTTTGCTCAACACTAAGAAATATGGGTTTCCCCGTCTCATTACTGATCTTTTGCTTGGGTATGCTGCAACACGTGCAGTCTTATTCAACAAATTAAAAAATGCATTTCGATTAAGCTAATTGTTCCGATTAAAATATATTTTAAACATGACTGCCTTTAAGCAGGTATTAAACACATTTTGTTCACTAAGCCCACATTTTTCTATTTAAAAGTATTCATTCGACTGATGACATACTCTAATCTTAGATGCTTTCATTAGCTGCGCATTGAAAACATCAGTCTGTGTTTAATTAAGCTATTTAATGTGTTTCACTTAGTGAATTCCCTTTTTGGTAATAATTTATTTAACCTCACTGTATTTAATCAGAAATACAAATTAATTCTCCAACAAGAATAAATCCAAATCATTTCCAGGTACACTGAGCAATATCTGGCTCTATTTATGATTTCTCTGGCTCAAAAGTGTGCTCTTGTGTACTTTGATCATCACAATGGGCTCAAAAAGAGGTTTTATTAATCTAATAATTTACAGTGGTGTTAACTGTTAAAAGTAACTGTAAACTGTAAAGCTTAAACTTTAATTCTTACAATCTAATAAATTAAACCAAACAGGATTACTGAAATCATAAAGAACATGATAATCTTGTTTGGTTCTCAGAGCTACAAATACACTGCCAAGAAGGCCAAAAAACGAATGACCATCTCTACGATTGAAATTTGAAGTATCTTAATTACTTTTCTCTGATATATTAAAATCGTACTTGTTCTCAAGCTGAAAACCAAATATCACAACAGGTGACATTGAAATGTGAAAAGATGAGGTCCGTACCACCTGTGCAAAAAGGACAGAGCAGCACTCTGTGGTGACAGCGAGGGCACCTGAGTAATTGGAGCTTTGAACAGGTCTGCATTAAAATAGGACAATGTTTTTTAAAAGGTGAAAATATGCTTTTACTGTGGCAATCGCCCACAACTCACTGTAAACCATTATCGCATAAATCTACAAATGTACAAATGCACCCGAAGACATTTAGACTATAGGGCTTTGTAAATATGGTTTTATGGTGCAAAAATTGGTGTCACTGCTTAACTAGGGAAAAAAGAAATCCTTATACGACATTGCAAAACATCACTCAATAAAATTAATAAAAGATTTATTTGTGGCCTGTTAATAATAGAATGGAACTTAAACTCCTCATTATCGCTAATAAAGCCCTTAAGCAGTCCCCAGTTCTGGGGGAGGAATTTAACCTTTTCTTTCTAAGTTCATTACTGTAAATTCCTCTTGAAAAGGCAAATTTGTTATCCACAAATTATCTAAGATTAAACCAAGATTATTTAAATTGAGTTTGTAATTGGTAAATAAAGCATGACTAGATTTAAGCATGTTATTTTAAACAAAAATTCAGAAAACGGGGGGGTTGGGGTGTCTGGTCTTAAGCTACATCATACATCAGAGACCTGATTGCTTCGAATGTTGCTAATCGAGCACTTCGCTCTCAGGCTGCAGGTCTACTGGTGGTTCCTAAAGTCTGTAAATGTGGAATGGGAGGGAGATATTTTTAGCTATCAGGCTCCTCTCCTGTGGAACCGATTCCCAGTTTTAGTCCGTGAAGCAGACACCCTGTCTACTTTTAAGACTAGGCTTAAAACTTTCTATTTTGATAAAGCTATTAGTTAGAGTGGCTTAATTCATCTTAAATTCATTTATTCAGTTAAATAAAGGAGACCAGAGATGGTCCTCAGGCAGCACTTTATTTAATCTCTGCGGAGATTGGAAAAGATTGGTAGCATGGCAAACAGCTCCTTTAATCTGATTGCTTTTGTTCTGTTCTAACTGGACATAAATTTGACTACCTACTTTATAACCTTCCATTCACAGCAATTGTAAAAACAAATAGACAAGTAGTCCTTGGAGAACGAATGGAGTCATGTAGTCTTCTTCTTCTTCTTCTTGTGTTTTATGGTAGTTGGCAAACAACTTTTGGTGTATTACCGCCACCAACTGAAATGGAGTGTGGATCGGGATTGAAAAATTATAATATCCTACTACTACTACTACTACTACTACTAATACTACAAAAAACTCACTAAATCTTCTTTATGAAATTAGTCTTTTAAGATATCTCAATAATAAGATATCTCATTGGCGTCATCATTTATTTGTGGCTCAGTGACTGTCATTTTATTCCTTGTTTGTCTTTTTCTTTTTCTTTATCATTTGTTTTTTACTATGGACCTCTTTTGTGTCTGAAATAAAGATTGATTGATTGATTGATTGAATAAAGAATAAACTTCTGATTTAGAGTCCATGTCCAAAAGGTCTTTGCATAAAACCATGACAATGTTTAATTTTAATTTATTGGTTTGTAATCTGTGTACCAATTCATTTCTCTCAATTACATATTTAGTGCAAAATAACACAATGTGCTCCACTGTTTCTTCTTGAATACAAAAATTACACTTTCCTGTAGCATGTTTCCCTATTTTAAATAACCATGATATTAATATTTCCTCCTTTCTATTCCTTGCTGTTTTTCTCATAAAGCCTACTTTTCTTTGAATATTATAAAACCATCTTCCAGTTCTTTCCTTCTTCCCACTGTTTCTGCCATCTTGCTCTAATCTTTTTCATAATTACTGATTTTATTTCACCTTTGCTAAATGGAACTATTATATCCATTAGACTACGTTTACTTGCTTCTTTTTTGTTTTTGCATATTTATCTGCCATCTCATTCCCTTTTATTCCTATATGAGAAGGAATCCATATTAAATAAACTATTAATCCCATTGCTTGAGTTCTAAATAATAATTGCTGAATTTCTAGATCAGGTGTGCTGTCCGAATGATTGTGTTTGAATCAATTTAATGCTGAACTAGAATCAGAGCAAACTAAACTGAGTCATGCAGTCTGCCATCATCTGGTGTTTTTCGGGCTGGCTGTTTGCCGCTCTCTCCTCTGCTCCACTTTGCCAATCAGAGTGAGCAGAATCACCTACCGTTCTCCTGATTACCTGGACTAGTTCCACCTGCACTGCAAAAAAAGGGAACTGAAAAATCCTCTTGAAATTAGTGTATTTTTTATTGATTTAAGCAGGTAAATCAGACTTTTTGCCAATTGAATAAGATTTTTGCACTTTAAATAAGAACGATTCATCTCTATCATCTTATTTCAAGTGCAGGATGTCTAATTATCTTATTTTAGGGGTAGAAATTCTCATTCCATAGGCATATACTCTTATTTAGCTGCTCAAATTGAGTAATAATATACACATTTTAAGGGAATTTTGCTTACTTTTAGTTCCCTTTTTGCAGTGTGTGATCCTGCCTTTACATACTGGTCCACCACAGTCACTCCCTCCCAGATTGCCTTCGAGCTCTGGGTGAGTTGCTGTCCATGGTTCTTGTCTACATCGCCTGTGTTTGACCCTGTTTTTCTCATTTGGATTCTCCCGCCTCGCCCTCGCTTGGACACCTCATCGGCTCTCTGATTACTGGACACAACCTGGACAGTCGTTGACTACGATTCCTGCCTAGCCCATTGGATCTGTATGCTTTCTCCTGCCTGGTACTCTATGCTTTCTTACTGTGAGTTATGGACCTCGCCTGTCTCACACGTCTTGCCTCCAGCACCTTGGACTCTTACCTGCCAACACCATGATTTTGTTTTATTATTAATAAACCTGTTAAGTGCAACAGCATCTCTGGCTGAGCTATCGGGTTCTCTGTCTGGTGCATTACAGACTGGTTGATTGGATGAGCAGATATGGACTCCGGCTGAACCCAAGGGAGTGTACTTCCTTTATTAAATATCTTTCTGCAAAAACAGCCTCCAAGGCGTGAGTGGATAAGTCACAATAGGATTTCGTTTGACCTTGCAGGTGTAAGTCTGCGTGAGCAAATAATTTGTGCAACAAAGTTAATTAATGGGTGCACACAAACCAGTATAAGCCTTACCATTTACCTTCCCTCACTCTGCTACATCCCCCTACTTATCTCTAATACTACCTTATTTGCTTTTGTTTTTTTTCCTGTTCTTCGTACCTATATCTGGCCTGGTGTTCTGTTTAGCTCTGACACCAACCTGGCCCTGTCTTTCAGTGGTTAGCTCAGTCTCTCTCCTAGATATAGCCTTTGGCTTAGCTTTTATGGCGGCTAAATGTATGCAGTCTCTTTCATCCTCTGGACTTAGGAATTGGCCAAGAGGTTGTCTGCTAATCTGTGTCTATTTCCTGGATGAAGCTGCTAATGGAGCTTGAACTGCCATTACACTTTTTTTTTTCTTTTCTTTTTTTTCTCTCACAAAGTACTCCTGGATCAAAGCTTCTGAGTTTTGTGTGTCTGTCGGTCGTGGCAGAGCGCCGTTCACACTGAGCCTGGATCTGTTTGAGGTTTCTTCCTGTTAAAAGGAAATTTTCCTCTCCACTGACACAACGTGCATGCTCGGTATGAGGGTAGGGTAACCAGATGTCATGATTTGTGTGGGACTGTGCCGCCTTTTTCACTCCTGTCCCACAAATTAAAATAATTTCCAGCATCAGGTGTAGTATTTTTATCATTCTGAAATGTAAAGCCGAGCTGCAGTCAACATCACCAAGTTGCGTCGTCTGTCAACCAAAATATGTGGCTGCATCCCACGTCATGATCAACCTGCACACCCTGATGCTCGTAGAATAACATGGAACAAGGGGAAGTTTGATGCCTAATGGTAACTGTTTCATTTCAGAAATTGGTGAGACCAGTGAATGAAGCTTCTCAGAGAGCTTTTTGTGAAGTTTGCCAGGGTCACTTTTCAGTTTCACACGGACATGTGTGTGAAGCGATACTGTAAAAATGAGTCGCACCAGAAACATACGGCTGAAAAAGCCACTTGCCAATGTATCAACTCATTTTTAACGAAACCAAAAGATGACTGCAAGACATATAAAGTTGCAGCAGTGGAGATTTCCAGTGTTTACCACACTATGCAGCAATCTCAGTCCTATAGGTCAGCAGACGGTGGTAGTAAGGTTGTCTCAACCATCTTTTTTTCTTTTTCAGACTCTGAAATTGCGAAAAAGATGTCATATGGAAGCACCAAAAAAGTGGCTATTGTTACAGATGTATTAGCCTCTCTGGAAATTATTTAAAGTGCTTAAGAAGTCCCATGGTTCCCCCATTCTTTCAGTGGATTCAGATATGTCTAACCACAGCATGACACAACTATTCCCATTATTTGTTGGATGCAGGACACCCATGTTTGGCTTGCAGAATAAAATCCTGGACTTTTACGAGGACAGTAATAAGTCGTCTAGTAGTATTCACAACCAAATTGAAAAGTCACTGAGGAATCACTGTGGAAGCTATTCTAAGAAATCAGGACAGCAGGGAGCACCCACTTGAGTTGTAGGTCTATCTGTCTTTTCTCAGTATTGTGGTGAAAATGTTCCATGATGTTGTTCTGCTTTTGGAAAGAGACGATGGGACTGTGTGCAAGCTCTTTGAGATCATGCTCACTGTAAAGACAAAGCTGCAACAATCATAGATCTGTTGTTTTGGAAAGGAAATGAGCGCTGTCCTCCAGCAGTTACAATCAACTGCCACATGTTCAGTTTTTAACAAGGCTAGATGTGGGGGAAAAGGGCTTAATTTGTGGAGAATAGGTCAACCTTGCTTCAAGGCACAAATACACCAAATTCTACTGCTGTTGCGTTGTTTCTTGTCAACATCCACATCACTAATGCTGCTGTAGAGAGAATGTTTTTTCTCATGAAGGCAGCTTGACTGACCAACGGATCCAGTGCTTTGTTGAGCTTATCAAGTGTGAAACTCAAGATAAGAATTCCTTTATTGTCCCACAATGGGGAAATTCAGGTGTGATGGTGGCAAAGACACAGACAGTTACACACAATTATTAGCAATAAAATTGGGGAAGGAAAAAGGACAAACTAGTCTAATCTAAGGTCAAGTCTAACTTTGGATGCTGTTGTAAGTAATTCTTCTAAAGTTTTTCTCAAACAACCTTGGAATACGTTTTTGTAAGTTTTGTTAAACTTCAAAATGGTTTCAAGCTTTTTTTAAACTCGAGATCATTTATTGTTGTGCACTAACAAGCGTCTCTCAATGTGAGATCTTAATTTATTTTAAAAATATGATGTAATCATAGTGTCTGTGTTGTTTCCCACATTATCCCTCATAAGCATCCTTGTTGTCCTACATTTGTTAGTTTGAGATCTGATCATCCTATATGAGGCAATGCTGCAAAGTAAACAACATAATGCAAGCAATTACCCACTGTAGCTGCCTGTTCATCTAGGACTGGGGTGTCAAACTCATTTCTATATTGGGCCACTTTGGCATCTTGAAGTAATTAAAAGGGCTGGTTGCACATGTAAAGATAATAGTTTTGATTTCACAATTTCATTTCAGTTCACATAGAAGTATAAAAAATGCACAGTAACATATAAGTAGCACCCTTAGTCCCAGTTTATACAGTTTATCTGTAAAAAAGTTGATATTGGGTTGTTTTAATGTGTGGTGGGAAAACTGACATTTAGTGGCAGGATACTGTTACTACACAGTTTAAAAAACATTTGCAACAGGAGGCACAGGTTTAGCCACTTTATACAATTCAAAAGGATGTATGCCTCTACTTTATGACATATGCTTTTTTTGGCTCTGGAGGGCTGGATTTGACCTGCGGGCCTTGAGTTTCACACATGATCTAGGAGGATTGAATGCCACAAGTCAGTAACTCAATGCGATCTGCTGGGTTTCCTTAGATGCAAAACTTCAGTCTGTCTGTATGATTTGACAGGATTGACTTGGTAAAGTGCCTTGAGATAATGTGTGTTGTGAATATGCTGTATGAATAAACTGAACTGAACCGAATTAAACAACATAACTCCCACTGATCAAACACACCTCCTTTGAAGGTGGTTTTTGGAGGTCTTGAAAAACGTAATAGCTGTGTTTTCTCTCTGTTCAGTAAAAGATTTAACACCCTCAAAAAGCTCTGAGCCAACAGACGATGGTGGCTCTAAAGTGTTGCCGTTCTGCAATTTTTGTTTCAAGGATACAAAAGAATAATTTTAAAGATTTGACATTTAGCCTGTTTTCAAACATCACTTCAGGAACTGAATAAACAGTGAACTTTTTCAGTAGAAAAACATGACTTTCAGCTTTATTATTAAGACAAGAAGAATGGTCCTGCCAATTAATTACCAGCACAAAACAGGCGTCTGTTTTCTACAATGTCCTTGTGGTATGGTTTATCTGGGATAAACAAACGGTTGGCTCTTTATGAGCATAAGTGGACTATACATGCATAAGCTATGGATTATGTAAATGTCTGGCCAACCATAATGTTTATTTGCACAGTATAAATTCCCTCCTAACTCTAGAGGAGGCGATGTCATTAACCATTTACTTTGCAAAGAAAAGCCATTTTTCATTGTAAAGAAGTGAACCTGTCATGCTTTTTTAGATTTGTTCCATGATAAAATTGTGTGTAATAACCTGGTAAATGGTTAACTAAATGAGTATGTCTTTGCTGACAATGAGGATCTCTTGAATTTTTGCATGCTGTGTTTTGTTAGTTTGAAAAATGTCATGCTGTGTTTATTTTTTACTTGTCTAACTTGAGAAACGTTTGGAATGTGCCTTGTAAATTGGTTGAAAAGATCAGGTCGAAGTCTACGTCAGATTTGTACCAAAGAAAGCTGAAAACTGATCAGTGAGCTCAAGCTGTACTTTGTATTTTCAAGGTATTATGCCCTTCAGTCTTGACTCTTGATTCAGCTGCTGTTCACCATAAAATGTGCGGATAGCCTTGACATCATAGAGGTAGCTCAAAGACCATTTTCACTGGGGAAATGGTTTGTTTTCCTTTCAGTACTTTTTAAAACATAATTTTTTTTAGATTTCACTAAAGCTCACTAGATTTTTTTTTCTACATGTCACGTTATGGACAACATGCATGTAAAAGCAGGAAATATGTAGTTGATAAACAAATAGGTCATATCATAATATGTCAAAACCACAAAAAAGCATCCAAATATTGTTGTTAAACTACTATGGCCATATGTTTGACTATTTTTAAATATGGTTCAGAATTATGTATAAATGAGCCTTGTGTCTGGCTTATTTGGACTAATCGCCTTGAGCTGTATGTTCGAAAATAATAAAAAGATATTATCCATGTCAGTAAACAAAAAGAAAACACTCATTCTTGAACCTATTGATATACAAACCCAGATCTGACATTACAAATAAGTGATACAAAAACAAGGCAGTCGAACTAAAAGGGGTCCTTTTAGAACTTCTTATTTAAATGATAATTTTCTTCCTTTTGTCCTAAAGGTCTGTTTGGTTATAACTCCCCAGCATCTTCAGACCCTCGAAGGTTTGCAATATCCTGACATCATGGAGACTAAGGAGCCATCCAAACAACTCAGGGACTCAGTCACACAGCTGAAACATCTCCTCAAGATGTCACCATTTCTGCAGGAACATGCTTATCACCGACTCATTTGCTCATTTGATTCAGCTGTGGTGGGACTCATCTAACACATGCAGCACACTGACCCTCGAGGACCAGAACTTGTTCTGATTAGTGCCTGTTTGTTTTTGCCTTCTGCCACGCCCACCTGCCCCGCTCCAATCAGCCTCATGCCTCGCACCTGGAATCTGCTCTATTTAAACAGCATACAGACTGCTGCCAGGTTGTTGAAAGCTCTTGCCTACTCTTCACATCACAACCTTGATTCTATCTCCCAGAATGCCGTACCTCGTCTTCCTTATGTCTGGTTTCTACCGAGCTTCTGACTTTCTGGATTTTGACCGTCTTCCTGTGCCCCGATCTCTGAGGGTTGGAATATTGTCTGGAATGTTTGCTGCCATCTGCCCTTGACTTCTAGATGGATCTCTGCCTTTCTGTCTGACACCATGGCAGTGTTTAACTGCCAAGTTGCTACCTGTTGTGATGTCTTTACCATCACTGATGGTTCTCACCTGTTTCTCTGGAGAATTTAGGAAATTATCAGAAGGAACTTTAAAAGGTTAGTGGCTTAGTTCTTGACTCTCTTGCAGCCACCTGTCCTCTCCTTTCACAGATGTTCTATAAATGTCCTGCAGACGTTTCTTAATTCCCATCAGTCCTCTTCTTATAATAAACCCTTTAAAGCACCCTCTTTGTCTGGTGTCTGGTTAAAATTCGGGGTCCACAGTCTGGTTCTTTACCCCTTCCTGTTCTGAGAGACATTCACAAGTCCTGTCACTGTATTAATCCTTAATTGACTTAAATATTGACTCTGATACTTTCGTTTTGCATCATTCTCTCATGTTGAGAAAACTTAATTCCATGTGAGTCTGGAGACAATTATGGTGTGCTAAAATTGCTCAACCCAGCTAAAAATGAAATAATTTTGCAGAATCAGATGATGCCTCGGGAAACTCTTGTGATCAGTCCTAAGTTTGTTAACTTGCTGCCCCATTAAAGATAGTAAGGGCTGCTGCACCACTTCAGGATCCATCAGCTTACACATGCAGGGTGCAGGGCGCTGCTGAGCTGGCCGGCCTGCTGTTTGCTCTGACATCATCAAACCACATACAGTATAGACTACGAATGAGGGGAAACTAGAAATCTTCCAAAATTCAGAGCTTTTTGACTTATAAACTGGGATTTCAGACATTAATTTGGTAAACTAAAGGTGGTTTTAAAAAGTGACAAAAATGTGTCTTTTAGTTCAAGTTGCGAAAAAGATTGTTTTTTTTAATACAAAGAGTCTACACTTGTTGAAGTAACTGCTACGTGAAGGTGCATAATAGCTTTTTTTAATCAAATGATGAACTCGGGAAGATATTTGCACCTTTGGCATGCTTAGCTTCGTGCTGTCTTCTCCCGCCTATGGCTATAGCCTTCCAGCAGGTGCATCCCCACCCCATCTGGAAGCATTCCTATGCAGTGAGCAAAACCTCTCCTGTCACCTCCGAGCCTTTCAGAAACTATGTGATAACTATTTAGATGATTGTCGCACATGTAGCAATGTAGAATAAGTTATTCAGGTTCAGCTCTTGAAGGTTTGACACAAAGGTTTTAACCAAGCAGTCAATAAAAAGCACGGTTGCTCAACTTCAACTTTATCTTACCTGAGATGGATTCTCTCAAAGTGAAGTTCTCACATTTCCTAACTGTGTTTATCAATTAAATGTGTTTTAAAATTACATTCTGCTGTATAACCTGACAATGTATGAGCTTATTTGTACCTCATAGTGATAAAGCCTTAGTTCAAAAGCCTGTCTTAAGATCACATGACCAATCTGTTCAGAAGATCACTTTAATATATAAACTAATATTTTGGATTGTAGCTTATTTCTTCATGAGGACAACAACCATATCAGTAAAACTGTTGATTTCAGCTACACTGAGCAGAGAACTGCAGCGCTGCTAGTCATATAGCTGAGGGAGATGAACAGCATGCACAAGGCCAGCACTGTGTGTGTTTGTGTGTGTGTGTGTGTGTGGGGGGGGGGGGGGGGGTATGCATGTGTACTGTACTCTGATTGCTTTGGGTGTTTGACTGGACGGTCGCCAAGACATAGAATAAAACTCCCACATAAACCCACTTTGTTAAAACAAGTATGAATTTATTCTTTCGAGAAGTTTTCTTTTTCTTCTACAGTAAAAATAAATGACAAATAAGTCAATCTTTAGTATATTAATGACAATTTCTCTCATCAGATACAAAACATGAAACATGCAGAGTGTCAAACCAACAAAGGAAACTTGGGGGGGGGGGGACATGGTATAACTGGCACTTTGGTCATCTGAAAGTGACTTGATAGTCACTAAAGAGCACCCGGGCTCAGTTTGACCTCCTCTAGGAGACTTATCAAGAGACTATACAACAAGATGACACTGAATATTTCCCACAGTCTTTCCTAATTGTGGCAAGAGCTATGAAAGGAGTACGGAGTATTGCAAAGCTCACCAGCTCTGCATCTGTCTTCATGTGAGAAGATCTCTAACATCACCACCCACTCTTTCACTCCTACTACATCCTGGCCTTCCCCTGGTCACCTCTGCTGAAGGATCCTTTCCTCTGCCTGTGAGGAATGGAGATAGCTTGAGATAAACAGAGTAACTTTAGGTGAAAAGAGAAAGAAAATAAGAGGATAGTTGTACAACAAAATATTATCTCCTTTCCCGTGAGCTGAGTGCCTATATTAGGACACTTCCTGCTTCTGCTTTAAAACCGCTTTTGCACCTTGATAAAAAGGTCTTTTTAGCCCAATTATCAATTGCAAATCTGACTTTTTGGACTATCCTAACATCTTCCCCGCCAGTCTGCACACGAGTGCTTAATTTATCCCACGCGATGACTGGCTCCAGATTTTTGTGTTGCTCTCTTAGTTCGTTCTCAAAAAGCATCCAATTTGCACCTCGTCTGTCCGTTCTGCACTCCCCGTCGGTGAGCTAGAGTGCAAACTCTGGTGACGTATTTGCCTTTGCAGAGTTGCCAACTTGTGAATTCATTCATTGCCTTGGATGCACACACACACCCACACACAAACACACATACACAGTTGCCTGTTATAGCCATGTGACTGTATGGTCAGTTCTCTAAGTCCACAAGCTCTATTGTCACAGTTTTGTCACCCAGCGGCAATCTGCTACCTTTTTTGTGCATATTATATTTTGTCTTATATTCTGTCCCAAATTCATATTGCTTCAAACACCGCCACCAACCCCTCCCCACGGGAAAAACTCCAGTGATAACAGATTTGTCAAAGAAAGCCATGATACAGGAAATATTCAGTGTATCTTTTTATATCAAGATCATTCATTGGCATTCAAGTTAACAATCATCACACATTATATCAATATGTCACAGAAAGACATCCAAAATCAAAAATCTCCAGCTTCCCGAAAGAAAGCATTCTCTCCATGAGGTTGTCGCAAAACAACACCGTATTTACAGAGGATGGTGAATGGTTTGTGAGGAACGAGCAGAAGGACTACAGATGAGCCAGATTTATTACTTATCTCCTACAGGTTGCTGCTTCTACCGCCAGCACTGTCTCTTTCTCTCTCTCTCTTTGTTATTGCTGCTCAAACTCTCTCCCTTCTTCCTATCCACTTTCCCTGTCGTATCGAATTCCTCTCCGTCTTCTTCTTCTTCACAGTTTTGTCGCCCTATCTCTTCCCTGCTTCGCTGTGCATGGTGCTCTGTCAAGTAGAGGCACAAGCCTTCACAGTTTTCCTGGATCCAAAGGAAAAGTAATTGTGCTGGACTACAAATATCAGTCTGAACACTCACGTGACACAAACCTATTTACATGACACTTTAAGTGGTTACAGTAGTGTAATTACTGTACACTGGTTCTAACAGTAATTGTAGCGTTCATAGCAGCCAGGTAACTGGATGCACTAATAGCACTAGCAGTATTGACTAAAGTCGAGGTGACAGAATTGACAACATTGTACACAACTGCTATCAAATTGCCTTCTTACTGGTGATGGACTCAGCCCTCTTAGTCCTGATCGCCGATTGTCATTACACAGGTAAGGCACAGAAAGCCATACCTGTAGATGATTGTAGCCGAGGAACTCTTTGCAGCCCTGAAAAAGTGTTAAGCCCTATAGGTGGTAGATTATGAATCTAGCCATTCCCCCCATCTCCCTTGCTGTGCTTTGAAGATTTTCTGACAGCAGAGTGGGCAAAGGGGGTATAAAGAGTCTAACCGGGTTCCTCCAGCCTCTAAAACAGGCTGGAAAGGAAGGGGTGTGGCACTAAGAGTTCAATTCAGCCGAATAGTAGGTGGAGGCAGATGGTGAAGATGGAGAGGGCTAGTAGAGAGAGTAGGGAGGGTGAGGACGATCTGGGGGAGGAGGAAGATGGAGGCAAATCAAAATCAGGTGGACATTCTAGCTCAAAGCACCGCAATGTGACACCTGAGTCTTCATTGCCATAGTTTGCCCAGTACTCTTCGGCGTCAAGTTTGGGCAGAGCCAGCTCTTCTTCCCCCAGTTCATACTTAACCACCGAGGTGGTCGAAGATGGGCCTTTTCCATACAAGCCGGCTTTAACAGTCTCAGAGGACTTTTCAAAGAGGCCTTTTGTGGAGGACTGAGGCTTGTTTTTGTGGAACCACCAGCGGGTCTTGGTGCTGAAGGTGGTTGTGGTGGACCCAGCAATGGAGCCGGGGTCAGGCAGGGGGCAGAGGGCGAAGTCCATCTCACGGAGGAAGCGAAGGTCCTGGCCACGGCGGGCGGAAGGGGAGGCACAGATCACCTCGGATGATGACACACGAGCCTCACGGAACCATTCCCACAGGGCACGGGCCTCGCAGCCACAGGACCAGGGGTTGGCGTTGAGGCGGAGGAACTCGATGCCCTGGGTGTCCCTCAGCGTCTGGCTTGGCAGCTCAGCCAGGGAGTTGTTGAAGAGGAAGAGCATAGTCAGACGGCCCAGATCGCGGAAGGCGCGACGGTTCACCTGACGGATGCGGTTGTCGTGGAGGAGAAGCCGGTCGAGGTTGACCAGGCCACGGAACACATTTTCTGAGAGGGTGCGGATGCGGTTGCCGTGTATAAACAGCTGGCTCAGGTTGATGAGGTCAGAAAAGATGTCATCCTGCAGGAAGTGGAGGTTGTTCTCCTGAAAAAGAATAAGATAAGATTTAAACACACTGCCTCTGATCTGTGCACGTGATGAGCAACCGTGGGCAGCTGCACGTGTCTGTGATTCAGGATTGCCTCAGTGTAACAGTGTGTTTCGAGCGCCCCTACCTGCAGGTAGAGGAACTGTAGGCTGTAAAGCTTGTGGAAGATGTCATGGGGCAGGGCAGTGAGCCGACAGCGGTGCATGTGGAGGCTCTGGAGCTTCTCAAGGCCGCGGAATGCTCCCCCCTCGAGCCTGTGAAGGTTGGGGTTGTCTCCCAGATCCAACTCCTCCAAGTCCCTCAGCTCACTGAAAGCACCTGCCTCAATCCATGTGATGTTGTTGGAAAACAGCCACAGAACCTACAGGAAAAAAGGAAAAAAATGATTACAATATATTCAAATTGTATTACCATTTTTTGTTTAATTTGTACATATATATATATATATATATATATAGTTGGGGTTTTTTTTAGACAAAAATTTGGAAATGATTACAGTTAAAATACATTTTTTAGTAACACTAAAAAAATCCAGTTTGGAATGACTTGTTTTTTTATGGGGGGGGGGGCTCTTACCTGAGTCCCGAAGCCAAAAGAGCCAACTCTGAGCTCCATAATCCGGTTGTTCTGGAGGAACACGCGCTGGGACTCGTACGGCACTCCCACGGGGACGGCGGTGAAGTTCTGAGCCTGGCAGCTCACAGTCATGGGTGTCGGGTAGCACACGCAGTGGTGCGGACACGCCGACGCCGGACTTGGCTTGCCGAGGACCAGCCAGACCACCAGCCAGAGGGAGAGACCGCCTGGAGGAGAGCAAGAAAAGAGACGGGAAATAGGTGAGAGCTGTCCTCCGTGCTGAATTCATCCGCTGTTATACAGTACAAAGCACGGAGAGTCCGAAATATCATCTGCGTTCATTTGATTTTTGCATCTAATTATGTACGTTTCATTTAAAAAAGCTTTTATGCACTGAAGCTTACAGCTTAGCTGTAATTAAAATTTCCTAAAGAATGAACACCTCAGAGATTTGCCTATGACGCATACGCACTCGCGCCGGCCATTACGCACAGCATGGCCACAAAGCCGCTCAGTCAAAACCCAACAATGAAATATCAGACTTCAGTAAAACTATTTTTTTCTTCCGTAAAACATGAAAAATTTGCAATTTTATGTGAAAGTCTTACATTTATACAAAACCCTAGCCCTTCTTTAACTTTAGAAAGTTACTGTTGCGTCTTTGTAGAATAAATCATCCATCATCAATCCGTTCTCTCCGATGTTTATAATAGCAATCATAGAGTTCTTCCATGTAAAACTTAATGAATTCTTGCACTATTTCTATCATAAAGCAAAAGCGTTTCAACTCTGCGTACAATCCACGATGTGTCCCAAGCCAAAGGAAGACAGGAAAGAAACTTACTTTTGCAGTTGCGCATGATGGAGCTTCGTCGGCTCCGAGAAATAGAAGAGTTGTCCATCCTGAACCAAAGCCCAAAGCGAGTTAGCCTGAGAGGGCGAAGTAAAGCCTTGCTATCTCCGCTGATGCCCTGGTTCCCGAGTCGGAGCGACTGAGAGTGTGCCGGCTGATGGCCACCACTGTCCCATATATACTCGAGCATGCCGTAGTTGCCTACGGCAGTGGGCACCGTGGAATCTCCTACGTCACCGCTCGGGGGTCATGAATGAATGAGGGCGGCGAGAAAACGGAAAGGGGAGGGGCCGACCGCGAGGGGATTCTCGAGAAGAGCTTCTACGCGCGTAAAAGGCTGGTTGGAGACGTGCGCTCAGGACTGTGAGAGGAGGAGACTTTCTCGACGCACATTGGTGATGGCAGAGGGAAGGGTGTGTGTGTGTGTGTGTGTGTGTGTGTGTGTGTGTGTGTGTGTGTGTGTGTGTGTGTGTGTGTGTGTGTGTGTGTGTGTGTGTGTGTGTGTGTGTGTGTGTGTGTGTGTTTTGTAAGAGAGAAGAAGATGAGGGAGGCGGGAGCAAGCCGATAAGGCACGGCGCCCGGTAATGATGACTGGGCTTTGTGGAGGAGCGGAGGACGCTTAGCAGAGGCTTGTTTCCTGGCTTGCGTTCTCAGAGACAAGTATGGGCATTTCCGGCGCGCTGCTACCAGACGAGGAGAGAGAAAAAGTCCTCTAGATGGTTCTGTCCTGGGAAAGGAGGATGCCCCCGAGTTATGATTCAGTCACAAGACAACGGGTCACCCAAAACGGCCACCATTAAAGAGTATTTGTTGTTGCGCTTAACTGCAGCATGTGCAGTCATCCTGTTTGTAGTTTAATTATAATCCCCTGACATGATTATTGACGATGAAGATTTGGAATGTCACCATATATCTGGATAAGGAAGGAATTGACACATAAAAAGGTATCCAATTTGTATGCAATGTCATGCATAGATTAAATTCATATGTACCCTTCCTTCCAAAAATGTTGACAGCCCTTGAAATTGTTCCACATATTGTTACATTGAAACCACATTTCATCTAAGATATGAGGATTTTATGATATTGATCAGTACAAATATGTGTTTTTTGAGTTGTTTTCTGTAGAAAACGGTGGGAAAATATTGTAATTACAGCATCATGCTGTGGGAATATTTTTTTTAACAGAGTTTAAGGGAGGATGGATGGGGCAAAACACTGGAACATCCTGGAAGCAAGCCTAAAAAAAGAAAGGGCTGAGCCTGGGGTGGAGGTTCACTTTTCAGCAGGCCAAAAACGATAAGATAAGAAATTCCTTTGGAAAAATAGCCCTAAGCATAGAGCCAGAAGCACAAGCGAATGGCTTATATTAAAGCATACACCTGCATTGGAATAGCCAAGTCAAAGTCCAGATGTAATAAACTGAAAATCTGTTGTAAGACTGAAAAACTGTTGTTGTTAGAGGGTATGTTTCCAATCCAACAAAACTTGATCGATCTTGAAAAGAAGAAGTGTCAAAAAGTTCTGTCTCAAGATGTGAAAAAGCATGTTTAGACATAACCCCAATAGATTTCCAGCTGTAATTGCAGCAAAGGCTGGTTCCAGAAAGGAATGCCTCAGGGGTAAACACAAATACACAACACACTTTTGATTTTTATCTGTGAAAAACCTTTAATTTTCCTTCCATACCAAACTGTGAAAAAAGTTTTGGGGGTATAGATATTTTTGCAAGGGGTTGTTTTTTTCCATACCTATTGCCCTCTATAGGATTCAGTCCTAATTGGCAAACAAGTTTCTACACTTAACGAAAAATATCAAAAACGTTCAGCATAAGGCGTAATTTCCTTGTCTTTTATATAACTTTGCGTTTAGAAAGTGATTTCAGCAAAGACAAAAAGTTATAAGTGGTCACAGTGACATAGTTGCAACTGATGGCATGCTACTGTTGGCTTTCAATCACAAGCAGTAACAGCTTGAGAGTCACAGCTGAACAGACTTGAAGTGGCGTCCACATAAAGGCATCTGTTGTGTTTTGTCGTCCTCTTGCTCTCTGGACTCGATACTTGCGGTTTTTCCCTCCTCATTTTAAATCAGATGACCAGCATTTGAAAACGGTGTGATAAAAGCTGAGAAACAGGCCATAATAACTGAGATGAATTTGGTTGAACAAGATCGGCCAACATTTATATTGTCCTGTAAAAATATTTATGTGTAATAATGTCTAATACAACCTCTCTGAGGCAACACGTTGTAGAGCCACCGTTGACCTTCCTCCTTTCACTGCAATCCGATGTATTTTTTGATTTCTCTGAAAAGCTTGCCGCGCCAGCAGACTAAATCTGTTGCTCTTTTTCTTTGTGAAATAACCCATGCTCAGTCAGATTATATGAAGTGCTTGTGTGAACAGCAGTTTTTAAGTTCTGTCTGAATATTCAGAGCTGTTGTCGTGCTGGAAGGCAAACGTCAGCCTCATATCTGTTTGTTTGTTTGTTTGTTTGTTTTTAGCGCCATACATCTTCCTTTTAAACTTAATGAATTTTTCTGTCTGTGGGGAGAAAAAGAATCCTCACTGCGTCATGCTGCTGCCACCACATTTCATCATCGAAGGGGTGTATGCAAGAGGACGTGCAGTGTTCATTTTCCACCAAATGTTGCTTTGCATTACGACCAGAAAGTTCAATTACCCTAATCTGATTTTTTTTTTTTAAGAAAACATAAGAATTTCCCTCCCCTTCACGAAAAATCCCAATACAACATGTTAATGTTTGTGGGTTCAACATGAATAAATGTGGAAAAAGGAGGATGAATACTTTTGCGATACACTGTATGTGAAACATTCTAAAATATATATTCTTTTCAGTTTCCAAAAGATCGCATCATTTATCAAGTGAAATTTGGCTTTATTTTCGTTTTTCACATCTTAAGGGGGAATCTTTGAGGCAAAAGCACTTTGCGTCTTTCTTTTTATTCGTTTTTGAAAATCTGACAGCTTATGAATGTTTTGCAAAAAACTTTCTAGTGTTCAGTTTATCCCTGCATAAAAAGGATGTTGTGTTTGGAGGTCACTGGGTATTGATGAAAGGCTCTGATGCTTGTCTGAAACGATTACATGTAATAAACCAACATGAACCAGGGCATAATTCAACGTTGTTTAAAAATACTGAGAAAATCTGAAATGAGATTTGTGTATGTACTTACCTTGAAGCCTCGATATAAAACTAATTTGTTTTTGTTTGGGTTTTTTTTTTTTTTTTTTTTTTTCGTTTGTTTTTTGCTGTTGTGCTTATTGCCAGAATGAAAGGGCCATTAAAATCTTAGGGCCATTAAGAATACAGGCAAAGTAATCCTCTTACTTTGCCTGTATTCTTTTAAATTCTGAACTTATCAAAGGTTATTGTTTAATGTGATAATCTCTTAACTTTTGTTTTAGTCCAGATGTTCATATTACCTCTTTCCAAACTCAATTATACAAACTTTAGATGGCCTGTCAAAAACAAATGACACTGAAATTTGTGGCAAGGCACCATAATTTTCAAGATTCCTGAAAAGTGCTCCACCATTCCTTAGGCTGCTGAAACCTTTGAAGGTCAGAGTCAAACAAGGTTTTTGTTTTGCCTTTAGCAATCCTGCTGTTCTAAATGAAGCAATGAACAATAACATGCAACAACAGTCTTTGGCTTGATGTTGGTGGACATTAAGAGTGCTAAAGGGCACGCCTAAAGTACTGCACACAACCACTCTGCCAGCTAGTTATTAGGATAAAAGAATGTAAACAGAAATATTAGGCTTTGTAAATTAGATCTTAAGGTCTTACTCAAAAGTCAATGTCTTGAAATATTCAAAAGCTTAAACCTTCTGATGTGCTGAGGGATTCTCACTTTTAAAATCTACAAAAAGAATTTGTTATTCCTTGTGGCTTTATCACAAATGTTGTTTTGCTGCAGAAATAGTGATCAAGGGTGCGTAAACTTTTCTGAGCCAACAAAGGACATTTTAATTGCTTATTGGTCATTTAGAGCTTGGGACCCCTGTCTACATAAATCTGCATAAATCTAAATAGATCCTATGTGATTTTTCTTTAAACAGGGTTTCAAAAAGAACGTGGTTTTTTTTCCCTCTGTGTTCATTTGACAAAGAACCATTCACATCACTGATGAGACTGCAGCCGTTAGAAATGCAGCGGAGTAGGTCAGAGCTGACCTTGGGACATAATACCAGCCCTTGTCCATGTCTCACGCTGAGAATGAACAGAGGACGGGCTCCTCACACTCAGAGCCTTGAGCATGCAGACAACAGAAGTGCAGCCATTCATAGAAATACGCAGGAGGGCCAACAGATGAGTGAATGATGGCGGATGGAGTCACACGGTGAATGTGTGCCGCTTGTGCACGGCTGCATGCAGTGCGCGCACACTCACACATGCCACTGACACAGCCTGCGGTCCTTTCTGCGCCAACAGACTCACAGGAATAATAAACAGATGAGTAACGCAGGGGATCCATCACGCCACGCCCTTATGTGCTATTGTTCCCTCACACCTCCTCTGGCCTAAAGGTTCTGGTGCCCACTGCCCGTCCAGGGACCAAAACATCACTTGGCTTCCCCTTTACACACACACACACACACACCCACAGCACCTACTGTGATTAAATGTGTGCGATCATTGGTGTTTTCGTGGCTGCCCGCTGCGGTAAACTTTGTCTAAATGCCACCGCGGCCCAACAGCCAGTCAGTGTTGTGCCAGTCTCCCACACAGCAGGTTCGCAGTGCCGTGTGGGCGCAAGTCTCCTCGGTTTGTGTGATGATTACTACGTGGTGTTTGTGCATTCCCCACACAAAAACAAAACGCGGCTTCCCCAGGCCGGCGCCCACTCTTTCACATCTGCCAGCCCCGTCTATCTGTCCATCTGGGCGTCTGTCCGTTTTGGATCCACGTCTCCTTTCTCCCGGGCTTTGATCCACCGTTACCTTACCAACTGCTCAGTGCGTCACTGCACCTACCAACATGGCATGCTGACATCTTTGGCACTCCGTGGCGTTTAAGCACCCCGAAATAAACTGCCAATCACTCGGCCTGTCCTAATGAGCCTCCAGGATCCTCTGCTGCAGGTGTGACGGCGCAGTTAAGCAGGGTGTTACATCATAGGTGATGGATTTGCTGGTATCAGATCAGAGAGGGTGTAAGCGAGGGTGACGGGACACCCAAGCTGGAGGTGTTTCTGTTGTCAGTGTAACGCACAGGCTTCTGTTTTCAAAGAGCATGAGAAAAACCTTCCTTATCAATATTGGGTTAGTGCGTTTTCAAAGACTCTATTCTCCTGCTCACATTAGCCCTCCAGATGAAATTTATGTTTTAGGCTAAATAACCCCATAGTTTGGACTAAATAAAGCATAATTCTCGCAAGTCTTTCAAAATGATAATGTTTTCTACACTGTTGTTGTATAGCTTAGTTTACATAAAGGTCCCTTGCAGCTACATTGGACTCTCTTGTAAAAGGCAACACAAGATAATGCAGGTTTCATTTTAATTTCAACAAGCCAGGATTGATCATAGCGCATTTCAATGCACAGAGTTTGTTGTGTCTGAATTCTGACTCTGAAATTGCTTGTTATGCTGTGAGGTGAGTATATGTAGCATGTATACCTTCCATCTGCAAAGTAACTCATAGCAAACTATGTTTTCGTTGCTACAGAAAGTGTATTCTTATCACATCTGTGAGGCTATTTGACATCACAGAAGATGAATTGTGGCCATTGATTAATCTCAGGCTCTCTTTAACTCGTTGGCTGGATAACACAACACAGCTCTCTCATTGCTCAAACGTCTGCTTTTGATTAGTTGGTCGAAATTGGTCCCTCAGTACTAAATTCTCACTGAAGCATTTCTTATTTTTTATTTCGCTTTTAAAAATTCATATTGATATCAAACTGATTTTATTAATAAGTTTAAGCATAAAATACTTCTGTTAGTTTATAAATCACTGAACAGCTTAGCACCTAAATACGTTCAAGACCAGTTGTTGTCGTATCAACCCTCCAGACCACTCAGATCTTCTGGTTTTGGCATACTCTGCCACTAAACATGGAGAAGCTGCATTCAGCTTCTTTGCTCCACAAATCTGGAACAAACTTCCAGAAAACTGCAAAGCAGCCAGAACACTGAGTTTCTTTAAATCAAGACTGAAAACCCACCTGTTTACAGTAGCTTTCATCCCATAATAACAGGAACACTGACCAACTTATTTGATGAGTATTGATGTTTTCTCTTGATAAAATATAATGTTTGTTACTGATCTCCCAACCGGTGACTGTTTTGATGTGTTTCTGATGTTTTTATGTTTACATTACATAAAGCACGTTGAACCGCCTTGCTGCAGAAATGTGCTATACAAATAAACTTGACTTGACTTATTGACTGATAACCAGTCAGACGAGATGGTTTGTGACATTAAAGTCAGATAAAGTAGCTGATCAGTCGCCACACACTGCATATTTTCTTTTCACAGGGTTTCAGTAGGGCACCAGCAGTGCCACTGTTCAAGTCATTCAAATTACACCAATATCTGTATATGCGATCATTAGGTTGCATTAAGTCAGTAAATAAATTTATTCAGGAGTTGCCTAAATTATATATCTTATTTATCAAACACATAATCAACAAATATAATGAGAAAATAAATCAATCAAATGTAGTTTAGTTTCGTTATTTTGTTGTTTTTGCTGCAGAGGTTCATGAGTTTATCTGTCCATCAGCAGACAATGACGTCACAGCTCCCCTTGTAATCAGACTTTCAACATCAACTTCAGGTGTAAAAACAAGGCTTAATTAAACACCTTAATGTAAAACATATAATTTTGCTATGCTATAATTTGCATGCATAAGACAAACCCACAGGCATCAGTACTGGCTTCGGCCCAGGGGCCTCCTCTCTTGTTTCAGCACTGTCTTCCAGTGGACAGCGCTAACACTGCTAAAGTCAAGCTGATTGGTCTGTAGTTATGATGCTTGTGCAGAATAACCATCCAGATGTAAGGGTCTATTAGCATCTACAACCTTGAATTGTTTTGACACTGGCACCAATGATAATTGTGTATTGGTTATTTACTGAAACAAATATTAAAATATTTAAGTAACTAATCACTTACTTGGTGTTTTGTGGAACTTCTTTAGCTAAATTCTGCCTAGAGTTAACAAATGTTTAATAATTCTTAGAATCTCTTTACTCAGAGATGTCCTTAAATAAGAGGCGTCCGCTGAGGGTGGATGATTTTGCAGATTTTACCTGAAGACTCATTAATTAAAATTCTGTTTCTGCTTGCACTGCAGGTTGACTTGTGTGGTCATCTTTGAGTCACATTAATGAGGCGGTATGACTAAGACAGGAAGATGTGAGCGCACGTTCAAAGGTATCTCCAACAAAAGTCCGACGTGCACGAAGACCACAACGCCGTGGGGGGAAAAAATGCATGGGAAAAGCAACGGCATAAAAGAAGCAGGACATGTACAAACTGTAAGTGACTCAACACGTATTGTTTTCAAGAAAACTAGCAAATTGCTCACAGTGATGATCATTTCATCTGTCACAAGAGACACCAGCATCTTTCTGTCCAATTGTCACAGACAAAGGCGGCGGTGCTATTCTTCCTCGTCATGCTCAGCTCCCCTCTCCTACATCTTGCTTCTCTTTGTCTTCCAGAGCCCCCCCCCCCCTTTTTTTGTGTTTGCCAGTGTTGTTCATTTATTTGGCACCTTGGCGTCACTACTTCCGCTTAACCATAAACTGCTGGTGTCTTTCCACACGCCAGCACACAATGGTGTCCTGTCAGTTCCTCTTCTTATAAGGAAACTGTTCTCCAGCTTTGGAAATGCAGCCGCCATCTGTTTTTTTTTTTTCTGTTTTTTTTTTTTTTTTAAAGTCCCCTGATGTATTTACAAGTATCTACAAGTTTTATATATTTTCTTCATTTTAGAAAAAAGAACTTGCCTTGGAAAAAAAAATAAAAAATTCTCCTAAGATGCCTCAGTGAGACAATGACCTCTATAAAAAAAAATTGTTAGATGAGTCAAGCTTTTGTTTCTCAGGGAAAGCAGACCCTTTTAGAGCCTTTTTTCCGCCACCACAGCCTATAACAACTTATTTGTTTCTTGATGATGATGATGTCATACACGTGATGATAGAGATCAAAACCACATGTTGTCGTGCCAAAGCAAAAACGTGAAAACTTTGACATGCAATATCGACTTTCTTCAAGTTTTTTTTTTAAGTGACATTGCATATGTATTTTTTGCCAGCTGTGGTGTTGGGCTGCACGGTGCCTTAGTTGTTAGCACTATTACCTTGCAGCGAGCAGTCCCGTGTTTGAATCCCAGTTAGGACTCTGGCTGCTCAGAGTTTTCATGTTCTCCTGATGTGTGTGTCGGGTTCTCTTCTGGTACCACACTGTCAAGGAAATGGGCATGCATTCCAGGACCAGTCTGGAAGTGTTTGAGGGTCCTTGTTCTGTTGAAACACCCAGCAGTTTTCAAATATATTATTGTTGATTGATTTGAGAGGAAGTTAAAGAACCCAGAGGGGGTCTGCATCCTCGTTGTCCCATTAATTTTGCGCGAGCTACAGCTACCACTTGGAGCAAAACACCCTCACATCATGATGCTGCCACTACCATGCTTGACAGCTGGCACGGGGTTCCAAAGTTTGAAAGATGGACTTTTACTTCTCTGGAAAAGCTTCATGTCATTAGTAGGTCTGTCTTCTTGTCTGGTTATCCATCTTTTATTGTCAGAAAACATTTGGCTCGTCTTTTAGGGCAGGGGCTGGAAGTAGACAGTGTTGCAAATGGTTCCGGTTCATTGCAGACTTGCTGGGTTTCTCTTCAAATTCTGAACTCATTTTCTCTGTTTGGAGCTGCATTGGGTTTTCTTCCAGATGTTGGAAACTGTTGCGTGCATCGATTATGTTTTATTTATTTTTTACTCAGTATTGATTAATCAAATAATCCTTCCATAATCCTTCTTAAACCGGCAAAAAGGAACTGCCAGCTGTAGTCAGTCATCATTCCTGAGCGGAAGCTGACCGACCATTGCCTTGTACAATTAAGACGATCTAGAACCTTCACAACCATTTATTAACAGGCTTAGGTCTGTGTGTATGTAAACATTGATCTTCTGTGAATGAAGCAAAATCCAGTTGTTGTTTTCTTATTATTATTATTATTATTATTATTATTTTGATTATAATTATTAAAGCTGTAAGCAGTACAATCAATCCACACAGGGAACAGAAGGATTCTTATGAAGATCAAAACCTTTACATTATTACATTCTTATTAAATGTGTATTTATACAGGTAGCCTGCTTAAGACACAAATTCTCTTTTATAAGAAGGACCTGTTCAACACATATTTAAAAACTCCCACAGAAAAACAACACAAGTCCTACCAATATAAAGCTTCGCAATTTTTTATATAATAAATAATTTGGTATGATTGATGAGGACATGCAAACATGTGACCACTAACAAAAAATGTTTTTCCATTTTATTTTGTCTACTTAAGATAGTGAAACGTGTATACGAAAGTCATTTTTGAGACAAAAACCCATGGATGCATACCCTGACATAATATTGAGCCATCTGTGGTGTGCAGGTATGTAAACAGTCCTTGGCCAAGTTAAATCACAGAAAGAATAACATGTAGAGTGACATTAAATCAGAATGAATGCATTCATCCCTGATGGCTCTCTGTAATGTGTGCAACTTCCAGCTCTCTTCTTTCATTTCTACAGGAACAATTGGGCAACACTCAACCATATGTGTTCATGCTTTCAGGTCAATACGGTCCACTCTTCCTCCTCCTCTTCCTCCTCCAGCTTTCTTGCTCCACACTTCTTCAGAGCTGCCATGCTCTGAGTCTGCTCTTGTCTTTCTCCTTAATTACATAAAACATAAAAGCATATTGCCAGCAACCAAATCCTAGAGCGCAGAAGAGTAAAAATTAAGAAAACATATTCATCCGTTCATATACTAGAATGAAATGTGAATTGGAAGAGCTACAAATATATGAAATAGGCATGTTTCAGTGTGTGAACCTAACAGATCCAGATCAACACATTTAATTTATTAGCATACATTCACAACATTCAGCTTTTCCCATCTGTCAGTCTCAAATCAACACATGTTCCTGATTTCGATAAAGCATCAAAAAGTATTCCTTTTTCTTGAATATTTTATAATCACGTCCTCTATAACTGGGATACCTCCCACAGTAGATAAACCATTAGTGAATGGTCATTTTAAACAAGAGAATTTCCCCACTGTGTGGGTTGAATAAAGGCTATTCTATTTTATTCTATTCTACTGTACAAACATAAAGCTGGTGAAGATTCTCAGTCATCCAGGTCATGGTCATTCCAAAAAAAAGTAAAAACAAAACAACTGGACTTGTTTTCCGTAGTGAAGACGTTTCGCTTCCTCTCCAGGAAGCTTTCTCAATTATTTTCTCAATTTTCTCAATTGAGAAAGCTTCCTGGAGAGGAAGCGAAACGTCTTCACTACGGAAAACAAGTCCAGTTGTTTTTACTTTTTTTTGTGTACAAACATAAAGACAAATGTCTGTGTCTGTGTCTGTGTTCATAGGGCAAGAGACGTAAACCCTGGACAGATTGTCATTCCGTCGCAGGGCAACATGGAGACACTCACTACAAACAATCTTGGATACTCACCCTGAACCCCAAAAGCAATTTAGGGAAGCTAATCAACCTTAAAACAAATGCAAACAAAAAAGAAAGCTGCACATCTGTTGGTTTAGCACAAGGCTCCAAGGAAACTTTTGCAGAGCCGCCATTCAAATATAATGGTTCATCAGTGTGATTCCCAGACTTTGAATGGCCAGTTGAATAGGTTAAATAAAGGAGTTGATTACCTCGGTCGGATTCCTGAAGATTATTGAATAAGTCTATTACTTATGAATTCTTCAATGATTTTGCTAAACATTGTGACATTTTGACCCCACAGCCACATCGGCTCCAGCTCAGCACAAACTCCTTTTGCTTGCCTTTCAGTAACAGCTGATGCTGCCTTACATTAGTGCCTGTCCTTCATTCTGCACAGTATTAGTCCTTCCTGTAAAACCTTTTTTTAGACCAGTCAAAATAATAGGATCGCAAAAAAAAAAACTCTTTTTGCAACAAACTTCTTAAAACAAACTACAGCATAGTGTCTGAATCTAATGCAGAGAAAGACAAAAGGCAGCTTAAAATACAGCCAAACTTTGGTTAATAATAACCAAATAGCCGTCCCCTACTTTACAGGAGGATTTTCAACAGAAGTTCTATGTAATATTTTTGATAAGGCAAATGTAGTGCTCACAAACAGCCTAGATTTGACCTTGTCCCTTTTTTAGCTGCTTTTCTCCAAGTAAAAATGTCTTTCCTAAACGTTTAGGTTTGCTAAAAGTAACATCCTATTCAGCCCCGGTGGCATTCCTATAATCTCCCAAATATAAATTGTTTCATCCCCTTAATAAGTGTTATGTTCAATTATGCTTGTCCTAATACCTTTCAACACATATCCAAGTTTGTCTGATATGACTAATCTAATTAGTTTCAAATAATCCTTGATTAGCAGTAATTTTAAATACTGATTAGGGAGTTAAATGTTATTCATTCAACAGAAAGATCATTTATTTATTTTGGGGAAATGGTAATATGAAAACACTGCCAGCTAAAATTACCCATATTGTTGACCAAAGTAAACGTATGGATAATCTGATAAAAGTACTGATTAAACTCCTTTACTTAGTTAAAAGTAAAAATTACAAGTTTTGAAATTTAGCACAAAGTAAAAAAAAACAACAATAATTTTCACCATCACTGATGCAAAATAATTTCATTTGACAACTCTGGGCACATAAAACAGGATATTTTTAATTTTTTGTTTACAACCTAAGCTTAAAACATAAGCTTCAACATCAAAGAGTTATCTTAAACGAGACCACGGATGAGGAAGGCTTTGCTCTTCCAAATCGTCCCGCCGTTACAACTTTTACACCATGTTGTTATCAGTTGTTATGTGTAAAATTAACAACCCGGTTTTGAGAATGTAGGGAGTAGAAAGTACAGATACTTGTGTTTAAAAGTTGTGAGAAAAAGAAATACTTTAATACAAATACATGAAAAGCTAATGAAGTTTTCGTACTTCATTACTTTCCACCTCTTCCATTTATCAGGCATTGAGTCAAAAGTGCGAACAGCCTTAAAGTGAGAACTTGTGTATTCTAGGATTTATTTGTATAAGACTTTTCTTGCTAGATGCTGAAGTGAAAATGTAATTTTCTGCAGAAATATTGGGAGGTAAGGCTCTATTTCTCTACTTCTTTAGCTCCATTTTTTTCATCCTTAGCCATATTTTTTAAACACCTTGAGGAGTTACAGTAAAAAGCATATAGTATATATCCATGGTGTACTTAGCTTTTCACAGACTTATTGTTTACTCAATAAATATTGACATGTTGGAATCTTTAATGTGTACTTTTTAAAACGTGCAATGAGATGTAAATACTTTCAAAACCCGATAGAGACGAAACCAATTAAATATTTAAAATCTTACGATTGACAGAAAGTGAAGGAACTTTTAATCACAATTTGCTGTTATCCCAGCAGAGATTTTGCATCATTAACTAAAACATGTTGACTGATTATGCTCTGAACGTCTCCTTAGGTCCAGCTTCGGTGCTGCTGTTCTTGCCTTCCTTGTAAAAATGAGAAGTACCAAATGATGCAGCGACTGCTTTTGATGAATCAAAGAAAAGTTGCTGAAAGACAAGCTATAGGAAGACACGAAGGATCTGTATGTTTGTCTTGTTTGTTCCAGAATTGAATCCTGCTGATTTAGAAAACAGCTAAATAACAGTCTACATCTCCTTTGTATTTTGATACAGCTTGATATGTTTTGTCTTTAATGGAATCGTGGGTTATGTCAGTGTTGTTCAATAATGACTGTTGATCATGACTTGGCGATTTCATCCATCCCATCATCCCCCCAGGGTGTGAAATAAAACCCTTCTGACGAACCTGGAGCCACTCAGAGATTTTATGAACTGAAAACCGTCAGCTGATGGAAACCATCTCTGTAAAAGCCTTCCAGCATATACACGCAAATCTGTCATATCTGCATCGCGTCGTCACTTTTTATTACAACCTTTACTGTTTGCGATACCAATCAACTTTTAAACTACCTGCCGTATTTCTAGATAATGAGTTGCATCACAGGAATGATGATACCTGTGATGCAATGTGTCAACATTGGTTTAAGATGTGCTAGATGACGCTTCTATACCAAACATGCCAAGATCCTTTCTTATTTTGACTTGGATATGACTTTGAATATAAAAGGCAATACCTCTTCCATATTTATTTCTGTCAAGTCTGAATGTATTATATCCATCTACAGCTACTACTGTATCATCCACTGTTTCATCCCAGTGAGTCTCTGTAACAGCCATTATATGCTCCTTTGATTCCCTCAGGGTAGAGCATAATTCACTAACTTTATGTTTTAGGCTACAAATGTTCAGGTGAGCCAGCTTTAATCCTTTTATATGTTTCCTGGATAGCAATCTATTTAAGGAGCAAGCAAATTCCTCAAAATGAATTCCCACCATTTAACTCATGAGATCAATGAAGACAAAAACCAACCGAGGCAGTTTAGCTTTTACTTAACATGTTAACTGTTCATTACTTCTTATACTGAGGACTTTAGCCCATTCTGGTGTACCATTCATTTTAAAATACATCCTACAGTTTGATGTCCATGTTGTTTGGATTTTTCCTTGTTTTTTTTAATCCTTGCTTTCTTGGCTAGATCTGCATTCAATTTGGTGAGATGCTCGTTGATATAGACATTTGTTCCTTTTAAATATCTGCCCTGCCTAAGCAATGAGGAGTTTTGTGCTTACTATTAGAAAAAGCGTACAATTACAACACTCCCCACCTTCTGATTTTGCGACTTTATGATATGATATGTCTCTATATTATTTCTGCCAGTCTGTATGTTCTTGCTCTGTATCTAGGCTGTTACCTGCGCTTCAGCAGAATCATCATGCTCCGTATCTTCCCCTTCATCCACCTTCAATGCGAGAGCATAAGATCTTGGCCTAAGTGATATTCCTGATATAATCACATCATTTAAGCGCTTGTTTTGTTCCACATCTGACGCTCACATCTCCAACAAGTTTATCCGTTTCTGTTTTTCCTCATTTAGCTTTTTTAGCTCCATGATTTCCTTGACCAGGTCCATAATGGTGCGCTGCTGTTCAGATATGGTGGCCGACTCTCCTCCCATTATGTTCATAGCTGCTTTAAGTTCTTCAATGTCTTTTTTTTTTTTTTGCCTCTTTGGTGACCATTGTTATGCCTAGATTGTTGTTATGTCACGACACTTTTCCAGGGATCAGGTAGCTTCGAGTTGAGTTCACTAGCTCTCCAGGTAGCTCCCTGTTCTGTGTTCAGGTTGTTGAAGCGCTTCCTGAAGTGCTTCTGACAGCAATCACTCACTAACAGCAGCACATTCCTGAGCTCAGACTGCATCTGTCTAATGAATGGTCTCTGCAGAACGTCATGGCAATCAAATCCTCCAGAGTGTGAGTCGGGGTTGCAGAAGAGGGTTAGATGGAGACAGATGACTTCGTCTGCCAAACCCCTTTTTAACCCCGAGGTCACAGGATAGTTGATTGCCGTCTTGTCAAACTGTGACACAGTCAGCAGACGTGATTTTTGGACCAGCCCAAAAGACCAAGGAGCAAGTTGTCCATCTCAGGGTAAAGAGAGTTTCTATGGTCCAATTATTTTATAGAGCTGTCAGCTCCCGCTTCATGAGGTTTAGCAGGACTCCTTCTTCTCTTAATTCACAGTAAACTGGTTACAGTTGATGCTGATTACCTTGGCTACTGACACAGCGAGAGATATTAAATAGTTCTCTCAGCCGCTTCTAGTGAAAATCTTGTGATTTTAACAGTGAAAAAAAATTATTTAATATTTATTTATTTTGTAAGTGACCATGGTATAAGCGGGATAAAACCTTTAAATTATTACATTCCTATCAAATCTGTATTTATACAGGTAGCCTGCTTAAGACACAAATTCGAGGTGTCCATTATCAGAAATTAATGCACTTGGGAGTGTTGGCCTAGTGGTTAGAGCAGCACGCTTGCACTCCGAGAAGGATGCAAGTACCCGGTTTGATCCCCAGTGCTGGCACTCTGGGTCCCTGAGCAAGACCCTTAACCCCAGATTACTCCCCGGGCGCTGCACATGGCAGCCCACTGCTCCCCAAGGGTCATGGGTTAAAAGCAGAGAACAAATTTCATTGTAACGTATGTTCAATGAAAATAAAGATGATATTACTATTATTATTATTACTTTGCGGAAGCAACCCTCCTCCCCTTCACGTCGGACGGTTCACGCCTCAGCGGACTCCATACTACAAAAATGGCTGAACGGGTTGGAGTCTAAAGCTCTGCCACCTGGAAGGGTGTGAAGGGCCTTCTTTGCATTTCATGAGACTTCACCAAAAATAGCTGCTCTCAGACGCACCTCAGAATAGCGGTAAAAAGGGAGATTGTGGAGGCAACAATAACGGGGAATTCAGAGCAAAGCATTGCAGTTCCCCATTATATAGACCACAGCTGGATGATTTCAATGTGAAAAGGAAGGCAGAAAGCTATGTCCCCTTAAATGTTGACTTGATTGGTCTCCTAAGCGACCAGATAGCAAACTGTTTGCATTAATCGAAAGCTTTTTCTGAATTATGTGTAACCGTCCTGAATATTTCCAGGGGTCAGCATGCGTTTGAAGCACAACGATCACATATTAGTCTGACTTTACTGCTGAAACTCAGGTCACAACTTTTCCATTTCATCTTACAGCGATCCCTGTGGTGAGGATTCACTCCCAGCAGCAAACGTAGCTACTGACTTTCCCCATTCATCACATAAATGTACAGACTCCCATCTTGGTTTTCTTTAAAGTGAGCTTTGTCCACAGAGAGAAGGGGTCCAATAAGCGTGTGTTTGATCAAGGTGGGCCCTGAGGGGGGGAGAGTCAACCCAGGCAAAGTATTTTCTCTGGGCTGAATTTCATTATTTCCTCTGATGCATGTGCAGTGCTTTGATTTGCTTCATTGTTCCCTTGTTTCCATCTGTCTCTCTGGTTGGCTCTATTCAATTTGCCAAAGGTTTCCTGGCATTACTGTGCAGCTTTGTTCTTTTACAATTTCTCCGATTACCTGAAATTCCTCCTATTTTTTTTAAGTGCCAGGCATCTTTTGGTCACATCACTTTTTTCCCCTGTTATTAACAAATGATGGCAACGAGAGCTCATTAAAAAGCAAAACAATTACACAGGAGTGAAAATTACTGATTCTGGTCCCCAGCAGCCTTTTAGACGGTATTAAGATTTTGACAGATTAAACTGCTGCAGGCAGCACCACAACAAAGTATTCAAAGCACTTGTTTGATAGCTGCTATAAGCCTTTAGAGAAGTTATGTAACCTCTTTCAGTGTTTTGCAAAGGAACCATTGCTTCTAAAATGAAATAACTTTTTTTGGAATTTGTTTTCTTAAAATCAATATATTTCATATATTTTTTATATTGAAACAAAACAAAAGCCATCAAAGACACAGGCTTAATTATTTTAGAAAGTGCTATTTGTCCATAGTTTCCTTGAGACGCTCTAATAGATTCTATTCAATTACCCAATAGTGACAGATTTGTGCTTCAAGACCTGCAGGAACAAAATTTAAAAGCTTATCCACAGATTGATAGAATCAAAATCATCCAGACAAGCAGCCAGGAGGTGATCACTGCAGTATAATATTGTAGTGAACATGTGCAGCCTCTCTCCTGTCCTCAGTTTCTCCCTTCCTTGTAGCTATAGCCACCCATCAAGTGTGTCTAAAAAAATAAAGGCACCAAACTCAGAATGACACTCTGCAAATCAGGACGACAAAAACAACCGAGCGATGGAATTACAGGTATAGACAATATTCCCTCAATATCTACAAAACTGGCTCTCCATTACTTGCCGTTTTCTACTATAAGCAAACAGAAATGGTAAAAATAAAAAATTCAACCTCCTGTTTAGCCCAACGCTGCCAAGGTACCACAGGAAGCGATGCTTTATTCCGCCACTGTCAAGACTGTCAAGTTATTGTCGAGATTTGCAAGTACAATATTTTTATCCTGACAGCACTGCCACCTTGTACAGTCAACACCACTCTTGGGCATATCAAGACTGCCAAATATAAACACAAGTATTCATATCCGAGCTAAATTCATATCTGAGGCTAAATACGATGGAATACGTTGGTATAGAAACTGGGAAACAAACTACACACAAACACGTACACACACAGGGCCAGCAGCTTTTAACCAAGGAGCTGAGTTTGCGTAAGCGTGGGAAAGTATTCAACTGCTTTAAGTGGATCTTTAACTGCGGTAAAAGAAGTCAGTAACTGTGTCAAACGATAAACAGCAGTGTTTAAATGTGAATTCACGTAATGATGAGGTAATCTGTGTGTTATGGAACAGAAACTGAGACGGTGCTGCTTTTAAAGAGTCGCTTGATAAAGTCACCCTCTTTGATGCGTACTGAGCCTTACCATCAATTAATCTTTTACTGTAAATGCATTACGCAACCCAATCAAAGTGATATTTTGGACATGTTTTAGCACATTTTATTACCATGTTTTATTCTCTTTATTGCTGGCAACAGGAACTTGAGTCCTGCTCCAGCCTTTTATGTCACTGTTTCATTGGAAAGAAAAAGAAAAAAAGGTTGCAAACATTGTTTCTTGTTTGTGTCTGCGTGTTCTGTGTAATCTGTGTGCATTCTGACCTGGTCATCAAAAATGTCATTATGGTAACACATAATGACAAAAATAATTTCTTGATTCTTAATTCTTGAGAAGGTTTCGGCACATACCAGTTTTCTTGTGGCTATTTCCCAAATTGTGAAGATCAACAGAAATCTGGCTTTACTAAATTATATGCTCAGTTGTGTTGCTGTTATGAAAAATAATTTAGACTGTAGCCAACAGTGGAGGGTGCTTTTAATTTTTTATGAACTTTCAACATTTCTTGCAGGTCTTAATTTTTCACAACTTTCTCCATTTAGCCTTCATCTTTTAAAGAAATGCACGGTGGAATCTCTGGTGTGTGTTTGTGTGCACTTGAGATTTTAATGGAATAGTCATTTTCATGTTAAAACCTAGGGACTGACACAAGGAGCACCTGGTTGTTGCAAACAGTGTAGGTAACTGATGTTTCTACTGATATTTTTGCACACTTTTTGTGCTATTGCCTCTCTTCTGATCACCATGTCGCTTGTACAAATCTGTCTTGTTAATTGCATAACCCAGATCGCCCAGATGTTCATCATGTGTTGGATTCAGGGGAGTTACAAGGTCGGCTTTCTATCACCTGAAGAACATTTCCAGGATTAAAGGACTAATGTCTCAGCAGGGTCTGGAAAAATAATCCATGCATTTATCTTTAGTAGAATTGATTACTGCAACAGTGTTTTCACAGGTCTGCCTAAAAAGTGGATCAGACAGCTGCAGCTGATCCAGAACGCTGCTGCCCGTGTCCTCACTAAGACCAAGAAAGTAGAGCACATAACCCCAGTTCTAAAGTCCCTTACACTGGCTCCCTGTATCTCAGAGAATAGACTTTAAAATACTTCTGTTAGTCTATAAATCCCTGAATGGCTTAGCACCTAAATACATCACAGACTTGTTATCAGTGTATCAACCATCCAGACCACTCAGGTCTTCTGGCTCCAGCCTGCTCTGCATACCTAGAACCAGAACTAAACACAGAGAAGCAGCATTTAGTTCCTATGCTCCACTTATCTGGAACAAACTTTCAGAAAACTGTAAAAGTGCCTTTAAATCAAGATTAAAAACCCATTTGTTTAGGATTGCCTTTGGCTGTTCTGTTAAACTAAAACATCATTAGTTTGTAGTCCAACAGTTTTTAAAGTGATTAATAATTGCTTTTAGTTTCCATTTCCTATGTTTTATTTTTATTTCAATGTTCCTACATTTTATTCCAACATTTTTTTTTCTTGCTGTTATTCTGTTTTTATTTTCCATGTTTTATTCACATAAAGCACTTTGTGTTTCTTTGTACTGAAATGTGACACACAATTTAACTTGCCTTGCCTTGGATTCTTTTTACTGTTTAAAAAGATTTGATCTCATCAACGCTTTAGATGACGCTGAAGAAATTCAGAAAGGTGCATTCATGTTTAAGGCCCATATTTAGGTTCACAGAATAATAAAAGTGATTTCAAAGGGCAACAAATTACCCTTTGAAGTCACCTGAGCGATAAATAGATTCCTACGTGTCAGTATCAATACCACAGTTCTGGGAAAGCCCTTTGCAAGAGAACATTAGTGAGCAAACACCACAAATACCAAGGAACACACCAGGCAGAGATGCTGTGGAGAAGGTTACCTCAAGTCTTGTTGGAGAGACGGCAAACATGTGGAACAGGTGCTCTGGTTAGATGGGACCAAAGCTGAACTTTTGGGGTGATGTGCAACATGATATGTGTGGTGGAAAACCAGCTCTGTTCAACATCCCTATGGTGTTACAAGGTGGTGGCAGCGTCATGCTGTGGGGATGCATGTCCTCAGCAGCTTCAAGGAAGCTAGTCAGAGTTGGGAAAAGGATGGCGCCACATAAGAGGCGGCAGTGAAGGACAGCCTGTAGCTACAAAGGAGTTGAGGCTACAGCTAGAGCTGCAGTGAAATCGTTTGCATCAAATAATTTTCACATGTTAGAAAAGCATTTGTCAAAGGGACCTAAGCAAAGTTCTGTCTCTAAACGTGCAAAGCAGGTGGAGAAATACCCCCAAAAAACGTCCTGCTGTTAGTTCAGTGAAAGGTGGTTCCACAAAGCACTGACCTAGTGGGTCTGAATGGAAAGGTTGGCCACACTTTTCTCATTTCTATGTGCAAAAATAAAAAGTAATAATTTATCCTTTTTGATTCACTTTACTGTGCTATATATGCTACTTAGTTTTGGTCTCTAACTCTGATTTCATATTTGAAGGTTATCTTTATTATGTGAGCCCATGAAAAAGAGAAAAACACACAAACATGCCCCATATTTTTATGGTCATTGTGGTTAGCCTCCATTATCCTCCCTTATTCAATATTCAGACGCTTTTATCGGACTTTCATTCGAAAGCCTTCAACAACGTGTGCCCTCTCAGTCCTATCTCTTTTACTGGTAATGGACTATAGAATATCGCCAGTGCATGATCTATTTATGGATCCGGGACTTTATTTTAGTTTTTTTTTTTTCTGTAGGTTGCTGCCTGCCTTTAAAGCTAGTTCTTCCTCCTCTGCCCTCCATATCCCTCTCCCCTAGTCATCAGTACCCCCTCACCTCTCTCCTTGCATCCGTCTGTTCCCCTTTCATCTGTTATTTTTAACCCTCAGGCATGCCTCATGCGTGACGCAGATGGGCACGTAATGCGGACACAGTAAACTAAAGAGGGAAGAGGTCTGGGCCGTGGATAGACTGAGAGCGAGACAGCGACTGATGTGAAACAGGAAACATGGGCGGACTCAGCGGGTCTTATTAGGGAGGCGAGGAGAAAGAGAGATGGAGTTAAACATCGAGGGATTGGAGGTGAAATAAATGTTTGTTTGCATTCAACTCACATCCAAACACGTTCCCGAAAAGCTCGCCACCCGTCATACCGGCCATCGTTTTTTTTTTTTTGTGTGTTGCACGCAGCGGCACAGACCACGTCCAAAAAAACTAAGCTCACAGTCAGCCACTTGCTTTATTCCCAGTCCCTTCCCATTGCTCTGGGCCCCATCTATCTTCCTGAAAGCGCAACACACCCACTCGTTTGTCTGAGCAGAAAGAAGAGGAGTTACATATCAATCTTACGTCACTCAGCAGTCAGCCTCAGACTTTTCATAGAGGCAGTGAATGAGCATCAACACCACATGACGCACACCAACTGTCAGGCTGATGTAGTTGTATGCTTGCATGTGTGTGTGTGTGTGCGTGCACAGGGCTGCAAATGTGTGGACAGATACTTATTAATAGGTTTTATTATGTGAGGCTGCATGGCGGATCTGGACAATGAACTTGTTCACAAGAGGATTCGAACTGGAAAAGTTAGTTTACGTTTTAAACACGTTTGCTGTTTGATAGTGGACAAGGAGTATGCCGTACTTTTAGAATAATGACGCTAAGACAGTCGGAAGCCACCTACTCGAGATAAACGTTCAAACTCGTGTATCAAAATTGTGCATGAAACAGTGACATCATTCAAATTACAGCCAAATCTGGTGAATAATGTTGTAAAATTAAATCTGATGACACATTCAGTCATCAGCCACACATTTGTTTCGTTTAAAACATGGCTGAGAATTGTCTTTTGCTTTTATTTAATCTCCCTGAAACTCTGATTAGGCTCATTATGTTTGCTGAGGAGCCGTTTCTGCGCAGTTAGTGGAAAGGAAAGATAATGAGTTCATTATAATGTGTGGAAGACCTAAAAAAACCTTCTCAAAAGGAAATTAACAGGTTACTACAGTAAGTAGTAAAAAAGTACAGGAAAAAAATACAAGCATAAAAATAAAACTAAGCAACTAAAACAATTCTGCAATGTGAAAACTCAGTTGAAAAGTTTTCCTGCCTGCCTGACAGTATTGACAAACTGCATTTGTTTAAAGGCTTAAGCATTCGTTCAGTATGTTAAGTAGCTAATTACTAAATAGAAGGTTGGACTGATTATAGCTACATTCCTTTTTAGATCTACCCTGTTTTTCATTAAGCAGGTAAACATATTAGTGCCAGAACTTAATTAACCCCTGGTGCTATTCCATTACGATTTGCAACAACAGCCTGATGATATCAGAGCCAGCAACGTATGCTACTGTCAGTAAAGGGATGGGTTGTATGTTTGGTGGTCACGTAAACGTTTGATTTACCTCACCGCGCCCTTCACATTTATTGGCGTGCCCTTAGTTAAGATGTGAGAAAAGCTTTAAAAATAAATTCATCTTTTATTCTAGCAGCAAAAATCTCACATTTAAGAAAATAGAAAAAAAACAGATGTTATTTGGCTACGTTTATTCAGTGAGGGAAAAAGTGGTAAGTTATTGATAAAATCCCCTGTGGACTGTGTCCATTCCTACAAAAATACCTGGTGTCAGAAGTTAAGGCACCTAATTTATTATATTACACTGTATATTTACAGTCTGATTGTAGTTTTTGGGTGACGGTTGATATTCAGGTTTGTTTGTTTATAAGCATGCCACAATATTTAAGATTAGTTATGGTATTTTTCGCTTTGGTTTCATTTGCATGAAGATTAAAACCTTGCTGCCACACACCATCGCCCCTGACCCTACTCCAGTGTTGGATTTTCTCTTTTCACCAAGATGGCTTCTTTCACCCCTCTCTCAAACCATCTGTTCTCTCTGTCCAAAATCTGGACATCATTGTCATCAAAAGTGTGTCCTTTACAAGTGGACTGCTGAATCTTGCCCCGAGCTGCTGGCCTTCCTGTGCTGTGCCATGCGTTTATGTAGCCGTTGTTTAGTTTCTCTCCCCCTCAATGTGTACCACGCAGGCCAGAAAAGGCAACATTTCTTAGTATCCTCTCTGGTAAACTTTATGTTGCTGTTCATTGACTTGATGTGGTTGGTGAATGCCTCAACTTCCTTGGTTTGAATTTTGACCCAAGTGTCATCAATGTATCTAATACAGTGAATTGGTTGTGCCCTCCACCGCCTCCATGTACAAACTAGCCTCAATGGGTGAAACTGGGTGAAACTCCATGGCACACCCATTATTATTGTTTCAATTTTGGCTGCTTATGTATACCACAGTTTTGTATGGTAGAGTAAAATAATAAAAAAAATAAAAAGTTTATCTTATCGGCTAATTTTTTTTATGACAAGCTGGCATTTCTTGCATGCTATGTTGGAGCAACTTTTGATCAGACAAACTGACCTAATGGTGTTTAATTGAAATTTAACTGTTACTAAGATGCCCAAAGTGTGCCAAGAAAACATCCTCCACCCTATTATACCACCAACAACCTGAACCATTGATACAAAGGCAGGATGGAGCTATTATGTTATGTTGCTTACATTGAAATCTGACCCAGCATCTGAATGTTGCAGCTGGAAACTAGACTCACATCAGCTGGGAGTATTCTTCTCATCTGTTTTTGCCCAACACAGGTGAGCCTGTGTGAATTATAGCCTCTAGCTGGTGTGATCTTTCCATCATCTCAAACCAGCGTGCTCAGTGTCCTCTGACGTCAACAAGACACAGTTGCCGCTCTCTGGATTTTGTTTCTTTTTGTGACAATTTTCAGTAAAACAGATGGAAGTATGAAATGTAGAATATGTGTAAAAACCCAAATAGCAGTTTCTAAGACCAGACTGTCTTTCAACCACAATAATGTCAAGCTCCAAATCACATAAATCCCCTTTTATTTTCTATTCTTACGCTTTGTTTGAACTTCATCAAGACTCTTTTCTAACTGCACTCAGCGTGAAGTTCTTGAATGACTGTTTGATTTCATTCAAATGAAAGGTTTTTGGAATCGATTGCAGTTTTTTTTTCTATCATATTCACAAGCAACCAAACAAAAAAAATGAAAAGAAAAAGAAAAAAGTTATGGAATTGTAAACAATGCCCTACTGATTATTTTTTTATGATTTAACAGACTGCTGAAGGCCTTTTTGGTACGTATTGCTGGTCAAAAAAGAACTCACTGAAAATGCTGCAGTCATCCTGAAGTGAAGTGTAGACAGATTGGAGCAGATTGCTGATCCAAATTCTTAGCTCACAGCAGGATCCATGTAAAATCTCTTGTGCAAAAGTTGTTTTTTCACAGCCTTCCAATACCAAAGTTTCATTTTGGTTTTAAAATAAATGTTATTCTTTTAAATCTTCATCGGGCCTGTATGCCTCTGTTTTTCTGCGTCTTTTACTCCAAATCCCTTCAAGTAGCAGATCGTACTGATATGAAAATAATTTTCCCCGAAACGTCATGTAACCTATCGTCATCTTTTGAGATGCGTTAGACGGCTTCAGGTATGTGGTGAGTTTTTGTAGAAGCCACACAAACTCAGACTTTTTCCACTAACCTGCAATTCATTTTAGAAGATGTTATTTAAATGGATACTGCTACTGACTGATTCCAGGCTCATCATCATTCACAGCAGGATTAGGTTACTTGATGATCAAATGGCTAAAAAAAAAAAACGTTAATTAACAGGTGCATTTAGTGCACATGGTGCACAGCGTCTGTTTGATCCTCCGCAATTTGTCTGTTGAATTTGAGAAAAACTTCCTGGTGAGTTCAAACGTTGCTTTTATTGGGGGGTTTTCTGTAAAGCAATGACTGAAAGAGTGATTAGAGCTAAATTGTGTGGGCTCATTCATAGAAAGTTGCCAGTGAATATTTTACAGAACTAATTGGTATCTGTGCACTTATTGTGATATTTTTTCCATTTAAATTTTTGTGTTGTCTTTTATTTGGTGGGTTAGAGTTGGTGCTCCAATAATTTTCTCCTGGCATCAAAGGTCAGCATTTCAATTAGAAATTGTTTATCTTTATGTGTATATTTTCAACCTGAATTGTTTGATGAATTGTTGACAGAACCTCATTTCAGCTTTAGAAATAAAGCAAAAAAGATCACAACTAAAAGTCAGCTCTTACGCTCAAGTAATTTGTTTTAATTTTAGCACAGCTCTATCTGGCATCCTCTCCAGCACCTTGCAAAATGAATTATTCCCCCTTGAATTTTTATTTTGTCATATTAGAACTACAAACTTTGATGTATTTCATTGGAATTTTATCTGATAGATCAATACAAAAGAGTTAGTTATTTAAGAGCGAGGAAAATGCAAATGTCCAATCAATACTTTGCAAACGACTGCTAAGATTACTTCTATAGGTATTTTGTAGAATGTTGCTGCCAGCTTTGCTCATCCAAAGATCACAACTTTTGCCTATTTTTCTTTGCAAAGTAGCTCAAGCTCAGTCAGACTGGATCAAGACTTTCTGTGAACAGCAATTTTCAAGTCTTGCCTCAATGAAATGTAGGTGTGTATTTTTTCTGTGCCATTCTACCATGTTAACATGTTTAGATTGTGGCCTGTATTGCATGTTCCTCTTTGTTGTCCTGGAGGACAAACCTCTTCACTAGTCTCAAGTCTCCTTCAGTCTCCAAGGCTTGCTCTGTATTTAGCAATGCCCATCTTTACATCACCTCACACCAGCTTCCCCATCCCTGAAAACAAACAGCAGAATGATGCTGCCACCAAAATGTTTTATGTCGGTCTCTTCTTCCAAATATTTGCTTTGTGTAAAACTGCAAATGAGACTTATTAAGCATTTCTTTTAATAACAAACGTTTTCTGCACTTCTGCACTGATGCTGTCCTACCCACAAAGACAATCAGAGTGTTTCCTAACCAGAAACCTTGGGTGGACAGCACAGTGCGGTCCCTGCTGAAGGCCCGGGATGCAGGGAAACGCATATCCGCTGATCCTCAACACAGGAACACCACAGGGTTGTGTCCTCAGCCCTGCTCTCTTCACCCTTTTCACTCAGGACTGTTCTGCTGTCCACCTCAGAAACACAGTGGTGAAGTTTGTGGACGACACCACTGTAATGGGTCTCATCTCCAACAATGATGAGTCCCACTACAGGGATGAGGTCAGCAATCTCACACAGTGGTGCTCCAGGAACAACCTCATCCTGAACACCAGTAAGACCAAGGAGGTAATAATAGACTACAGGAGGTCCAGGAGGACCGACCACGCTCCTCTCTACATACAGGGTGGAGGTGGTGGAGTGTGTGGACAATATTAGGTTCCTGGGCATCCTGATCTCCTCTGACCTGTCCTGGACTGTGAACCAACAATGGCTTTTCTTCCTCAGAAAATTGAAACATTCCAAACTCTCCACTAAGCTGCTAAAAAACTTTTATATTACCACAATAGAAAGTGTTTCAGGTCTGAGCATAACATATAGTATGGGAGCTGCAAAGTCCAGTAGAGGAAGAACCTAGCACAGGTGGTGAGGAGAGTGCAGGGGATTGTGGGATGCCGTATGCAGGATTTGGACTCAGTTTATGCAGCACGAGTTCAGAGAAAGACCAAGAACATCTCCACTGATCCCACCCAACCGGGCAATGCACTGTTTGCCCCTCTCCCAGCAGATAAACGCTTCAGAAACATCAAATACAAAACTAATGAACTCAGAAACAGCTTCTTTTCAAGAGCTGTGAGGGCAATCGCCCCCTGTGGAGAAGTTTGTGGTCCATCATATGTTACAATCACACTGCTGTTATTGCCTATTGGCACACTCTTATCCTCAGGAATATCAAATTGCACATTTCTGTAAATGAAGCCTCAAGATAACAGCACAAAAAGTACCTCATTACTTTACTACTTGAGATTCGTGAAGGAGGGACTAATCCATGTAACATGGCTCATATCACTCGCAAAAGGACTGATATCAGAGCTCTTGGACTCTGATACAAGCTTGCATGCTCTAATGTGTGTGTGTGTGGGGGGGGGGACTAAACCTGCAAAGTCTGTTGTGTATGTGTAACACCATAGTAAAACATGGTGACAATAAAAGATTCTTGGTTCTTGATTTCTTGGCGCTCTTCCATAAACCCATATTTACATTCCCCCACCTGAGCTATGGATCTCTGCAGCTCCTCTAGTGTTACCATGCTCTTCTTGGCTGCTTCTCTGATTGATGGTCTCCTTGTCAGTCTGTTAGTTTAGATCAGGGATGACCAAAGTTCAGACAGGGGGCCTTTTCTGGCACTTGGAATGTTGTTTTCTTTTTAATGTTATGGTAAGTAAGATCAAAAACATCCAGGGGCTTTTCACTCACACCCATTCATTAAAATCTGCCAAATACAACAAGCATTTTTGTTTTTGCTGCAGGGAATAGACCAAAAATGTTTTCCAGACCAACAAAATCAAAAATGTTCACCCCCCCCCCCCCCCTTCGCCCAAAAGTAAGGAAACTGTACACCTTTCTTCTGTTAATGTAAAAATCTGAGCCCCCTTTTTTTATCTATTCTAACCTATTATTTTCTGTATTTCATTAAAATCATGCATGTTTAATCAATTGCTGAGCAACTAGATAGAGATCAAGTTCATGTTGCCCATTGTTTCAGATGGTCTGGCAGTTGTGTGATAACATTTTAATTTTCAGATATGAGCAATGCTCAGTGAGTTCAACTTTGGAGAAACTGCTTTATAACCTAACCCTGCTTTAAACATCTCCACCGCTGCCTGCCTGAACTGTATGCTGTACTCCTCGGTCTTCATGAGGCTGTTTGGTTCTCTAACAAACTTTCAAGACCGTCATAGAACAACTGAATTTATATCAAAAAAGAATCACACACATCTGGATGGTTTAGTAATTAGGTGACTGGATTTTATTTTGACGTATCAGAGTGAAGGGTACTGAAGATGAATGCATGCAACCGTTCTAAGAATTTCATTTCTATATAAAAACGTATCGTTTTCCTTTTACTTCATAAATATGCACCAATAGTGTTGGTTTAACATATAAAATCCCGAAGCCTTCACAGAACAGCCGTATTTATACTGGAATTACTTAACACACAAGTGGCGTCTGTTTACCAATAAGGTGACTTCTGATGGCAATGGGTTGCACTGGATTTTATGTACAAATATGCACACAGCCCCTTCCAAAATTTTATAAAAAACATTTCCTAAAACATTTATCCATTCCCATCTGCTTTACAGCTATGCATTACTATGTGTTTGTCTTTCACATAAAATCACAATAAAACACAGACGTAAGTGGGATGTGACAAGCAGCAAAATAGTTCTACAGATATGGATAATTTGCAAGGTACTGTATAGTAAATTCATTACAGATTTATTCAGACTGCTCTGACATCCTCAGTCAATGTGTCTGATGGACAAAGCATCAGGACTGGGTCCTGAGGTCTCTAAACCAGGCCTCGTCCTTTCCCTGTGTATCCTTAAGGTCCTGACAATGAACCATAAGCTCATTGTCTCATGATTTGACTCAAAGGCAACATCAAAAGGGGGGAGAGAACATGCGGAAACGTTTTGAAACATGAACTCTTTTGGCATGAATGAAGTTAAAAATTTACAATATTCTGTGTGACAGACATGCAGATTAGCAGAACATGGTGTCCATGAGTGAAAAGTTTGTCTAAGAGTTAGAATGTGTCTCGATGGAGGACACAAAGACAACAGGAGATAGAAAAGCTCATTTTGAGGAGATTCATTGACAAAACCAAAATGTGGAGTTAAAGGTAGAAGACAGAAAGGTGTATTCCCATCGCATGGAAAGAACCGGTATGGCTCTGAGGAAACTGAGGGAAAATGGGTAGAATGAAGATTGGATGGATACACCAATCTGGGAAGGCAAGGACAATAGAGCTAACCATCAGAAACACATGATCAATTGAAAAATAACCAAACAAAAAATAAATCACCACTGAGATAATAAAGTTAAAAATGAATTTGTTATTGATCACCATGCAGGACAAAAGCAAAATCCCCAAAACGCAGGAGCAAAACGCGGCAGCATACCTGTTAAGGAGAGTGGAGATAAGTTAGGGTGTAATAAATTGAAAAATGTCGGGTCAGCGCGTCTTCGGGTTTTCAGCATAACTGCAGCAGCTGAGTCTTCAGGACAAAGGTTGACGCTACCACGTGGAGACCAGCAGCTGTCCTAACAGGATTAGAGGCAAGGGGCAGCTATGGAAACAGGAATAATACTTTTATCATTCCTCTTTCCAGATCCCAAATTCATGTCCCCAACATGTTCTCCACCTGTTTTTGCAAAGTTCACAGTTACTGGTACCTGTGGTGTCTGTACCTGGCCTTCAGTCCGTTGAGCACTGGAGACAAACCCCAGTCAACCCTGCAAGGACTATGCAAATAGCTAGATAATTATTTGCTCCAACAGATATTAAACTGTAGATCTTTCCTCCACTAGATGCTGCTTATCTGAAAGGCACCCTCAAAATTAAGACACATTTTCACAAAGTTTGTCTAAAGATGTCTTTCTTTTTGGCCCAGATTCCCTCTGAGGCTTCCCAAAGCAAAGCCAACATGTCCTGAATGCATAAATTTCCAACCGTTCGCATCTCGATTTTCTTGCACTGATCAAAGACCTTATCTGACGTCAAGTAGGCTGAAGACGTACTTCATCGGGTTTTTCAATCAGCAGGGGAGTTGGGTTTTGGGAAGGCGTTTGGCTTGGTTTTCAGTGAAGCAGAGATCTGAATGCAGCTGTGGTTTCAATAAGCAACTCTTTCTGAACCCAAGGATGATAGGCTCGCCCCACAGTTTAACCCGTCTGTGATGCTGGAGTGACTGAAGTGGCGTAAATCGTCGGGCACACGGAAAAAGGTGTGTGTGTGTGTGTGTGTGTGTGTGTGTGTGTGTGTGTGTGTGTGTGTTGGTTCTGACGTCAATACCCCTCCGATCTAAAATTAACCGCACAGTGAGGAAGTCTCACTGCACCTTGTAGGTGTCTTCTATGAATGTATTTATAGGGAGAAACTAAACAGGGTGAGAGAGTGACAGGTGAAGTGTGTGGATATGTGGGGAAAGGAGAGGAAAAAAATAAGCGACCCAGGAGTTATTTATGGAGCCAGACTGCCAGGGAATGTTTTCTGTCGGGACTCGCCCCCCCGGTTTCATGTATTTCAGGCAGGTTGGATGAAAAAACAATGAGCAAACTGCTGAAGCTCTGCAAGATCTCGTTGCCTATTTATACGAGTTACAGTTTTAAAACGTGCTTTGCTTGTAAAATTTAAATTTAAAAATGACTGGGTTCACGCTTTTAGATTGCAAAGAGATGTTTTTGGTACAGTGATAAAGAAATCTTTGAACCAGAGACGGGCTTTTTACTCTCTAAGGCAGAAGCTAAGATGTAAATCACATCATGCACTCACCAAAAGAAAAATCTTCAACCCATCTTTTCAATCTTTACAGATATGTATTCCAAAGGTTTGTTATATCCTGTGTTAGCAGCGAGGAAATCTCTTATATACAGTGCCTTGTGAAAGTTAAAATGCTCCTTTAACTTTTCCTATTTGGTGACGCTACAAGCACAAACTTCAATATATTTGAGCGGGATTTTCTGTGAAAAACTAATACAGCTTATAGGTACTGCATATTTCTGAAGTGTAAAAAAAACAAGATACATTGTTTTCTGAAAACATTCAGAAAGCTGCAAAATAGTTCAAGCTCAGGGCGGCTCTCCTGCTAGAAGATGAGCTTTGGCTCCAGTCTCGGGTCTTTTGCAGCCTCGAACAGGATTTTGTTTCCAGAAATTTAGATCCGCTTTCCCGTCAGCTTTGACCAGCTTCAGAATCCCTGCAGAAAAAAAGGTTTTCCCACAGCACCATACTGCCACCACCATGTCCCAGGGTGAAGGTGGTGTCTTTCTTCGGTGGAGATTTATTCTCATCAAACCAGAGCAACCTGTTACTGGGTCTTCTCGTGGCTATCTCTCTTTTTCCCGCTCTTCCAGATAGTCCAGAAATGTGAACAGCACAATGAGCAGCTGGCCTGTTGACAGAGTCCTCCACCTCAGCTGTGGATCTCTGCAGGTCCTATAGAGTGGACATGGTCCTCTTTGCTGCTTCTCTGGATAACATTCCTCTTTCCTGGCCTGTCGGTAGAGTTGCAGTCGTGCCATCCTCGATTTTAGGATGATGCCTCACGTTATCTGTGAAATATTCAAAGCAAGGAATGAACTTTTGGTTATCTCGCTCTGCTTTGAACTTCTCGACAGCTTTCTTCCTGACCCGCGCTGCTGTGTATCTTTGGTCAACATAAATTACGCAAAGGGAAACTTTATTTACTAATTAGGTGACTTCTGGAGTCTGTTGGTTGCACTAGTTTGTATTTAGTGGCATCGGGCGTGAACATAGTTGCACACCCCACTATTCCAATTGATAATTGTAAAAGTATTTCAAAAATCCGAAAAAAATACAGTGAGTTTTGCAGTTGAAATCTAACCGAATGTGGAAACATTTTATGAGGATTTTTGCATGGTTTTCCAGCTCTCGTGGAGGGAAATGTGTCGTATTGCTTTCAAGCTATGGTTGCATTACAATATAAGGCATATACGTCAAAGTCTAATGCAAGTAAAGATTTCTTCAAGCAGTTCTATAGCACCAGATTTTAAGATTTCCCTATGTGTCAGTTTACGAATATGAAGACTCTTTTTTGCTAAATTAATAGACACTTGCAGAATCATTACTTGGACCTGGCTGTCTGTGCATCTCTGCATCCATCAATCATGACTGTCAGTTTCTCCTGTTCCCATCTGCCTGATTAACTTTATTCAGTTCACCTGGTCGCCTGCCTTTATATACTGCGCTCACACAGCACTCATTGCTGGCAGACTATAGAAAACACTCAATGAGAAGATATCAAGCGGTCCGCTCTGCCAAGAGCTGCCTTCACCAGGGCTTATTTCTTAAATTTAAATACATTCTTCCTTGTTTCTGGCTCAAATATTGGATCCTCTGTTTGCTTTGGCCTTACATGATTGGATTATTTTGTCCGGAATACCTTTCTTTCTTTTTTTTTCAACTTTAACCAGGAAGTCTCCTGAGATAAAATCTCTTTTTTAAAGGACCAAAAAATAATGACACCTAGTGTTTTAAATCGGAACAACACACAAAACAGTGTAAAGCCGTTCTACACTGTACCTCTAGGTTTGAAAGGAGAAAAGCTTTGACCAAGCCATTGCTGATGGAGAGGAGCGATTGCTTCTAGAAAATGTTCTTTCCATCCTGCATGACAAATGAGAACGGGTTTGGTAAATTTCTTACTTATTGCTCCTTTAAGGGAGACCTTGCTTAAAGGCTCACCAATACACATCAGAGTAATACACATGGTAATAAAATAAATGGCTCAAAAGAGATTCAAATTATAATTTAAACTGCAGTCTTCAGTTCAAAAGGGTTTCTAATTCACCCAGGGAGTTAAAATGCTGGAGTCGAGTGAGTCTTGTTTGCAGTCTTGTAGTCTTCTCTACGACAAACATGCAGCATAGGACGAAAATCAATATGTCCTTGAGAAACACTTTACTTATGATGACCATGTTGCAGCATTAAGATTTGGAGCTTCATCTGAAAATTGGTCAGTGTTGTTTTGTTAGCCATGAATGCTGAAGCCCAACCGCGTCCGCCAGTCCGCTTACAAGTTGCGTAATTTCATTGCTTTTAAACAAGCACCTGCGGACAAATGTGTGCCACACAAAATGTAATTTAAATCTTCTCCTGAAGTAAAGCCTCTGAGCTCATGAGCCACAAAAGATGCATTTATCGGATTCTTTTGGCAGCTGGTGGGTAATTTTCTTCGCTCCATTGAAACAGGGCTTCTTAGAAGCTTTTCTAAGCTCCCCTGGGATCACTTTTTGTACACTTTTACTCACACCGCCGTTTAGTTTCTCTCCTAACAGTAAGTCAGCAAGCTGCCAGAGCAGCCAGGGGGAGATATTTGATGGGACTAATGAGACATGTTGCTAAACCGAGTCCAACTCAGAAAGGGTTTGTTTTTGTTTTTTCACTTGTTGATTCTATTGACTTTTTTTTTTTTTTATATGAAGTCAGTTGCATCAAACTTTGACAGCTTTATCTATCCAGCTGTGCCAAAAACCTGCAACAGTGAAAGAGAAACAGTGGTGGGGTCGAAAAATGCTAAGTCTTCAACTCATAGATGCACCGAAAAAGCAGCAAAAGCTCTTATTAAAATGTCTGACTGACATCTGTATTTTTTTTACATAATTTTAAAATTTTTTTTGAAGGTGCGAAAGTGTGACACACACCTCCGTGATGCGCCTTGTATCCTGGATGTGTTAAGACTAAGAGCACCAAGGATCTTTTCAAAACAAATGTTATTCTCGAGTGATTATTTTTGTAAGCCCTGGGCGCCAGAAGAAAAGCCTCCCAAGGATGGCTCAGAAATAATTTCGCTGGCCTTTTAGCTGCTCTTATTATGTAGCCGCATCAGAGCTCCCTTGGCCAAAGAGGAAACATACAAACACTCTTTCAGTCCAGATGCATAAACCATTTCACAAAAGGCTAAAATATACCTTTTTCAAAGTAGCTTTGCCCATCCTTTCTAATTTATTTATGGATATCTATCTCTTTTGGATGTCATCAATCTTTCAAGGTTGAATATGTTTGTGAGCCTAACCGGGCTGATCCTCCATTCAAGTTTCATTAAGTCCTTGTCCTCCTGTAAATATGTAACATCTACTTAATGGGACCGCAGTCAAAATGAATGGATGCACTGAGTAGTGCTTAAAAAACATCTTATTTTTCAGGTTTACCCTTCCCGCACAGCCCAGCCCATGAAAGAGCTGCTGAGCAGTGAAAGAGTTTTCAAATTGGCTGTGAGGCATAAGTTGAACTTTGATCTTGGATCAAGCCAAAAAAAAAAAATCACAGAACCTGCTGCAGCTGTTCACCTTTTATCTACCTGAACCTTGAAGTGCTTCTATCGATTCCACACAGCCGATAGTCGTTGTAATAGTTTACATTCATTAAGAAGTTCAATGTGTGACAATGTTTCGTTGGAGAAGTTGTCGGTGGCGCATTTAGGCGAGAAATGCAATGTGGAACATTGTGGAGCATACCCCAATGAGGCATAACATTACGACCACCTGCCTAATGCTCTGTTGGTTACATCCGGCACAGTTCTCACCTGTAGCATGGACTCTACCAGACACCTGACCGCGTGCTGGAGCATCTGTCACCGGGAAGATCCTTTAATTTCTGAATGCTTTAAGACAGGAGACCCTGCTGAAACTGACTTGTTTGTCCAACTGGACTGGATTGAGATTTGGGGAAAAATAGAAACAACACCTTCAATTTATTGTGCTTCTCAAACCAATAATGAAGCATCTCTTACTTTGTGGTCAGGCAAGTTATTCTGCTGCTGGGTTTGAGGTTGTTGTTGGGTTTTTTTTTTTCAAGCATCACGCTGCCTTCTTCCCACAGTGTGTTTACTTTGCAAGTAACATACATGTGTCCAACCATCCATGTAATGTTAAAGAAAGCTTCATTGATCACACCAGGCCACATTCTTCCATTACTGTGTTCTCCACTTCTTATTTTTTTAAAATGCAAAAACTACCCTGACTGATCTGCAGCTATACAGCCCCAAGACATGCAGTTTAAAGAGGCACTGATCCAGTAATCCAGCCATCACAACTTAGCTCTGGTGAAATTCCCTCAGTCCTTTATATAACATCTCCTGCTTCTACATCAACGGGGAGAAAATGGTGCTTGCTGCCTAATTTATTCAACTAACTAACAGGAGCCATGATGAAGAGATACTCAGTGTTATTCACTTTACATGTTATGTTATGCCTGATCAGTGTAATGTACCATTGTACATATATTTTGCACATGAACTCCTTTAAAGAGTAATACTACAACACAGCAAAGACACATTTTTACCTGCTTAGCTGTGTTTCTCCCCCAGATGAAGCCACTTTAGGATCTACTATTGCAACAAACCTTTTACTTTCATCTCACATGGAAAGTACCCCTGGATCAGTGCTTCTGTATTCTTTTTGTGTCTCTGCTCTCTCCCCTCAAATCCCTAGTCAATCAGGGCAGATGGCCGTTCACACTGAGCCCTGTTCTGCTGGATGTTTCTTCCTGTTAAAGGGGAGTTTTCCTCTCCACTGTCACCATATGCTCATTCAGGAATGAATGCTGCAAGTCAATGACGCGATGCAATCTGCTGGGTTTCCTTAGATCAGGGGCGTCCAAACTTTTCAGCTTGTGAGCTGAAATTGTCAAGTCGAAAGCACTCAAGATCCAATAAATTCACAAAATTAATAACATAACCAAAAAATTAATTTTTTAACCTACTCTGCAAAATATGATCATTTTAAATGAACAACTGGACTATCTGTATTTAGCTAATTTTAATAAATTAATTCTAATCAGGTTTTAATGCATCAAAGTCTGCATTTGAGTAAAAGTAATTTGTCTTACTATGAAATTAAAGAAAATATAAAAAGTTTAGTTATTAGAAGACAAATGCTTTGTGTTGTACCAAGATCATTTCTTGATCTTTCTTAAAACGCAGTTGGGCTTGGCCGCACAAAATCAGTGTAGGGGCCACAATTGGCCCCCAAACCTCACTTTGGACACGCCTGCCTTACATAGAAAACTTTTCTATCTCTGTGAAGTGCCTTGAGATGACAGATGTTGTAAATTGAGGCAATATAATCAAACTGATTTGATTTACAGAAGAATAAATTCAGCCAAAGATACAGTGATTTAATTACTTTGTCGATGAAAAACGAAATCTTTTTGTGTTGCGATCTTTGGCAATGTTTTACAGTACAATATAGGGAAGAATGCACATAAAATCCCTGGGGTTTTCTAAAACTAAATTTGCCCAAGTGCAATATACTGCTACATTAAGAAAGCTTCATTTTCTCTTTCTTAATGCATCAGTATGTGCATTGTCAAAGAGCCAGTTGTTTATTACTAAAACTAGATGTCAAAAAAATAAGACATCATTCAAAAACATTCTTTACTAAACTATCTTGAGCTCAAAAGTCAAACATAACAAAATACATCCAGATAAAAAATACATATACTGTTAAAGACAAATCAACTGTGTTTATAGCATAGACACAAAATGCTGCAATTGATTTTTGTGCATGATGTCATGCTTTGTGGCTGAGGAGGATGACTCTGGTGCAGACAGCAGCATTGGATGAAAATAATTATATTTAATAAATGAGAACAGAGAAGACAAGACGGCACAAGGAAGCACAGCGAGAAACACAGACAGAGACAGGCACAACAGTGGGGAGTGTAATATGAGGATCCAGCGCAGGACAATGTGAGTAAAGAGCTTAAATATTGAGGGAGATGTGGAGAATGCATTGGATGCAGGTGTGCCACAACCAGGGAATATGGGGAGTAGATGAGACAGAGAGAGGGCGAGGAGCTGAGGGCCGGAGACTAATTAACATAGGAGCTGAACAGAGAGCCACAGGAACACTAGGGAAAATCTAACAGAAATGATTCTGAAAAAAACACAAGAATTAACTAACCAAAAAGGAACAAGCACAAACAAGAAGGAACTAAAATGGTAACAACTAAAATATAAACAACAGGGAAATTAAGAAAAGAGCCACAAAGTATATCCAAAAACCCAAACCCCTCAGGATGATAACACCTATTTTTGTCATCTTCTGTCCCTTTTAGCCGTTTGCCTCACCTTTCTGCCTTCCTTTTTTTCTCTTTCACCTTTCCGTTTATGTATCCATCGCATTTGAAAGAATCCCAAAAATAATAATAAAGGTTTTTGCATGATTATCAAGTGGAGCACTATAGCAAAAGCAGAAACGTTCCACCTGTGAAATTAAATATGTTGAGCTCTCTAAATGTGCATTTATAATCTATCTGACACTGAGAGCTTCAGAAGGTTGCGTTGCCACTGCTCTGTATTGGGTTGCATCAGGTTGCCCAGGTGTTTGGAGTTGATACTTTGTTCTACTTTTCATGACTGCTGTCTTAATTTGCTGTTGTGGTTGAGAACTGCCACCAACGCAGAGCTCATTGGAGGACAGCTGCAGGTTGTCTGCACACATTACAGCATCCTCGTCTTTGAGCTTTGTTAATGGATTGAAGCTGATTGAACAGATTTTCTCCTCCATTTGTGACCCAATTATGATTAATACTCCCCTACAACTTCCTGAAAGCCAGCTTACTGTACTCGCATGACTGAACCACTGAAGCAGCTTAAAAGGCCTGTTCCAATCATCGATGACGCAGCAACTATCGCCACCATAAACCACCACGGCCACGTGGCACAGAGAGGTTCTAAAAATTCCCACATGTCTGAGAATTTGAAGATTATAAAAGGAAAATAGAACAAAAAACTCTGAATAATTAATGATTTCACAGAAAAAAATAAGGCAGAAGGTGTCAATGCAGAAGCGTCTTTGTATCAACTTAGGTGCTGACGTTTGCAGACCACATCCATATTTTTCTTCAGCCAGAACGATAAATAATGCATGAGCGGTTTATCATAAGCTTGAATACGTAATGGTCTGTTAGACCTCGCAGAAGCAGGGATGGATATTTTCCTGCAAATAAGCAGACCAGATTGATTTCCATGAGTACAAATAAAATTGAGCTGTCTTCAGAAATATGCTGGGTGCAGACGCTGCTGCTGAGAGGAAAACTTTCCTTAACGTGTGCTCTAGAAGGTAAGTTACTCATACCACCCAGCTTAGTCCATAAAAGTTGGTTTAGTAAGTGAATTTTTGGTTGTTTTGGAGGAACTATGCAGCACATAGTAAATGTAATTTTGTGCCATTGGAGCACATGAGTCACTTTTAGAATGAGAACATCCCATATGTTGCAGAGCTTTGACAGAGCTGACTTTTAATAAAAATCTAATCAAACTGGTTGAAAAGAACCACCGTTATACGTTTAATAAGTCATTTTTCTTTTGCTTTTAATGATAAAAATGCGATGACTACTCAGCCAAGGTCAGACACGTTGAAGACGGCAGCAATTTCCAAATGACTAAACCCTTCTGGGAGAAAGTTGAACTCCAATGTGACCCGGCTTTTCAGTAACTACATCTAATCCATTACAGGATTTTTTTTTTTTTTTAGAAAAATAAGGATGTGATTTTGGAAATGGCGTACAAATCATCCCCACATCTTATTATTGTCATTTAGCATTTCAACACGGTACACTTTGTTGAGTTAGGTGGCAAACATTTATAATTTTCCATATTTCTGATTAAACTTCCTAAATAGAATGTCCCTATAATTGAGGAGAACAAGTACACTAGATAGATAGATAGATAGATAGATAGATAGATAGATAGATAGATAGATAGATAGATAGATAGATAGATAGATAGATAGATAGATAGATAGATAGATAGATAGATAGATAGATAGATAGATAGATAGATAGATAGATAGATAGATAGATAGATAGATAGATAGATAGATTCATTGGCTTCCTGTTAAATCAAGAATAGAATTTCAAATTCTCCTTCTAACGTATAAAGCCCTTAATAATCAAGCTCTATCATATATCAGAGCTCTGATTACCCCTTATGTTCCTAACAGAGCACTTCGCTCTCAGACTGCAGGTCTGCTGGTGGTTCCTAGAGTCTCTAAAAGTAGAATGGGAGGCAGATCCTTTAGCTATCAGGCTCCTCTCCTGTGGAACCAACTCCCAGTTTTGGTCCGTGAGGCAGACACCCTATCTATTTTTAAGACTAATGTTAAAACTTTCCTTTTTGACAAAGCTTATAGTTAGAGTGGCTCATACCCTGAGCTATCTCTATAGTTGTGCTGTGATAGGCCTAGGCTGCTGGAGGACATCAGGGTCTAATTTTCTCACTCTACTGATTTCTACTGTTCTTCAGTCTACTGTTCTCCAGTTTTGCATTGTATTACATTGAAATGACTATCGTCATTTCTGCTTTAACTTTCTGTTCTCTCTCTTTTATCTTCATAGAAGGTACACCTGGTCTGGTGTTCTGTTAACTGTGACATCATCCAGAGAAGACAGCTCACCCGCTACTTCCATCTAATGTAGAACAGATTACTAGATCAATGTGTGCTTCTGTGCTTTTTTGTCTCTCTTGTTGTGTCTCTGTTCTGTCTTCTGTAACCCCAGTCGGTCGAGGCAGATGACCGTTCATACTGAGCCCGGTTCTGCCGGAGGTTTTTCCTTCCCGTTAATGGGTAGTTTTTCTTCCCACTGTCGCTTCATGCTTGCTCAGTATGAGGGATTGCAGCAAAGCCATGGACAATGCAGACGACTCTCCCTGTGACTCTACAGTTCCCCAGGAGTGAATGCTGCTTGTTGGGACTTTGATGCAATCAACTGGTTTCCTTATATAGGACATTTTTGACCAATCTGTATAATCTGACCCAATCTGTATAATATGATTGAACTTGATTTTGTAAAGTGCCTTGAGATGACATGTTTCATGATTTGGCGCTATATAAATAAAATTGAATTGAATTGAATAGATTGGCTGTTCAGGGATTTATAGACTAACAGAAGTATTTTAAAGTCTATTCTCTGAGATACAGGGAGCCAGTGTAAGGACTTTAGAACTGGGGTGATGTGCTCTACTTTCTTAGTCTTAGTGAGGACGCGGGCAGCAGCGTTCTGGATCAACTGCAGCTGTCTGATCCACTTTTTAGGCAGACCTGTGAAAACACAGTTGCAGTAAGTAAACAACTAAAGATCCACACATGGATGGGTATTTCAAGACCCTGCCGGGACATTAGATCTTTAATCCCAGAAATGTTTTTCAGGTGATAAAAGGTGGACTTAGTAATTGTTTTCACGTGCCTCTGTCTGCACTCTCTACAGCACTTTGAATCGTTTTGTTGGTGAAAAAGTGCAATATAAATCAACTTGTCTCTGAAAGCTGAGTCCATCACTGCATCCACATTTCAGACCTGATCAGTGTGTTGCTGTGTTCTGGCTCTTGATCGCTCCACATTGGCTCCAAACACAATTACGTCCCTTTTTGAATTTATTCGACTGAAGAAATTGTGGCACGCCTGCTCATTGATTCAGAAAGCCATAAGACGTCACATCTGCAGTTTGCCAGAAGTCATGTGGAGGACACAAGAAAGAGAAGGTGCTCCAGTCAGATGACCCTGAAAATGTTTATATAAACACACACAAAAAAAAAACTGTGTTTGGGCAGAAAGCTAACACTTCCCCCTGAAAACATCCTTCCTGCTGTGGAACATGGTGGTAGCAGCGCCATGCAGTAAGTGGCCAGGAATATTAACAGATGGATTGAGCTAAATAAGCTGGAAGGAAACCTCACAGAGGCAGATAAAGACTTGAGTGTTGGCCTGGTTCAATTAAATAATGACATTTAAGATTAAATCAATGTTTTGACACCACACTGCGAAAATAGAACTAAAAATAAGATTTTTTTTTTAGAACTGAGTTAATTTTTCCTTGATTTGAGCAGGTAAAAAAGATTATTTGCCAATGGAACAAGATTTTTACACTTAAAATAGGAAAATTCCATCGCATTCATCTTATTTCAAGAGCAGGATATCTAATTGTCTTATTTTAGGGGTAAAAATACTTATTCCATTGGCAAATAATCTTATTTACCTGCTCAAATCAAGGAAAAACACATTAATTTCAAGAAAATGTTACTTATTTTTAGTTCTCTTTTTGCAGTGCAACAGAAAACATTTAGGGCTTTGGGGTCTCATTCTTTATATTTCAATTAATTAATTACAATGCAGATGACTCTTCCTGTGGCTCTACGCTTCCCCAGGAGTGAATGCTGCTTGTCGGGACTTTGATGCAATCAACTGGTTTCCTTATATAGGACATTTTTGACCAATCTGTATAATCTGACCCAATCTGTATAATATGATTGAACTTGACTTTGTAAAGTGCCTTGAGATGACATGTTTCATGATTTGGCGCTATATAAATAAAATTGAATTGAATTGAATTAATTAATTAATTAATTAACACGTTTATTGGACAGCATACCAGGCTGAGGAAAAAATAGATTAGAGAACCGATGGTAGGATCTATAGATCAAATGTGCCCAAGCAGATGAGTTAAATAAGATCAACCAAAAGTAGCAGGGTAAGAGTAGCTTTATTAGGTTGTTGTGACAGCAGGATGCAAGCATTTTCACATTTCTCCTTCTTCTTCTTTTATGTCAATCTTACAAAAAAAAAACAAATCTGAACTCCTGTCCTCCTTTATTCGGGCTCTGATAGGTTGGGGCGAGTGCTGACGGGGGCCAAATATGGAGCATTAGGGGGGAGAGAAAACAGGATGGAGACGGGGCAAGACGGGAAGACAGGAAATGAGAGGAAGAACAAAGCTGAGAGTTTTTTTTTTTTTTTTTGTTTTTTTTTTCTTTTCCCTAACCAGATATAGTCCCAGTGGTTCTTGTAATTATCTCCTCCACAACTTCCTGTAACTCTCCATCGCTGAGCCGCATCTATAAATAGCTACCAACTGCATCCAGCAGAAGGGAACGAAGGCGCCTTCCCTTCCCTTCCCTTCACTTCAGCCTCTCTGTCCTCCTCTCCTTCCTCGGCCTCCCTCCTTCCCCTCCCCGGACCCCGGCCTCTGCCCCGCTCCCCCTCTTCCTCGCCTGGGCCGTGCTTCACTTGGAGGACATGGTGTAGCAGCCGTGGGGGTGCCACTGCATGTCGCGGATGCGCCTGACGGACTGCATCTGGGGGCAGCGGGCGCCGAACTCGTTGAAATGCCTGTAGTCGCCCTTCTCCAGCAGGTACTGGCTGCCGCGGTAGCCGGGGAACTGGTACCCCACCCAGCTGAGGAGGGAGAGGGAGAGGGAGAGGGAGGGGGCATGTGGTTACATGGTGCCAAAGTTGCACTGGAAACCATTCAATTATAAGTTCGTGCACAGAGAACGCTGAGAGATGAGTGAGACATGTGTGCCAACTATATTAGAGGCAGATGCAGGGAGGGAAAAAAGCCAGGGCGGATAAATACATCCCTCAGACCAAAACAAAGCAAAAACATCGATCTGCGCGTCATGCTGTCAGGCTGTCAGACTCGGCTACCCCAGCTGTTTGTCTGCGATAGTTCAGAGCGCCGAGAACAAAGTGATCACAGCGGAGACTGAGCTTTGTTTTGCCAGCCACACCTCTGTGAAGGCAGACCGGGACGCCGCGCCGCTGACGTCCGCGACACCCTCAGCAAGCTGCCGATGAAAAAAAAAAAAAAAAAAAAGGTCTCTCTATTCCTGATATGAGAGCTGGAAGCTGTTCCTGCCTGTAGGAGAATGACGTCACGGACGCGAGAACCGTCTGACACACGCAGCGGCGGGCAGGCTCTGACTTTTATTTTATTTATTTTTTTTTTTTTTTATTTGATGCAGTGGTTGGAGAAGCAGAGTGCAAATGTTTTTTGTCAGCCCCGCTTAAATATGTATGATGCGCCGAGTGGAAGAAAAAAAAAATGCAAATGCAGGCATGAGCTCTGAGAGCACCGCTTGTTACTTAAAGTTAAATAAGATCTGGAGCCGTGAAGGTGAGACTCGTGCAATTTGCACCTTATGCTCTCCGCGCCTCGTGCTGTGAATATCCAATTCACAATAGATGAGGCGGTGACGTCAAAAGGAGCCGGGTGATATCAACACTGCCGATCATGCTGATGTAGTTACCATATTTGGCCATTTTTCAGAGAGCACCTCGGGGGTAGAAGCAATTTCAGTCACTTGTGAGAGTAGCAACGTATTAAACTTTCCTGGAAGAGGTGGGTGGTGTATGAAGCAGGGGGTCTGCAGCTTGTCGCTCTTTAGGCCCAATCACAGTGGCTTCAAATAAAATGCTATTAAAAACGTAAATAGAAATAGTTCTTAAATCGAAAACAGTAGCACTTATTTCAGATTTTTCATAAAATAGTGATAATAGAAGAAAAAATGTGTAGTGTTTTTGTCTTTTAGTGGCAAATCACTTGCTTTTTTTCTTCACTTTCTATATATATATATATATATATATATATATATATATATATATATATATATATATATATATATATATATATATATATATATATTTGTCTGTTTTTATTCTCTGCTTTTATCCATTAAAGAAGAAATTGAATCGTGGTTCCTTAATTTAACCATAAAACATACAGAATTAACATAATAGTTGTTTTTTTTATCTGTAAAAACTGATAGGGTTTGTTCCCTTCTTCAAAGGGATCGTGTAGGTTTTGTGTCTCCTGACAAATTAAATCTGTCAGGGCAAACTTGGTCTGCTGCAGGGGGGTCCTTAGTTTTAATCCCACTCAGAGGACTTTTTGCATGAAGTTTGCAGGTTCCCTATCCAGGGTTTGTCCTGATGACTGAGGAGATAGACCCAGGTGGCCTGGTGGATTTAGTGGGTATGGGAAATGGTTGGAGGGAAAACAATGGTTTCCTTGGATTGGAAAGGATGCTGATCCCTGGTACAAACACTGCTTTCCTGACTGTACTTTGTCCACCAGGTGAAAGCAGCTCCAGGTGCCTGTTTGCACAAACAAAGGGCTGGCCTTGTTTGAATTAGAGACTTTTGAATATAGGGATTGTCAAAAAGCTTTTGTGTCTTCAAACTTTCTTCCCTTTTGAGATTGTTGTCGATGCAAACAAATTGAATAGGAATTTTGCCAGATTAATTAGTGTTTCCGTTATTATAAAAGCAGGACAACAGCATCGACCAGCTTCGGCAGTGACCACCAGATGGCAGGTAGCTTTAACAAGCTACTTTTCAGCCTCAGTGCATTTCTCCTTTGGTGACTCCTCTGGCTGCAAGAACTGTGTAGGAGTGTGGCACATCCACGCTTTAACATCAAATAAAGAGATCTGTGTGCTGAGGTTAAGATCAGAGCATTTACCAAAGGACATTGTCAGATGCCAGAGATGTAGATCAACCAGATTGCTCTTTTTGCTATACTGCTTCTGCAGGTGAGGAAAAGACAGGCCTCCGCAAAATTAGCACTGTTTTCTCCTTTGACCAACTCAGTGGCTGTTTTTGATCTAGCCAGCATTGCATCAGGGAAGGATGAGTGTGAGTACTGCAAGAAAACACGGCCGTGTACTGTGGCAGTCTAATGATATCATGGTCGGTATTTAATTTGAAATTAAAATGAAGCAAACTAATGTGCATAAGTTTGATTATGTCTCTAATAGTCATCAATATGTAGTGCTTAGTGGAGTTGATGCTGATGGGTGGCAACTAAGCACCCAGAATACAATGCAGTACAATGCCCATTCCCCATTAGCAATTAGAAGGAGTAGTGTGGTTAGCATATTTTTTAAATCCAGCACGACAGACGGAGGTTAAAAATTAAAAATATTTAAAGAAAGTAACTTTGCTGTAATACGTTCATCCGTCTTGGAAGCTGCCAAAATAATTATGGGTCAATTTGTCTCTTTGCCTCTTGGACAATACCTTCTCTAGAGAAGTGGTTCCCCAACCTGGCCCTCAGGGACCCCTGTCCAGCATGTTTTAGATGTCTCCCTGCTGCTAAACACAAGACTCGAATGAATGGATGATTAAGAGGCTTCTGATGGCACACGGTGGACGCCATGCAATCATTTGAATCAGGTGAGCTGAAACAGAGACACGCCTAAAACATGCAGGACAGGGGTCCCTGAGGGCCAGGCTTGGGAATCACTGGTCTAGAGGGGTCCCAAAGGATGTTCTGCAGCCAGACGGGTCCTTTCTGTACCCACATTCTTTCAGTTATGATAAAAAAAATGCCAAAGAAGTTAAATAGCCAGCACCAGCTAAACTTTAGCTCTTTCATGTAGCAACCTGGATAAACAGCCGTTATGTCTCCGTGGAGAATATAGTTTACTCATAAATCGCTTCTTAAAGCTTTCGCGTTTCTCCCAACCTTATTGAAAACTCTGTACCAATACAGGTTATTAGAGTTTTCGTCCCACAGTAATGACATCTGCACTGAAGAGTGTTGTCGTTGCTGCTTGTCAAGGTTACAACTGATCTGAATCAGGTCCGACCTTTTGAGTTGGTACGGTTTTACTAACATAAAACAAGAAAAAGTCAGAAAAAAAATAGATGTAAAGACAGAAGCATAAAGTAAAAGTCGGTCACCCCTGTCTATTTGGTAAATATGATGATTTCTGTTGTTTTTTGCATAATCTCAAGCATATTACATTATAAAAGCTCTTCAAAACCCAGGAAAAAAAAACTTGTTTGTAACCAAAGGTAACAAACAAGCAGGCAGGTTATTATTAGTTCTAAAAACCCCCCAGTTTACAACTTTTTCACAAAGGCAAAACCATCGAAGGATACTCACGTCCCACAGCTGACCAGGATGCTTCCCACCCTGTCGGTGAAGCCGTAGGCAGGCAGGCTGGGAACGTCATCGTCCATGATCTCCATCTTGCGACCTTTGTATTCTCCGACTTCATACAAGCAAATCTTGTGCTTCTCCGGGTCCTGCAAAGGGTTGGACGACGAAAACAAGGAAGAAATGAGGAGGAAAGACGGAAGAGAGCGAGCTTCATCCAGGACCCGAGAGCGTAAGCAGAGCTTACCATCCGTACGGGCCTGAAGGACAGAAGGTAATCGTTCTTCTGGCAGTTGCTCCACGAATCCCAGCGGGGGTACTCGCCCTTTTCCAGGATGAACATTTCACCGCAGAAGTTCATCTGCTCAAAGCCAACGAATCTGAGGAAAGAAAAACAGTGCATCGTGGAGGTAACTGTGGATAGACGCGCTCTGAATTTCTTATCATGGCAGCCTTTCATTTAATATACTCTGAGAGCAGCATTGATTAGCCTTCATGAGAGCTCTGCTTAGCCTTTGATCCCGCTCTTCTGCTTGTTGACTCCTTCTCCAAACTAACTGCTGAATTATTTGGCCTATGATGCTTCTTTGGGGATCTAGTGGAAAAGTGAATTATAATGTTGCTCTCTATTCTGTTATCATCTGTTTTTTGTTTTTTTCTTCTTGTTTAGTTATTTCATTCCACTCGCGCTGTAACTGCGGTTTCTTGGTTGTTATATAAGCAGGGAAAAGTTGCTGCAGGGCTCTGATCAAAGTCAGGTACCATCTCAAAAACTAAAGTTCACACTCCTGCCGCACTCTCTGCAAATGGCCCCGCATAAAAGCCTCCCCCTGACTGCCTGAAAAGCAAAGCGTAAAAAATGTCACATAATGGAGAGGCACGCCTGTTAAAATCCCCCGCTGTTTGCCCGCAGGAGTGGGGCTCCTGCGTGCAGTACTTAAAACGCGTGGGCGCGTGGATGTCGTAGCACTTACGGCCCACAGTCGACACGCAGGGAGCGCACCCTGTCCATTCCCATGTCACACACGTTCACGCACTCGGCGGTGATCTCCATGCAGCGTCCCTGGAAGTTCTCCTGGTCGTACACGCACATCTGATGACGTAGAGCAAAGAGGAAAAGGAACTGGTTAAGCTGAGGTGCAGGAAACTTTCCTCACAGAGGAGCCCGTGTTATTCTGGAAAAGATCTAGCAGGCCTCCTTGAGTATTTCTTTTATCCGGCTGTAGCTGCCGACCACCTACTCAGGGAGCTTTAAAAAAAAACAGCAGGTCGTGGCGGCAGGTGAGAGCTCAGAGGGTAAACCGGCAGGGCAGCCGCTTCACATCGTTTGACAAAGACAGCTCAGATGAGTAGCAGGAGATGTTTGGAAATCAGCCGTCTGTGTGTGGGTGTACTCACTGTACCTTGTAGGACATCATGCCCATCTCCGACATCTTGTTCTGTGCTGCCTTCCCATCAGGCTGGGACTTGGGTTTCTCTCCTCCAGCAGACATGACTTAAACCAGAAGAAGAGAAGCGCCGATTACTCTCAAACTGTAGTCTCAACCTATTAAGAGTTAACCAACTTTTGACGAAACACGCAGAAAACAAACAGGAACTTTAACAAAGCAAAAACTTTACCCAAGCTTCATGTCCCAGGCATAGATGGAAGCAATCAAAGCAATCAATTTATTATGTTTGACTTTTCTACATCAATGTTCTTCTTAATGTTATCCTTTAAAGATACAGAAATTATTAAGTCTGAAACGGATAACCACAAAAGTCCAATACACTAGTATTTGGTTATTTATAATAAAAGCTGTTAGTAATCTCGATATAGTTCCTGATTTAGTGAAGTTCCAAATAAGTCAAATGTTGCTTTGATCAGAAAACATTATTTAAAAAATGTTTTTGCACAGATTAAAATTAAAAAATTAAACTCAAGGGATTTTTCGCATCCTCAAGATTGTTAGCAATTCACTGGATGTTTGTCACTTGTTTTTTGTTTTTTTTTATTAATCACAATTTAATTAATGTTACTGTAAGAATACAATATTTGCTGACTTATATAATAGTTTTAGTATGTACTGAGAGTAAGCTTCAAAATGTAGCAGTATTTGATCTTTCCTATTTTCCACTTTTTTCCCCGCACTTTTTTAGAAATAAAACTCAAAAGTGTTGTCGTTATTGTGTCTGGCACATTTTGAAAAAAAAAATGTTCCTCTCTGCTTTTTGTAAAAAAAAAAAAATACAAAAAAAACAAAGGTGACTGGTGCAGATGAGAGCTCAGTCGCCAGAGACGCACCTTCACCAAACATTTAACTTGCAAAGCAGAACAAACAACAAAGCAAAGCAAAGCCTGAGCAGTTTTTCGACAGATGGTACAAAAAGATCCAGCAGTCTGTTGAAACTTTGCCACGCATGTTCGCCACTAGTTTGAGCTCAAAACAATAACATTTTTTTCTCCAAAGTCAAACAATGAACAATCACAAAAGGCAAAACTACTTGCAGAATAATTCCTCAAAATAAATTCCATATAAAAGTATGAATCTGTTCACCGGCTACTGAAAACAACACAGCCTTTACAAGCACAGAAAACCCGCCTAGTCTTTAGGACCAAGCCACAATGTTTCTCATTAAAAATACTGGACTTGCCCACGAGAAAAGTCACGTTTCATTAACAAAATTCTGACTCCCAGCTTGCACAGACTTGACAGATCTACATATCTAGAATCTATCTCCCTCCTGTCTTCTCATCTCTGTGTGGTGTTGATCACTGTCTTACCTACGGCAGTGTGTGCATAAAAAGGTGGACTGGTGGCCAGTGTGGGAGGACAGGGGCCCCATTGTAGCTTTTATATGCTGGCGTCCGTAGTGAGGGGATTATGCAGACAGAAACAAACTCGCTGAGCTCACAGAGCCAACAGAATAGAAACACCCCATCATCAAAGACAGAGAGAGAGAGAGAGAGAGAGAGACCGGGGATAACAGCTGAAATAAAAGTAGACTAAAAGGAAGAAATATGACCAGCAGGGCATCACTTTTTGTTACATTAAGAGGGCCTAATAGAAGACAAACGACTTGTACAAAGGTTCACTTTTGACAGAATTTACGTATAAAGTAAGAAACTGACTGCAGACACTTCCTCTGGGCCCATTTCACCTAAATAAAACTATAGAACTTCAACATCTTTGTGGTCCCACAATGGGGACAACAGTGGCAAAAACACATAGACAGGATACACTGGAGGCACATTATTAGGTAATATAAATCCAAAGCTAATTTGAAGTTGGGTTCTAAAGCTAAAGAGAATAAACTTATAAGAAAGGGGGGGGGGGGGTAGCAATTATTAGTTAATAATACAGCATTTTCTGGTGAAAATGCATACACTATGTTAAAAAAGAAATGCAATGTTAAGGTAATAATAGAGAAAGATAGCAGCCAATTTACAAAACAATGTGGGGAAAAACGGTGAAATGTGCATGATTTTATATGCAAAAACCTCAGAGTAGGGAAAGCATGTGCAAATGGACATCAGCATCTGAGACACGGTGTACATGATTCATGATCAGATCAGATTCAGCTGGGAGGAAAGACCTGCAGAAGCACTCATTTGAGCATCTGGGATGCAGCAGCCTGTCAATGAAAGAGCTCTCCAGCTCTGCATGGGGTGGGGGACATTGTTCATCAATAACGTTATCTTTATTACAGTCCTTCTGTCTTCCACCACCGGCACTGGGTCCAGGGGTCTTCCCACGACAGAGCTGGCCCTCCTAATCAGTCTATCAAGCCGTTTCCCCTCTTCTACAGATAAGCTGCTGATCCAACAGACCACACCACAGAAGTCAAGTTTATTTTTAAAGCACAATTCAGCAGAAATGTGATTCAAAGAGCTTTGCATAATGTAAACCTAAAAATATCATAAACACATCGAAACAGTCACTGGTAGTGAGACCAGTAAGAAACATTAAATTGTATCAGGAGAAAACATTAAATATGTTGGTCAGCGAGTGTTCCTAGGTGGGTTTTCAGTCTTGATTTAAAGGAACTCAGTGTTTCGACTGATTTGCAGTTTTCTGGAAGTTTGTTCCACATTTGTGGAGCATAGAAACTGAATGCTGCTTCTCCATGTTTGGTTCTGGTTCTGGGTATGCAGAGTATGCAGGAATCAGAAGGTCTTCAGGAGCGCCCCTTGCACTCCAAAAGACAGTCTGCTCTGACCCTTCCTGTAAAGAGCATCAGTGTTGTGACCCCAGTCCAGTTTATTGTTCATGTGAACATCCAGGTACTTATAAGAGTCCACTATGTCAGCATCAGTTCTCTGAATATTTACTTGTGTCAGTGGGGTGAGACTGCGCCAGCAAGGTCCACCACCAGCTCCTTTGTTTTCCCTGCATTTCAACTGAGATGGTTCTGTTAGCACCAGCCTACAAAGCTCTCTGTCCACCGTCTGCAGTCTGAGTCAGACCGTGCGAGGTAGAGGTAATAGAGCTGGTTGCTTGTTTCTCTTGCAAGAACTGGCAACAGTGGCTTCCAGCCCACACTCACACCGTTTCCTTTGAGACGCAGCTTACCTGGGCACAGAGGGATAGAATATCCTTCTTAAACGCTTCCAGTGTCGTGTAAAAACTAAAATGCAAGAGTCATTTATCCTGAACTAAAACAGCAATCACCTCAAAGATTCAGCTTGGTTAGCGGCTAGCGTTAGCTTCTTCTAATTTCCTTTTTTTTAATCATCGGTGTAATGGTAGTGAAGCTAATATTTTTGTTTGTGGAATATGAGTTTGTGAAGCTAATTGGTTAGCTGTGCCCCATCACTGGTAGACGAACAGATGAGGTTGGCTGCAGCTTGTTAGATTGGGTTGGGGGAGTGGCGACAGACTACTCAAACCTCAGAAAGTACTGACTCAGCTTATTCATCCCGCCCAAGTCACCTACAGCGTGGGCGTTTTGTCAGTGACCTGCATAGCTGCAAGAAAAATTAAACTCGTTTATTTATTTTTTTTTTGCATATGACAACCTAAAAAGTGTGGCGTGCAAATTAAAAACAGAGCAAACCATGAGAAGAGAAAATAAAATAAGACACCATAGGTCTGCAATCATAGTTTTCCACCAGACACAACATTTTGCATGCTGTTTCCACTCTCAGATGATGGACTGAACAGAGCTCTGTAAGACCAACTCCTGTATTGGATTTCTCCTCAGCTACCTCCCTGACCTGACTGCTGTGTTTCTCGCTCTACTTGATGCAGTTTGATCATTAATGTTCTCTCTAACAAACCTCTGAGGGCTTCACAGTGCGGCTGTAATTATATCGATATTAAATTACACACCGGCGGACTTGCAGCTGCTACTAGTTTTACCACATCTTGTTCAGGGTATCAGACTAAAGGGGGTTTTATATATATATATATATATATATATATATATATATATATATATATATATATATATATATATATATATATATATATGTATATGCATACAACTGTTTTAGCTTTTTATACCTGAAAAAATTTAATTTACTTTCACTTCACATTCAGTTATGTACCACCATCTGTCAATGCATTAGAAAATCCTGATGAAATGCATTGACGTTATGACAAAATGTTGAAAAGTTTAAGGGATGTGAATATTTCTGCAAGGCTACATATGGCAACAGAGTTAATATTTGACCACGTCCAATGTTTTGGCAGTGAACCGGGGCAGCAACCACAAGAACAAGCTAATCATATATTTTCATATTCCCACTTTAAATATCCAAAAGTCGGTCCAAACGTGTGATCTGACAGAAACGGAGCAGTCCTCCGTGTTTGCTGTCACGCCCTAAATGTTTTTGTTCCATTAAATTCACACTGTCGACTACAACAACTACAACTACATCAGTGTAATAGCAGGCACGAGGCCCAAATTCGCACAGTGAGGCAGCTCATAAAAATATTCCCCCCTGTTCCTGTCGGCGCCGTAATAAAGAGGCGGTGTGTGAAACAATAACGAGAGAAGCAATAAGCTGGGAGAAGCAATAACCTTATGGTACCTTTGGGTGAGCAAAAGGCTTCTGTCAGTGCAAGGACAAACAAAAATCTAAATTTCTCTCATGAACACTGCGGGAGAAGATAATTAAATCAAAACCCCTCTGTCTTTTCCTTCCACACGTTTTTGGGTGTGGGTGAGGATAATATTGCGCTCGCTGTGGGCTGCGAAAGAAACATCTCGGAGTGGCTCGTTTCATACAGAGCAGACGGGTCATATGTGAAACATGAGGTTGCAGACGATGCCTCGTGATGTGCAGCATCACAGGAAGACACAAAAGGAAGCCGAGACCCCAGCTGTGCTCCAGCTGAGACGCCGGGGTCTGACGTAAAACTCGGGGTCGGTGGCCTGCCTACTTCCTGCGCTTTGAAAATGGTCAAAAGCCACAAGCTGGAGGCAGTGGGAACCAAGCGGGAGATGAGGGGAAATTATGAATCAAACATTGCACGTCCTTTGCCAGTGCACAGAGACTTGGGATCAAATAAAAAAAAGAGAAGATGTTTGTTTTAAGGGTCATCAAAAAAGTTTAATTTGTCTTTTTTTTTTAACAAGTCAGCTTAGTGATGACAAGAGGAACAGTAGCTATAGTTTTATACAGTGTTGTATAGTAACAAAGTAAAAATACTTCACTACTGTACTTAAGTATATTTTGTAGTACTTTATACTTTTCTCGAGTATACATTTTTTTTGATTACTTTTACTTTTACTTCACTATATTTCTGAACTTAATTGCATACTTTTACTCCAATACATTTTCAATGTTTGGATTAGTTACTCATTACAAAAAGAGAAAGAGAGACTCACGCAGGCAAGTGTTTTAACCCTACCTACTGATTGACTGCGACAAAGTCGGGACTTGCCTGACCTTGTTCATCCCCACCAACAGTATAAGAAGCTGGTTCAGTAGTAAAGCAGGTTGAATTAACCCTGTGGTATAGGTAAAGCATCTAATAGCAGAGTCCTAATTTTCTTAACTAAATGATAACCTGCAGGTGTATCTATTAGCAGGTTTACCACTTCCTGTAGGTTAACTAAGCCTGGTTTATCACTTAACCATGTCCTTAGTATACACCCCCTGGTCTAAATTTTGCCTGCACTTGGTTGTGTGTTGGTTGCTTAGCACTGACCTTACTTGAAGAAGGAAAACTGAAAGCTTACAAAAAGGTTGTATTTTCTGTCTAAACTTGGTCTAAATTTCTCCTGCACTTGGTTGTTTATATTATTTCAAGTGAATTTGACTTTCAAAGTTTACCAAAATCTAAAAATGTCATGCAAACTGCATTTGCTTTGTTTTACTTTTTACTTATACTTTTTATTACATTACTTGAGTACATCTATTTTTACAGTAATTTTCATACTTAAGTACAAGACATTTCAGATACTTTAAGACTTTAACTCAAGTAACATTTCAGTCAGTGACTTGGACTTTTACCAAAGTCATATTTTGGAGAGGTACCTATACTTTTACTTGACTCTGAGATTTCAGTACTTTATACAACACTGGTTTTATAAACCCACAACTTCCCAAACACTTATAGGAAAACATTTCTATTTCTAAATATGTAACATAAGTTATTCACTTGCATGCTAAATAAGAAAATGGAATTACTGTGTAGCTTAGGCTTTTTAAGTCAGATGCAGCTTCACATTTTTTTGCCCTGTACTTTTTAAGGTGAAGCAGTATTTGATAGGAAATGCAAAGGCCAGCCACTATGTTTAACCTGAGTAACAATAATAAAACACATCTGACATGGTAATGAAGTTAAAAAAAAAAGTTTTATTGCTTATAAAATGTATTGTTAAACAATGACGTGTGATGGAAACCTGGAACTAGAGAGGGGATTCTGTTTCTCACACCTGGTAGAAAACCTGTGAAATTATAAACCCTGTATGATGTCAATTTTTTAATTTATTTTTTATTTCATTTTGACTATTTATGTGCTCAGAACAGCTGAATCCAATATAAAACACACAAATAGAATATTAACTAATTATGTGACTTCTAATTAGTTTCTCTTGTTTTTCTTTCTTTCTTTTATTGGAATATCAATCTAAAGGGGATTGTTTACATGCACCCACACACACACACACACACACACACACACACATACACAGTTTCTGATTAAACTTTGTAAAAATCATTTTCCATCCACGTTACTATCTGGTGCTACCTTGCATTGGTCTGTCATAAAACACATTGATATTTGTGGCCATAACGTGACACAATGTGGAACGCTCCAAAGATCGTCATTATTTTCACGAGGCAGTGTAATAACAGAGTGCAATCGGACACAATCCCAGTTTTGTAATCTATGAAGACTGCATGATTATTCCTCTCAGACGTTCAATTTCACTCCATATCAGACTTTAATTATAGGTCGACTTCATCATCAGCATTCAACACCGCAGTGTTATTCGTGCTTGCGCTGGGGACACATAACTATATATAAGCACCTTTCAAGTAAATAAGAAAAAAGTGGCTATAAATTCCATTTTAAATAAAAGTCCACGCAACATTTTATCAGGGTTTTATTACCATCACATTCCTCTCCCCGAGAATCACCAGTGTGACGTGTGTCACAGAGATTAACAGATAAATTGTGACAAAGTGTAAGGCAATTACTTTCCAATTAATTACTGTAAACGGTCAAATACACTCCTGTGTAATAATCCGCGGTGAACCGCTGGAAGACCTGGCAAACGGGAGAATTAGGAGGGAACGCAGTTTCAAAGTTTAAATATTTTCTGGCCCAAGCTGATGACTGGCTAATATGTAGCTTTAGACTCCAATCATTGCATCCCGCTGTAACCTGGTCAGTGGTTTTATAAATCACCTGATACTTCATTTTAGTGAACCCAATGTTGTGTATTAAATATCGGCATCTATGCAAGGACCGTACAACAAAGTCGAACGGGAACACCTTTTAGGGGAAAATATAATACGTGTTCATTAACAGCAGCTCCCACAAACAACGTCTTTATGCTAAAATTCTGCTTTTTACTAAATAAAGAAAAAAGTACATTAAAGAAAGTAGAGCATTCACGTTTAGTGAAAAAAAAAAAACAAGGAAAAGTTTATGTAGTGTCTAGGTATCAAATGCAGAGGTGACAACGATTGTCTTGAAAATATTGTAATTGAAAATAAATGATAATAATGATTGAAACCAAAGCACTGATTATGTCTTCACTGAGCAGCACATGAGACATTATCCACCTATTCCACTTTGGGAAGGCATTACCGCAGCTGCCCCGGATGCCAGTTCAAATCCTATTCATTGCCTGCCTATAGTCCTCGTCCATTGTTGCTCTATACGATGGCACTGCTGACCTATACGATTAGACCAAAGCAGCCCCGGCATTCATCGGCCGCAGCTCTGTGAGTCCTCTGCTGAGTCGACAGGGCGCTCAGGGTTAACAAAGACACAGGGTTGGACGGATCAAGTGTGTCAAGTTGGTCACTGTTAGCTGGAGGACCTATGGATGCCCTCCACCCCAATCACACATCTGATTAAATATTTCTCAAAAAGCACATGTTCCAATCTAATTTTATCCTCTTTTCATCCATTACATGACAAATAAATAATTGCACAAATAAACGTAAAAACCAGAAAGAAGAGTTTGCCATTGTCAACAGAAGTCTGCCTGAAATAGCAATTCCAGAATAAACTGGAATTAATCTAAAAATAAAAATTCTAAATTTACTAAATGCAGTTACAAAATTTTGAAAGAACATCATCTTGTCTGCAATATTTGTTTTGTAGAAGATATAATAGCAGTTTAATGTTAATATCTGATGATAATATCATTTATTTTATTGCATTTCAACAATATCTCAGATTTGTATTTCTATATATTAACTTCTGAAACAAAGCAAAAATACAAACAGTGAATTATTATTATTATTACTACTCAACAGAAATATTTATGTTTACAGGTCAGCAAAGTCTAGTTCTCACATTGTACTTTATTTTGAAAATGGTAAATTGCTTTTGTATTTCAAAGAAGAAGAAAAAAGATGCACATTTTACCTCAAAGGGAAGTAAATATGTTAACTAGTTTCAGAAGTACGGCCACGCCTCTAATTAACCAACAGCCTACTTCTACCCAGGTCACTCATCCCTCTGCCTGTTACGTTCTTTTCACCCCACCATCCCTTACCCTCAACCCTACATCCTCATTCCCTTTCCTTCCCTTCATCCCTACATCCTCATCCCTACTCCCTCATTCTTCGCTGAAGGTTCCATCTGGAGGGGTCCTAAGTAGGTGGGGGAAAGAAGACCACACCCGCTCTCTGATAGGCCTTTTCCATCGCCAGAACTCTCATTCTCAAACCGACACCCATTTCCACCAGTTTTGAGCACCAAGCATACCAACATCTGTAGAAATATATAATTATTTTTATTTTAACATTATAGACACTGTCAAACATCATGAGAAAGCGAAGGACTGCTGCTTTTGGGAGGCTAGAGGGTAGATGAAAGTGTCTTTTTAAAAAAAATGACTGCAGATTGGACCTTACAAATAAGATGGTTATGATTAAGACTATACATGTAGAAATAATTACTATGCTTTATCAATTAAAGGTAATTCAAACTAATGTCAATCTACACTGGCTGACCAGAAAGAGGGAAATTATTACAGAATGCAGTCTGTTTTCATGTGTACCTTATTATATAACTATTTTTTTTTTACCAGTCCAAGAAAATTACAAATAAGTAGAATAATTCACATGCTGTGGTTTTGTGTTCAGCACTTTCCTTATGTTGTTTTTTTTATACAGTATTTGTGTTCTGACGTCACGGTTCCTGAAGAAGAACCAGCTATTTTGCTGTGCCTGAGTTGAACCACATTTCGTTCTCTGTCACCTCTTCTTTTTTTTTCAGTGGAAACATGCAACCATGGTTAAAAAACAGATGCTGGCACCAGAATGGGCTTGAACCATGTTGGTGGAAAACGGCCTATAAGTCCAATTCTCCCAAGCCCTCTGAACCATCTCCTCACTTCCAGAATCATCCAATCCTTCAACCCTCTTCCTTCAATAAATCTTTAAACTCATACCTGTGTGGCGTGGTTCTTGCTAGTGAAACATTGATCGTTGCTTCTTTTTTCTTTTTTTTACATAAAGCTACGATTTATGAACACTGAGGTTATAAAGGAGTATTTCTAAGAGTAAAAATGTGAAATAGAAAAAGCAAAACATTTCATTTTTTTTTTTCTGTGTCTGTCTGATGTCCGCTGCCTTGTACGTGATCAAAGTGTTCCCAGATTACATATTTTATGCGTTTTAATGAACATACTGTATCTGATACTGACACTTGCCCCACTCATATGTGCAGCATTTCATCCTGGAGAATGGTGAATACCCCAACTGGGAAGCATGCACTGGTTCGTTGTCTTAGCTCACCGAGCGCTTCATGTCGTGTCGTCCCATTTATTGTGCTGTAACATATAGTTCCTGGTACACAGAAGTTTAATGAACGGGAAGCCTTGGCTTTGAACCTTGCTTAAAGGTACCTCACCAAAGGCCCAGTACAGTGGTTTTCGGTAGGAAGAACTAAATGGGCCGCTGCAGCAGGCTGGGCTATGACCAGCTGTCCCTCCAGGTCATAGCCTGGTTCACGTCTGAGATGGGCTCCATGCATGTGCACGTCGGGCAGAAGTTAGTTTATTGGTCTCTTTTTATCAAGAAGAAGATTCAGAGGATTTTAAAAGACAGGGTAAATAAAGAAAAAAGTCTAAAAGCTAAGAAATGATAAAACAAAAGGCGTCATCATTGAGACACTTTTAAGCACAATGAAGCTTAAATGCTCTTTTGTTTCTTAAAAGCAGCGCACATTAGATTAGTCATTGGGTGATATGGAAAACAAAGGTCTTTTTAGTTTTAATTCACTATCATAATTAAATTCCAGCCAACAATCATGTGTGTAAAAAAAAAAATGAAGAGTCAAAAAGCAAAAGACGATCAAAAACCCAAGTATCAAGATTCAAGAGTCTTTATTGTCAATGTGTAACCATAATGAAATTTTGGTGAGATGCACAGACTCAAATCAAAGACAGCCTTGGAAAAGGAAGGATGAGCATTCCTTGAGAAGACCTTCAAAAATGCAAATAAAAAAAAAAACACTATAAAATGCCAAATTTAAAATTAAGCTGTAGGACAGAAGACAAATACTTATAAAAAGGGGATAAATACTGTGCAATTGTTAATAGATATTAAGGGATATTCAGATAAAAATAAAATGTTCCACACTTCCTGAGGAGCTAAAGGTTGTCCAAATAGTCCTTAGCATCTGATAAAATTTAAATGTACAACTCAATAGCAGTCACTTTATAGAAAGATGTAAAATATTGTACAATTCAGCGAATATACAAGACAAACACTCCCTGAGAAGTTAAGCGTGCAAATAATCATTACCATACCATACCAACTTTATTTATAAAGCACTTTAAACACCCACAGGACCAAAGTGCTATACACAATCATAAGATATAAATGATCAAAAATGATATAAAAGTAGTAATAAAATTAAAGAAAGTAAAACACAGGAAAACAAAGTCAACATCTAAGATTGGGTCAAAAGCCAAGGAAAAGAGATGGGTCTTAAGAAGAGATTTAAAATCAGAAAGTGAAGAGCCCTGTCTAATGCCCAAAGGAAAGTCATTCCACAGCTTGTCATTAGCAAAAATTGAAATGGTAAAGTTGAAAGAAAATGTGCAGTTTGGATGAATGTGGAAACAAACTTCCTGAGAAGCTAAAAGTGTGCAAATAGAAATTAGCATGCGAGAGACAGTGCAAATATATTACAATCAAGAACCTATAAAACCAGCAGCATGTTTGTAAACATGTAACAGACCATGAACTGGGCTGGTGGTTTATTTGATTCTCAGCAAGGGGCGATAGCCTTCACAGCTTTGGAAAAGAAGCTGTTTTTAAGTCTATTAGTTTTGATTTTAATGTTCCTGAATAATTTTCTTGATGGGAACGGGACTAACAGTCCATTGCCCTGGTGGGGGGGAGTTCTGTGGCAATACATCCTCTAGACTCTTGCAGCACAAACCATGTCCATATCTGGTAGACGGCATCCCACAATCCCCTGTGCTGTCCTCACCACCAGTGCTAAATCCTTCTGTCTTACGTCTGAGAGAGAATTACTCCCTCTAAGAAAAAAAGCTAACAATGGCTAAAAATGACAATTTAATGTGTAAGACACGTCAAAATGTAGACACAAAAATGTGAGAAAGCCACCAGAGCCCGGCTGTCACATTTAAAACCCCATAATGACCAAATAAGACAAGATTTGCTGCAGCTGCAAGTTCTGAGAAATTCAAAAGCATTATGAACATACACCTTTTTAATATGCTCAGCTGTTCGGTTGCCTGTTAACAAAAACATTGAATCAGACCATCAAACAGCAGCACAGCTGGATATACTAAAGATAACTCGCTGAAGACCAAACTTGTCTTCAGAATGAGGAAAGAAGTGACATGGTTGTTGGTGCCAAGCAGATCTGAATATTTCAGAAACTGCTGCTCTGGTGAGATTTTCATGCGCAAGCATCCACTGAGTTTACAGATGATGATCTGAAAAAGATGAAATATCTGTGTAGCGGCAGTAGTGTGGATGGAAATGTCTTGTTGTCATAAGAATTAGATAGAAAGACAACAGTAGCTGAAATAACCATTTTAGAGTTCTCAACACCTCGAACCTTTAACCAAATGGGCTTCAGGAGCAGAGGCCCGCACCAGGTGCCACTTAGGACCTCTCTGGCTACAGTTCGCAAAGGCTCGCCAAAATTCGACAACGTTATCTGGTCCGATAATTTTTCTTTCAGCTGCAACATTCAGAAGCTGGAGGCAGATTTTGATGTAATAAAGATGAAATCCGGTGTTGCATGTTTCAGCTGGGTGAACACCTAAGCACGTGCATCTCTTCATGCTATCGCTGCTCCCAGCAGCATAATGCACCATGTAGCAAAGCAAAGGTCCTCTCAACCCATTTATTAACATTATGAGCTCTCTGTATTCCAGTGATAGTCACCAGATCCTAAATCAACAGGGCAGCTTTGGGATGGAGCAGGAGATCCACGTCATGGATGTGCTGCAGACGAGTGTGAAGCTACTGGGTGATATTATCATGGTGTTTCAGACACCAGCTCAGATTTATGTCATGAAGAATCGGGTTCGTTCTGTTGGCGAATATGGACCCAGCCCAATGCTGACTGTACATAATTACGTTGCCGTCGAGTTCTTTGTGCAGATCGTATCAGCGACCCCGGGCTGGGATTAGAACCCAGAACCTTCTTGCATGCAGGGAAACCATGCTGCCAACTACACCACCATCCAAAACACAGAAACATGGCATAAAACGCAACGAAGACTATAAAAAGTGTGTTTGTTCAAGGCGGTTAACTACAAACCATGTGCGATGTAGCATTTACCTCCCAATCCCACCACATATTCATAGTTTTCTGTTGTAAGAAAGAATATTTTGTTTAGTAAAAGTTAAGGTTCTGACTCCTTCCCCAGTCAATTTATCAGTCTCGGCCGAGTGTTTCTATAAAGGTTTACTTCTGTTTTCATGACAACCGTTACGGCACACGGTGACACCCAAAAAGACCCAGTCCAGTCCCCTTTTACAGAAAACAGCTTAGCTTCTCCTTATTTTCATGTCTAATTTATGTGCTGTGTTTCTGTTGATCATCGCAGCAGACAGCCTTATTAAAACACAAAAAAGCCCCAGGAGCGTCCTTCAGTAAACCGTCTTTTATTCAGCTGTGGTTTCACGCAATAAACGTCTGTTTAATGACCGCTCCTTGATGTGCGAACTGTCACGACTCTCGTCTCGCAGAGAAACTAATTAGCAGCCTCCATAGCTGCACACAGACCGGAGGTGGGTACAGGGCCTAGCAAAAGTATTCACCCCCATGTTTTGTTCCATTCAACAATACAACTTGTGATTTAAATGCTTTTTAATCTTATTTCATGGGATGGAGCTGCACAAAATAGTCTAAGTTGGTGAATTGACATGAAAAAAATATGTATTAAAAAAAATTGTCTTTTGCAAATGTATCCACCCCTAAAAAGTTCTGGTGCAACCAAAAACCTTCACAAATTAGTCAAATGAAGTCCACCTGAGTGCAATCTTAAGTGTCACATGACTTGTCAGCATAAACCCACCTTTCCTGAAAGCCCCCTGAGGCTGCAGCGCCACTAAGCAAGAAGTATCACATCATGAAGACCAAGGAGCTCGCCAAACAAGTCAGGGTGGGATTATAAAAAATATTCTAGTCATTGGTGTTTCCCCGAAGCACCATCACGTCTTAAAAATGGAAAGCACATTGTACCACAACAAACCTGCCAAGAGAGGGCCGCCCACCAGAACTCCCAGACCAGGCAGGAAGGTTATTAATCAGAGAGGCACAGAGGCCCAAGGTCACCCTGAAGGAGCTGCAGAGCTCCACAGCACAGACAGGAGGATCTGTCCATAGGGCCACAATAAACTGTACGCTCCATAGAGCTAGGCAAACACATGCAAATGTGTTGGAATGGTCTAGTCAAAGTCCAGACCAAGTAATAAATACATGCACGCTAACGGTTTCTGTTATTTTGTTCTGTTTATTGTTTGCCTTACAATAAAAATATATTTGTGTAAATGAAAAGGTGCAAACTCTTAAACAGTCCATTTTAATACCAGGTTGTGAGGCAACAAATCGTGAAAAAAATGTGGAGAGAGGTTAATACTGTTGTGAGGCACAAAATGTGATCTCAAGAATAATTAAAACAAATTCTGATTGGTGTAAATAAATGCACTAATAATACTATTATGAAGCTTTGTGTCAAATATATATGTGTGTGTGTTTGTGATGCAATTGTTTCTCATCCTTCTGTGCCAGGTTGTGCAGACAGCTTCTTTTGCACAAGTTACGATTAAATCGCACTTTTATTTTATTTATTATCTGAGTAACAGAGACAAGCGGAAACACGTAATTAGTCGTCAGTCTCTGTTACAACAGGTACATTTTTTTTTTCCTTCCCAGTGTCCTGTCTAGCAATGTGGCAATAAGAATTGATATCTTAATGCCAAATAGAGCTCGACAGATTTTGCTTTCACAAGTGGAGCAAACAGCTTTCGCCATAATGCTCCGCTTGATTTGTGCATGTAAATAGCTTTATTGTGATTCCTGCAGGGAGAATTTCAGATTATATGGACACTACAATGGGAAAGTAGGAGAGTAAAAGAAAAACAAGAAGAGAAAAAAAGAGAAAGAGAAGAGGTGAAAGAAAGAAGAGATAAAAGGAAGAGAATGATAAAACGTCCTCTGTCTGCTCAATCACCTGGAAAGAGACACAAAAAGAACAGCACAACCAACAGACATAAAGCAACAGATACAATCGAGTAACACCTTGATACCATTGCTAAATCATATGTATTATTATTTAAGCTGACATGTGTACCTAAAAAAGAAAGTAAAAGAAAGTAAATAAATAAATTATAGCCTTTCTGTATATAAGTGAACATTTAATACCTGGGACCCAGCACCTGTGGGAGATTGTGAGAGTGCACTAGTTTAGGTGAAAATTATCCAGAAGGAAATGGCTTGATAGTGATTGTGGAGAACCGAAGACCCACCTTCCCCGAGCACAGAGGCAGGGGTCAGTGAACCCATAACCCCGGACTCCCAAAGGGGCCCCCCAGCCACCGCAATGCCGACGCCCCCAAGAGCCGCGGGGACGAGCCCGTGGGCTCCGCCGGCAGCCGGCTGCGCTGAAGTGGTCCTGGCTATGGGCCCTGGGGGCCAGAGGCCCCAGGGGCGCCCCGCCCCCGCGGCAGAGGCCCCGGCCGCCCCCCGGGGGGCCAGGCCCCGCGAAGCCACCGCCGGGAATGGGCCAAGGCGCCCGCCAACGCAGCGGAGGAGGGCAGGACGTGGGGGGATGGGCTCCGCACCTATCGGAGACTTGACATGTTCTTGGGAGACGGAGCGGACCACACCCATACCTGGAAAAAAAATAAAAAAACTCATTCACACCATCCCTCCCTTGTGCCCCACTCGCCACACACAAACACAAAAAAAAGGACGCTGTACACACATTCCCACATAGCATTCACATCCAAAAATACCAAGTGGGGGGGGGGGTCACCACAATTCAACAATACAACTGCCTGTGCCCGACCCCCGGCCCCGGCCCCGGCCCCGGACCAGACGCCCCCCGGATCAGGCCCCCCAAAGAGGGGGGGCCAACACGACCCGTACGGGCCAACCGACCAGAGCCCCCCCTCACCCACTATATACCTAATAAACCCCCTCCCACCCCGACCTTACCCTAGCCACCCCTGCCCCCCATCCCTTCCTGGGGAGAGCAGAGGTGTCAGCCCCAGACCCGGTAAGCCGCAGGCTACCCGCAGCAGCCCCCCGCCAAGACCCCGGACCCAGTGGCCCGCACCTCCTCCAGGTACATTTTAAACATTAAGTATAATCAGCCGGATTTACACACATGGACTGCATATTTTATTTCATGTATTTTTAAGTAAGCGAAATCGTTTTATCGGCTAGAATAAAATCGTTTTTATTTCCTACACATATTTTTTCCGTACATGAGCAAGCTCTGCGCACAAAAACAAGGAATTTGTCTCCCGCTCCACTTTGCTCTCAATGACGACACTTTAAATGTAAATGTATAAAAAGGGAAGTAAAATAGTTTTTATATACATGTGTATTTTTTTTCATTTATTTTTTTTTACAAAATAGGAAGCCACATCTGAATTGGTGCAAATATGCATGTTTTTGTTTCTGGGTACTCTGCCAGGTATTCATCTATAAATCTAATATGTGGAGTCTGATTTAACAACAGTTAGCCAACTCATTATATTGTCATCTCCCTTGGGGTGGATCCCAAGTTTGTGACGTTGTTCGCCCACCGAGAAAAACTCCCACTCTGACTGTCCAGATGAAGTTCAGTCCTCTGATCCGCTCTCCTCGTTGATTATACCAGTGAACCCTCATTTCTGTCAAGGGATCCTTGCCGTGTGAATGTTTGTATTTGAACGTCCTCTGAAAATTATTTCAAAGAATCTTCTTTTTTTCTCTCTCTCTCTCGTTAATCTTTGCTCCGCTTGTGCTCCAAAGTTTCCATGGAGATGCGCGTTTGGCAGTTCTAGCCAGTTTATTTCAAAGAGAGTGACTAGAAAACACCAAAACTCATCCTGTGAGCAAGATTCAATCAGTTTCGTCTATTTTAAACTCGTGCTTTATTTAAAAAAAAAAAAAGCATGGGTGCACAGTATCAGAGAAACTAGCATTGTTGTGTACAGAAAAAAAGCAACTATGTATATTATTACAACTCTTAAATTGGATGAGGCTCAATTCACAAAAATGTGCGATGTGCATAATAATTAATAGAGAATTATCTAATATATATATATATATATATATATATATATATATATATATATATATATATATATATATTTTATTTTTTTTATTTATTTTTTTTATTTTTTACTCATATATTGCATGATATTTATCAGTATATTGCAATATATTTTTGTTTCGTAAGGGAATATGGATTACATCAGTATATAAAGTCATGTTGTGAGGCCTTTGTTTGTAAAAAATAAAAAAAATTAAAAAATTAAGTGTCCATAAAGGAAATCTCAAAGTGTAACCCATCCCCCAAACAATGGCGCCACCAGGGGATGGCCACCCAACTTGCCAGTGTAAATTGCATTAGCATCAGTTTAGCATGTCATTCCATTATCCACAGCCGGCAAGGCAGCCGCTCTCCTTGACCTTCTATCACACTTTTATTTGTATTTGCCAGTATCTATTTTCCCCTGGTAATTGTTTTCTTTTTCAATAAATGAATAAATGTTCACCTTATTCCTAATATAATAACACAATAAAAGGGAATTGTTGTAACTCAAAATGTTAACTGTACTGTTATTGGTCTATGCACATTAGATCATTCGGAACATTAAAAATCAAAAAATAAACCAAAATATGTTAGTAGGCGTTTTCTACAGCCAGCTTTACTACAAGACTAGAATAAAATCCTGAAATTATGGCTTTTAGTTTTAGTGTGCCACCCCAAGAGGTTAAATGACCCCACCTGGCCACCCCTATGAAACTTTTCTGGAGTCGCCACTGCTCCCCAAAATAGCTGGTTATCTTTTCTGAGAACAAAATACATTTTAAATCAGGCAGAAGCAGGACCTCGCTTGGAGTGGGACTAAGCTGTCATTGAAAGCGCCTCCAAGGTATGATGTGGAATAAAAAAAAAGACAACATCACATCACTACAGCTGCCGCCGCTGGCGGCTTTAATAAATGCAGACTTGTCTTCGTCAGCGGGATATTTCTGCACACCGGATATTTTTTCACCTGTCACAGCAGGAAAGAATCAGCCATAATGATTGTTAACAATAAAGCTGGCCTGCTTTAACGTACAGTATGTGGTGACGGCATTATGGCGAATAATCCCTGGATCAGGACCCAGAAAGGCCAAAGCTGCTAATTAGTGTTATTATGTCCCACCAGTGATTTTCTTCCGGTGACAGGTCAAGCTTTTATCTGGGAGAAGGGGAGGCCATTAGGGATAATCATTCAGCGCGCACAAAGCCGTCCTCTGCGTCACGGGAAAAGCTGAAAAACGGCACCTTCTTAAATGAGAACTTTTAACACTTTTTCAAATCTGGTTGGACAGATCAATACGAATGTAGCTGTTCAAACTTAATCCAGTCAGCGACACGAGTTAGATGGTCAAGCAGATAATGATCCGGCAGACTTTAGTGGCCGTTTACCCCAGAAAAATCCATGTAGGTGACATTTTTTTTTGCTTTAATTAAAATAGCCTGAAAGCACAGATGCCATTCTTCCAGTCCGTCCTTGCAGGATTGCAGGTGCCTCTCTCCAGTGATCCTTGGACAAGAGGCTGGGTACAACCTGGACAGCTTGCCAGTTCATCACAGAGTAACACAGAGACACACATGAGCATTAAAAACCCAAGTGTAATCTGGACTAGCCAGTTAATATAACAGCTTTGGATCATGGGAGGAAGATTGACACATGCACATGCAGATTTCATGCAGAGAAGACCCCAGGCCAGGATTTGAACCCAGCACCAAGGCAGCATTAGGCTACTAACAACTGCTGTGGACCTGCTACCGTGCAGCGCCTCACGCAGATGTCCAAATCATCCGCAGCAAGGCTGACAACTTTGTGGCTCTTCAGGATTAGTTTTGATTTCAGTTTATTTTCCGTATGTTTGGATCAAAGTGCTGCAGAATGTGATTGGTTGTTGTCAGTGGAAGAGACCCGGGCCCCCAGGCTACTAATGGAGAACACCAAAGCTTCTCGCTGCCCTGTGGGGTGCCAACACCAACTTTGGGAAACTCTGAGCGACGGCAACATGGCAAACGTTTTACTTCTCAGGGAGTGTTTGTCTTGAACATTTGTGAAAGTGTTCTTTAACAAACGTTTAGGTTTTCTAAAAGTTTTTCAATTAAAACTGTTCTAAGATTTTGTTTTTCATACAGCCGTTCTATCACAGATGTTTAAAAAGTAGGAATATTCCAATTGAGATCCCTATAAAAGTGTTTTTTTAACCTGTATCAGAGTCAGTGTTGGTATTGTGCATACTGTCTGATGTTATGCCAAACCCAACTTAACGTTCAAGTAAGCCTCGACGCCACGTTTTGCACACACACCTTTTTTTTTCTTTTTTTTTTGTAAAGATGCCAAAAAATCCTCTAAAACAAACAGAGAATAAGTTGATGAAAGTGCTCTCAAATAAGTCGCTTTTGTATCGGTAGATGTCAGGAGAAGCTGTGTCGCCTCACGCCTGCATGCATTTGATTGCTCCTTCTAGGGTGTTCCGCTCCTGGCTTCATGAACCAAGATCAAGAGGGAGGGTCTGCAGAAAAAATGGCCGTCAAAGAGCAGAGTCCAGCTTTCTTATAAACTCAGACGATATGAGGAGAAAGGCTTAAAACAGTTCCTTTAGCTTACTGTGAGACGCAGTGACTCTCAGGGAAGGGTCAAATCACAAAGACAATTCATAATGGTCACTCAGATGCTGACATCCTTATTTAGATGGAAGAACAAACCGTGAGCTAAGGAAGACTGCCGTCCACTTTTCAATAATCAAAGAGTTTTATTTTCATCGAAAAACAAAGATGACTTACATGAGCTGTGCAAATTATTAAAAAAAATATATATATATTTTCAGTGTGTGCGTGAATGGTTGTTTGTCCTGTTTGTCTCTGTGTTGCCCTGCGACAGACTGGCGACCTGTCCAGGGTGTACCCTGCCTCTCGCCCATTGAACGCTGGAGATAGGCACCAGCACCCCCCGCGACCCCATGAGGGATAAGCGGTTCGGAAAATGGATGGATGGATATATATTTTCCCAAAACAATCCAAGTATTTCTAACTTCTTACAACTATTCAATTCAAAAATTTATTACACAACTATGGTGTCCAAACATTTTTCCATGACGTGAAAACCTGCCACGTTCAGAGCACTAATGGGTGACAATGAGACGTCAGTGAAAAGAATACTATTCGTTTATAAAAATATGATTTTGTCTATGGAAGTAGTGAACAAACCCAATTTTTGAGGACAGAGCTGGTGAAGCTGGGTCTGACGCACCATTTAGAAGTTCTCAGCAGCCATGAAGCCTTATTTTGGTTAGCATAGCTGTATAATATTCCTAAATTGTTCATAACCTGAGCTTTCTTTGAACTGTGTGTGCTTATAAATACAACAGGGTTGTTTTTAACAGTTCAACACTAAAAGTTGAGGTTTATACTGCATTAGACATTTTTAATCAATCTTAATTGCCTTAGCTGTTTGTTTGCTTGATGCTGGCCAATCATTGGACTGTTCCAAGAAATATATATTATTTTATTAATTTTTCCCATGACAATAAAAGCTGTGCAGACACTGCTGACTAAAACAAGTCCCTTGCAGCCATCAGTCCTGGCTGGCCTTTAAACCTGCTGAACTGTACTCTATCTAACCTTACATTCATCATCGTCACCATTATCCTCCACAAAAAGCAGATTTATGTCCATCTTGTTTTCTCTGTATTAACGCAAAACAGAAAATAAAACTGAAGCGCCGTTCACATTAAGCAGGACAAAGCAGGCTCTCTGAAAATTACTGTCAAAACACAGTTCCCACTGTTATTGATGTGATGAAATCAATTCCTAATTTCTTGCTTTTATATATTTCCTTCACAGAAAAGTGCTCTGCAGAAGCGATTAAAAAAAAATTTTCCCCCCCATCGACAGATCTGGTAAAGATGAAGAACAAACATAGCGAGCGGAAAAACTAAAGCAGTGTCCTCTACATTTTTTCCTCCTTTTTCATTGTCTGCTGCATTATAAGACAGAATATGTGAACAAGAAATATACAGCCTCACACAAAAGTGTTTAAAAACACATAAAAACAAAAATTTAAGATAAAAAAAACACTTATATCTGAAAAAAAAAAACATTTAGATGTATATTATTTATCTTCTCTTCAAGGATTCAGACCAAACTAGCCTCAAAACTCTTTCTGGGGCTCCTCTAAGCAGCTGCTTAGCTTTATGGAAACCCAATGAATAAAGCTATTTTAGACATCTGGTACAGCATGAATGAGATTAAGAAAAGAAAAGATATGGAAAAACCCTCGATCAGAAAAAAACTCAGTATTGCGCACACACACACACAACCATACATACAGACATGACCTTTTAAGACTTCTGGAAAATAATCTGAAGATTCCTCATAAACTCCAATGAACATTTTTTTTTTAAATCCACCAATTAGGAGGTGCAGTTCCTTGCTAAACTTTAAAGTATTTCATTGGGATTTTATGTGATAAGACCGTCCCGAAGCAGCAAGTAATTGTAAAAAAAAAAAAAAACCCTGCCTGTCGCCTCGAACACCCCATCATGGAACCGGGTGGAGGGAGCATCATGGCGTGGAGACGCTTTTCTACAGCAGGGACAGGAAAGCTTATGTTTATGGGAAGATGGATGGAGGTTAATGGAGGGCCGGAATAGTGTTGGCCTATCACATAAAATGAAACACGTTGAAGTTTCTAAATGTAATGTGTAAAAAGGTTAAAGTCTATGCAAGGCGTTGGTCCCTTCTCGTTGCAATAAAGGATGCCAGCTAATAGAGGAGACTGGAGTAGACTGGAGCTTCCGTATGCATCAGACGTTTGTCCACCACCTTCCCCTCCTGCCTTCTGTCAATTCGTCACATCTCCCTCTGTTCTTCCTCCACGTGGGCACCCTGACCCTCGGCCCCTCCCCGCCGGGCTCTAGGCGAGTCGGCGCCCTCGGCTCTGGCCCCTTGGCCCTCTTCCTCCCTGTGCCCCGCTCCCATCTCCTCCACAACGCGCTCGTCCTCCTCCGCCCTCTCTTCCTCGTCCTCGTCGTCATCCTCCTCGCTTCTCTCCGAGTCTGACTCATCGGAGTTGTCCTCTTCCAGGTAGCGGTAGCCTTTCACCTGAGGGTAAAAAAGACGAGCTTTTATTTTTACTCTCCGCTTGGATGTTTTTACAAACCAGGACCTCAGTCACTCCAGCGCAGCCGCGTTTACAGGCTCTCGGCTCTTTATTGCGAGGTATAAAAGGGTGGCAGGTAGAGTCCGTCGAAGTTCTTAAAGATTGTAGCTTTAAAATGAAACGAGCACAAAAAAAAAGATTCAACTCGTCCCATCATTGTGTCATGAAGGATTAGGTTTACAGTCGAAACGAGGCAGTTCAGATGGGATCACCAAGACTATTGCTAATCACTAAAGGTTGGACTAATGAGTCAGATCATTTTTCTTATCCTTCAACCAGCTTTTCACATGAGTAAAATGTGGGAGCAGTCAAAATTAACGCTGTTATGGTAAAAAAAATTTTTTTTTGAATTTTAAGCTTTTAAAGATCGTTCAGCCCCAGTTTGTGTTTTGTGCACCTCGTTAATATCAGGCAGTTACTCTGGCTGGAAATGATCCTTTATATGTCACACAGAAAGGTTGTTTTCAGAGCTTCTTACCTCCTTTCCATGTGGTAAAAATTATTAAGTTCCTTTAAAATAACTGGCCAAAAGCAGAAATGATGACACGGCATTTCTATGAACTGCTATAACATATTTTTTTTAATTTTCTCATGATAGAATCTCACTTTGTTGTTGGCGCCTTGGAGGATATGACCATTAGCCCCAGGATTGCCTAATAATAAATTGCCACACTTTAACTATATAACAACAATATTAATTACTTTTAGCCCGACTCGTAGCTGCAGTCAACTTTTAACTAGCCATGAACCTCACATGGCAAAAATAATAACAAGCCTTAATTATTAAAGGCAAACTTCAGTTACATGAAGTTTTGTGCTCTTTTAGGAGTTTATTGATAGTAATCATCATACTTCTGACTGCAGGTTGTCACATTCAGAATGATTTAGAAGGCCTGTATTTTCTAGACAAAGAAGAAAAAAAAAGGCAAGGCTGTTCTGGCGACCCCCTGTAATACCTGCATGTCGCCCATAGGGGGCGCGCCACACTATTTTATAATAGTGCACACCATAGACATATATAAAGAGTAGACCCCGCATCAACCGCTCTCGCCTATAGGCGCTGACGAGATTTAGCGGCGCCATCTTGGGGCGGTCGACAACTCCGCTCAGTCTAATGTGTTAACCAGGTGCAGAATCAATTTTAATCAACCATAACTCGTTTAATGTTGAACAAATTTTCACATTTTTTTTTGCTTAAAACGTTAAAACTATAGCTATTATAACAAATGGTCCAGTGCGTTTAAATAATCTTAGTGGGGTTAAAAGTAATAGAATATTCTGACATGATGTATGTATGTTTCAAAACACAGCCACTCACACATTT